>NW_016807364.1:46916-63390 GCF_001698545.2 Rhinopithecus bieti
GGCGGGAGGAGGGCAGCCTGCCCCCACCCCCCAACGCCCTCCCTCTCCTGCTCCCAGGCGTCACTAAAGTCCAGGAAAATTATGCTAATGAGGACAAACGGCTCTCACAAAGGGGCTATCTTGCTGGGCTCTATTTCTTAGGAATTCGTTTGAGAATAGAATAGAACCACGTATTTCTCTGCCCTGGACACTTCCAATTGTGGGGTGAGGGGAAAAAGAACCAAGAAAAGTGAGTTTCCCAGACTTTGCCCAGTTTATTTCACCTGCAACCACCAAACAGATCTTTGGGCGGGGGTATGGGGAGCTGGGACAAGGCTTTTCTCTAGGGACCCCAAAGAGCCAACTGGGCTCTCTTTGGTTATATTTTTAGGCAGAAATTGCTGACATCTTAGCAGCCAGGAGGGAAGTGTCCTGGGAGAGACAGGCACTTGTTCCAGCAATGAAATGGGATGCTCCGGGCTCAGGTACACACAAGGGTGTTTAGAAACGCGGATCTCCAGGGCTCGTGTGCCCATTTCACAGTGCACACACGCAGCTCACCCGCAGGGAAGACAGAGAAAGCTCTGACCCCAACAGAAACTGATATCGTATATGTATATAAACACAAACACACACACACACATATGCAGGGCAGAGGAATATGTGGTTTTTCAAACGGATATATATGTGTCTATATATATACGTATATATATAGACACATATATATACATATTTTCCTCATTAGTGGGAGGGAGTAACGCTGAGCTGGGCAAGAGAAAGGCTCGAATTTGCCTGGTAATATTGCCACAACTTGAAAGAGGATGATTTTCCTCCTAAAGCCTCCTTTGCTCCCCAGCTTCAGAAGCAAACTCTGCAAGGGTTATGAGTGTGGCAAAAAGAGAGAAATGGAGATTTCCTGCAATCCCAAGGCGTCAACGGCGGGTCCTTCTCAAAGGAAGGTGTTAAAATATAAGTAGTATGTTTAAACTGTCAAGGAGCCAAAGTGTCACCTTAGAGCAAAACAAAGCCAGGGGAAAAGGGAGAAATCAAAAGCACTCCGGGCCAGGGTGGCCTCATGCATACCAATGGTTTTTGTCATTTATGGCTGGGCAAGATTTATGACTCGGCGCCCCAAAGCTGTAAACAGAGCACAAAACAGCAAACACTTGCTCCTTATGGCATATTGCAGAGCAACTTGAAAGGGGGAGCCGGCCGCGTAGGAGGTGAGAGCCAGCCGCAAAAATCCGTTCGGCGGCATTTTCTCTTCAAACCCGCCCGGTCAGATGTGGCATTTGAAGAAAGAAGGCGTGGGTCAATAATCAACCCGTACTTTCTCCTCCAAACTGCTGACGCGACTCTCACCGCCTTCTCAGCTAAGCCAGCTGCCGGGAAGGCCAGCTCTCCGTGAGAACCTGCCGGAGGAAGGGATTCTCTGGGCCGAGGGGACCTAGGGCGCCCGAGCTAGGGCTGGGGCGCCAGGAATGCATACCTTTCCACTGGCGCCAAGACCCTGCCGGGCAAAACGCGGGGACCGGACCTGAGGAGCCGCAGGAGCCCAGGGAGATCTGGGGCTGGGGCTTCGTTCCGGCCAGGGCCTCTATCCGCCCCGATACGTGGCTCGCGGGCCGCGGGCCTCAGCGGGCAGAAGTGGGGCTCCGACCTCAAGACGAAGGTCCGGCGTCCTGGCACGCAGATGGTCGGTGCCCCAGCCTCAAGCCGCTCTGCTGAAATCCAAAGGACTGGCTTTGGAGCAAACGTAGGCGAGAGGATTTTAAAATAATAATTTATACTGGCGGAATGTTTTTATTTGTCGGTTTGTTACTGGTGTTTTGTTTTGTTTTTTAAGCGAAAATGCCGGTTGTTGATTTCCACCTCCAGAAATTACCAGCCGCCGCCTCTGAGCCCTTTCTAGACAAATCCCACAGCAGGTCACCCGGCTCCGCCAAAACCGCAGAGCTTTTCTTTACTGAGAGGACCCCTTGGTTCCACCAATTGCCCCAAATCCCCATGGCTCCCGATCTCTCATCTAGAGGGACTAGAAGAAAAGATTTTTCTCAGCACTAGAAGAATACTTGGAGCAGCAAAGGTGCCCGTGGTGCCTTTCTACCGTTCAAGGGGGTGTCCTCCTGAAGGCGTCTGAGAGGGCCTCTGGCGGTTCCAAGGCTGTGCAGCCAGGGAGGAAGGTGAGGAATATCGTGGGTAAGAAGAGGCATCAAAATCACAGAATAGGGAGGAAAATTATTGAGGAAATGTACTTGCTTGTGAGGGTGAAGCTGGCATTTTGAGGTAGAAGGGGACCAGCCTTTTTTGATATCTCATAGTTTATACGTAATGGACTGACTTCAGCACTTTCATGGGAGGAAAAACCAATCTGAGCTCTATAAATGTGGCTCTTGGCTTCTCACTGTGCATGCTTTTATATAGAACCAGAGTCCATCCTTAGATATTTATTCAGCTTGCTGGCACTGAAGCAACAATAAAAAGATGCCTCTAACAGACCTCTATTCTCTCTCTCATTCTTTCTAGCAAAACTATATTATTTATGAGTCTTTAACTGGGTCAAAAATGCGCCAGAACTAGGTCATAAATCATATGAAATGCTGACAAGTAATTGAACAGCAATTAAAGCTTACATTTTATTTCCAAGGGGTGTTTTAGAGCACTTGAAAGGGGCTCAGTTAAGCATGGTTACTGCTGAGGCCGGCACTGGGGAGAGCAGAAGAGCCCTTTCGTTCTGGGGTAGTAAATCCCACTCAAGTAGGGGATGCCTGATTTGATATTTTTTTCAAGTACAGAAAGGAATAATCTATATTTTAAGAAGTCAAAGGGGCAAATCCAACCTCTAACTCCTTATAAGCATCCCTTTCCCTACTCCAAGGAGCAGAATAAAGTAGAGTTTCCTGCACTTTCCAGGGAGTTTCCACCCTTCCCAGGAGCGTGGGGTCCCCAAAGCCCAATTAGCTGGGGCTTTCCCAATAATCTGGAAACAAGCAGTTTAACTTTCATCTGCCTCCACCCTGGCTACAGCTCTGTTTTGGGGGCTATGAAGTGGAGAGATGTCTGCCTCTGCTTCCTGAGGATTCTTACCTCTGGACTTCCCTCCAACCCAGGGCCCACTGGCCAGTTCTGGAACTCTCCAAGCCAGCTGGGGGTATACAAGGAATGCCCAGATCAGGCACACTGATGAAGTCCAAACTTAATCCTGGCTCCCTCCTTCCTCTGTCTCCTGACTGTTAGAATAAGGAGCCCCTGGGCATCCAGCATGCTCACCCCACCCCAAGGCTCTCCTAGGTCTGAGCTGTCTTTCTTCAGCCCTCTGGGGCAGAGGGTGCTCAGGGAAACAATGGCGGGCCCTCCAGTTCAGATCCTTGGGTCCGGCTTGTGGGGAAGCATGCTCTGCAATCTGGCACTAAACAAAGTGCCCGGAAGCATCATCAATAAAATGGCAGTGCATCTGCACATTTCCCTCATCGATTTCCCTCTTCCAGCTGCTCAGGCTGCTCAGGTCAGCCCTAACCCTCCATCCCCTGCCTGAAAACACCACCATCCGGGGAGAGATTCCCCTTCTTACCCACCCATCCCTCATGCCTCCCAGGCAGTCTAGCCCTGCAAGCCGGTCCACCTCTGCCTGCACCTGGCTTCGTACCCTCTTTCTGCCTGGGGATCAGCTCCTGAGACTCCAGCCGTGCCCTGCTACAATGGACAAAGCCACCCTTGCACTGGGGGCCATTGGGCCCACCTAGGTGCCCCCCTAGTGCCCCCTCCTTTACACCCCCAACACTTTCCAGGGAATTAAACTCAGAGTCTGAGGCGCTACTGGGAATCTTTCATATGGTTTCGGTTCTAAAAGAGAAACAAAGGAAGAGAGAGGCTGAGGGTCCTGTCCATGAGCCAGGGTCTCCTCGCCTGACCTTTGTCTCTCACAGCCATAACTCACTCTAGATATGAACAATCAGCGGAAATACCTTAAAATAAATTCCATCCTCCTGGTATGGCCTCGACTTCCATCGGCTAACTCGCCCAGAACCGCTCCATGAGTGCTGAAAACTGCAATCGGCTCAGAGAGCGCTCTCCGGAGAAGGGGAAGAAGAAGGAGGAGGTGGGTGCGTGGGGGTTGGGGGAAAGCTCTGGCTCTGTAGAGAATCTAGAAAACGTAATCACAGGCGAAGCCTGCCTGGGTCTCCGCTCCAAATGCCACAATAATGCGCTGTATTATGTGCTCACGTGGTCATACGTCAACTTAAATCCTTTTATTTGAAATATGGAACCACTGAAGGAACTAGGTTGCCAAACAGAATATTTAGCTTTGGGGGAGGGTAGGTGGGGAACCTTGACCAGCAGTTTTGAGTTTAAGAGTTCTGTCTAAGCAATAGGATGCTGGGAGCCATCTCCCCATGAATGCCATGCAAGACACACAAGCTTATCTCCACTTACATTTCTTTACACACACTCCAAATACAAGGGTACAGCAATGCTATTCACATTTTAAAAATCCATTTAACTTTCCTTACAGCCTCCCACCCACGGACAAGCTGGATCCTGCACACCCATGCACTCCAGTCTCCTCTGGCCGGCAGGCTAGTATATCAAAAGGCAAGGGGCAGGCCCAGAAATAACTGCCCTGGACAGTGGACTTCCTCACAGCCTGCCATTGTATGGAATTTGCTAAGACACACACCATACACCACAGCCACTACAGAAACCAAAAAGGACCATAATTACCTGACAAAAGGTTAAAGCATCTCCTCCAAGTCCAGTTGGTTTTGTTCAGTGGGAGCCCACTAGGAAAGATGTGCTTGGCTACAGAGTGGTGGGTCTGGGTTTTGCAAAATCTAAAGAAACCTAGTGCCCTGACCAAACTTGCACTTAAGCATTTCCTCAGTACACAGCTGGGTGATACATGGAATTATAGGTTTCTAAATATGAAAAAATCAGAGGAAATGATCTAATTGCTCTGCAAGAGACCCTCCCCCTCCAAAAAAAAAAAAAAGAAAAGAAAAGGAAAAGAAAAGAAAGAATCAACCTTCACTGGAGTGCCTTAAGTTAACAAGGCAAGGCAATCTGCGACCTCTCCACAGGCAGGTCTGTCCACCCACTTTTCCAAGACAATTCTGTGTCCACCAGCAAATTCTACCCCCACCCCCACACAATTCCTATAGAGACATAAACTCAAAGATGAGTAAGTAAGAGCCCCCTTCAGAACTCTCAAAATAATCTTGAGCAGAAAACCAGTAGAGAACCAACTGTGCTCAGGAAGAACCTAACTGAAACAAATAAGCTGCTCCCACCCCTGATTCCACCCCTACTCCTGCCTTCTGCCTGGTGACATTGCTCACTAATTTCAACATTGTACCCTTTCATGAGCTGTCTAAAAATCTTCTCTTTTCTGGTCTTAGTTTCTGGACTTCTGAGAGTACTCTGAGGCTAGTGAGATCCTCAGGCCATATTCTTTTGTTCCTGGAGAATGGGTCTTCAGCTGGCTATGCCTAAGTGTGAGGACTCACTTAGAGCAGCTGCAGGAGGCTGTACATGATGTGATTCCTCCCCTTCACTCCTCCCCTCCAGAGGAACAGAAGGGGTCTGATGAAAATGTAAGGTCCTTAATAAGAGAACCTGGGCCGGGCGCGGTGGCTCAAGCCTGTAATCCCAGCACTTTGGGAGGCCGAGACGGGCGGATCACGAGGTCAGGAGATCGAGACCATCCTGGCTAACACGATGAAACCCCGTCTCTACTAAAATACAAAAAAATAGCCGGGCGAGGTGGCGGGCGCCTGTAGTCCCAGCTACTCCGGAGGCTGAGGCAGGAGAATGGCATAAACCCGGGAGGCGGAGCTTGCAGTGAGCTGAGATCCGGCCACTGCACTCCAGCCCGGGCGACAGAGCAAGACTCCGTCTCAAAAAAAAAAAAAAAAAAAAATAAGAGAACCTGGTCATGGGTTGTCCAAATCAGAAAGGCAATAAAAGAAGAGACCTAATCCCTTGGAAGCAAGTCCTGGCCTAAGCTGGTGACAGTATTTCAGTAAGGTTCAATCTGTGGTGTAGCTGGAAGAGAACCTCCATGTGAACTTTTCCAGCTTTTATGTAAGTTACAAGCTGGAAAGTAAGAACTCCAAGTGAAAACCTGCCTCTCTCAGGTTTGGGGATAGAGGACAGGAGTAAGAGCTTGTTTCCAAAAGCATTCTCCTGTCCCCCAAAAACTCACTCCTCTCTTTCTTACTGCTGCCTCCCTCATACCCCTCACCAATCATTCACATTGAGCTCTCCAGATACCCTAGAAAGGGACCTGGAGGTATTACTGGCAAGTTCCTCCCCACCCCCAAGTTTCTGAAGAGGCATCAACTCAAAGATGAGAAGGGGCCCCCTTAAAAACTCTCGGAACAGCCAAGCAAATCAAAACTCTTAAAGCCATAAATTGGCTGGGTATGGTGGCTCATGCCTGTAATCCCAGCACTTTGGGAGACCGAGGTAGGTGGATCACGAGGTCAGGAGTTGGAGACCAGCCTGAACAACATGGTGCAACCCCCGTCTGTACTAAAAATACAAAAATTAGCCAGGCGTGGTGGTGCATGCCTGTAATCCCAGCTAGTTGGGAGGATGAGGCAGGAAAATCACTTGAAACCAGAAGGCAGAGGTGGCAGTGAGCTGCGATCACACCACTGCACTCCAGCCTGGGACAGAGCGAGACTCTGTCAAAAAAAAAAAAAAGAAAAGCCATAAATCAATGAGAGAAGTCATTGGTACTGCTTCAGAGAAATGCCTTAATGCCAGCAAAGCTCAGAGGCATCTCAGCTCCAGCCTGGGGCCTCCACAGGGCTGCTAACATCCCAGTTAATGCTCCAACTGCTGTTTAACAATTAACATTAATGACTTGGGGTGGGATGGGGTGATTTGGTGGGATGAGAAGGGAAAAATCTGAGAAGTCAAAAGACATTTAACTTTTGAGGTAAAAAAAAAAAAAGCAGCTTCTCTATGAGAGATCTTGGCCTGGGCAGCCTATCTGGGGAACCAGCAGCTGAGAGTTCTCCTTTGCCACTCTGCAATCCACTTTCCTGGAGCAAAGCTACAGGCCTTTTAAAAACCCAGCTGCCAGTCCCTCTTCACGCACTTCACGGGCCTCCAACTTGGCCTGGGCTGGGACTCATGCTGTGGTCCTGGTCACCAGAGCCAAAATAGGGGGAAAGTTGGCTTGGAAAAAGCAGGCAACCAAGGATACAGACCGTTAGTCAATATTTGCAAGGCTGTTGGCAGATTAGATATATCTGTACTCAAACACTGCAATCTGATTTCTCTGTCAAAAGTACACTTAACATTTTTGTCCCATTACTTAAATCTAGTGGATTTTCTACTCAGCATCAGGTAAGGCTCTCTTAGCTCACTCTGTGTGTGTGTGTGTGTGCGCGTGTGTGTGTGTGTGTGTGTGTGTGTGTGTATGATAGATTCTTATTTAACATGAGATATGTCCTATGGGTGCAAGGGTAGTACAAATGGGCCAAGTTCTCTGGACACGTGTGGATGTGTATATTGTGTTATACACAAGGCCCCAAACTCCTGCAACTATTTATACATGCAATTGTTCTGTTGTTTGCTGAGATGGAAATCATATACACAGAGTTACAAATTCCTGAAACGTTCCATCTATATTTGATATAAACAGACACACAGTAGCTGAGCAAGTAACCCAGGTTGACTATTGCTCTGTTTACCTTCTACTGGAAAAAATAATTGTATCCAGAACACCATATCAGCCTTAGAGCACCACTGAATATCATGTTGCAATTAATTAACAACCTGATATCTATTTGGGAGCAAATTTAAGGGAAGACTGAGGCCGAGGAAATAGAATACAAAATCTCAAAACTTTTTAAAAAGAAGTAATTACTGAAAGAACAAAGCAAACCCAATCCTTCATACCATGCTTTTGAAAGCTATTCCAGCAGCCCCTCCCCCAAACAGGCACGTAATTTATGGATCTTTTACAAGGTAATAAACCACAGCAATTGCCTCCCTGCATCCCAAACTAAGACGACAAATTAGGTCAGAACTTGAAAATAACTTAAAAGAGTTTTCCCTTGTTTCGAATAGGAAAAGAAAACGCCAAGACAGAAAACCATGCTTTTCCCGTAGGAAGAACCCATGATGAGCCCCGATGAAAGAAGGGAGAAGACCCGCTGTCTGCGAAGTCCTAAAGGTTAGAAATACAGCAATCTTTCTCATGCCGAAGGAAAGGCAAAAGGATCTAAGAAACTGCAGGCAGTGATACAAGTTTTCCTCAACAGCGGGGCTGGGACTGTCGACAATTTCTTAACTCACAGCCTCCTCAGTCGCCTCAGTCGACAAGAAGAGCAGCCCACGCAGCGGCCGCCTCGCCCGTGCCCATGGCCTTTACTTGCTTTTGCCCTGAAGTTCAGTGTAGTGGTTTGGGGCTTGCAGGAAGAAACAAGCACACCCCCTCTGACTCTCCACAACCCATCTTTGCCTTCTGCAACAGCTTCTCCTGCCCATCGCTGGCTTTGGGGTAGGCTCTTTGTCTGCCTGACGCCCCGCATTCTCAGGGCAAGAAGCTTAAAGGAATCCAACTCCAAACTCCTCTGAAGTTAAATATTGACCAGAACCTCTTTCAACAGGCCGCCGTTGCCAGGAACCGTGGAGGGCCAACTCCTCCCAACCGTCCTGGTGCAAAGTCCCACGCGGTAAAGAGTTTTGGAGCAGCGCTTACCTAGAAAGATGTTTAAATCTGAACCAGGAATTGTCTCCAACTCCAGGCGCTCAGGGAATCGCCTTTTCCGGTGTCCAGGCGCTCTGCAGACAAATAAACAGCAGAAGGTGAATGGCGGCTGCGAGGGAAGGGAGTTGGAGGCCGGGAGTGGGAAGCGCGGCTCCTGCGGGCGCCAAGGTGGCCCTGGAGGTGACGCGAACACCAAGGAGTCGCCAGGGCACTCGTACATGCGGCGCACTCATTGCTCGAAATGTTCCAGTCTACTAGTGGCCCGAAGATGGTGATTTATTTTTGTAAAATAAATACATACTCCATCTCCGCACCCATACTTTCTCCTTTTTCTTTCTTTTTTTGGGGGGAGGGGGGTACGGGGGGTAGAATGGGGAAGGAAAGAAAACGAAGCAGAGGAAGCTGAGAGGGTGGAAGTGGCTTTGCTGGTGGTGTGGACTGCTCTCAGAGAGCTCTCTCCTCAGGCACCCCAACTTGGAGAATGTGAATGCTCGCTTGATTTTCCTTTCCTAACAAAAGGAAGCCTTGTCTGGGAGCATTCAATCACGAACTCTCCTGAAACCTCACTAATAGTGTTCATTTCTGTTGGCGTGAAATCAGACCCGAACTCAGTCCACTGGCCAGAGGCAGTCTTGGGAGGTTTTGTCTTCTGGTTTATGCAACTCTAGGTGCGTTTCTTCTAGGTCCTCGTGAGCTGGCGGGGCTACCGCAGCACCTAGTTCCTCAGAGCAGGCCAGCTAAGACTGCTGGAAACTGGGAGGGATGCCGGCTGGTACAATACCTGCTCAGGGGCCCTGCTCCTGCCTGGCCTTGCGCAGCGGCCACAGGCCGATTTGATGCCTTGATTCTGCTCAAATCTGGTCCCTCACAATGTTTGCAACCCTCTCTTGCCCTCTAACCAACAAATGGTCACCGAGCCAGCAGTCAGCCTTCTGGGAGTGGGAGACGCTGGTGAAGGGGCAAAGAATCGTCCACTCGCCGGACCCTGCTTGAAGAAGTTCTGCGCTCCGCTGGGACTCTGTGAGCCCTTTGCGTCTACAGACCTATCCCTGCCCCCACTACCCCTTCACTCAGACCCAGGTAACCTCTTACGCCAGCCTGCCCCAAACCAGCCCTCCGCTGTCTGTCTGCCTTCATGCAATTCTGTAGATAGCACTAAGAGGGGCTATCAAATAGCCGAGGAGTCTCCTGACCCCTGGCTTCGGAGCCCCCGAGCACGTTGAACAAGTGGCCGCAAACCAGCAGCTGCGCTCTGCCACCATTCGACCCGCAGCCCCCACAAAGCAAAGGAAAAGGACTTAGGATCCACGTTGCACCCCCTTTCTCTTGTTCAAACTTGCTTTCTGTGTCCCCAAAGGGAGTGCCCACTGGTCTTGGGGATCCTGGCATGACCGTGAGCAAGGTGGACTCAGCCATCCTGCACTTTGCCTCTCAATTTCACCCGAGAAAGATCTGCTATGCCGCCATCCAGCACTCCCCTGCGTGACACTTAGGAGTATGTAATTATTATGGTTATTATTATTTTTGCTGTTTCCTCATCCCCAAGTCTAATATTCATGGCTGCTGTCCCCCATAAATCGTTCAGACTAATGAGTCACAGAGAGATGCTGCCCAGGTCTCTCACTCTGCAATGGCCGCCACTGCCGCCGTGGCCTCGCTCTCCGCGTTTTTGGCGCTCGCTTGCTCCCTCGCTCGCCCGGCGCGGGTGATTTATGAACGCCGGGAAAATTGAACAAAGCCGCGCGCCCGTCCTGTGGTATCTCTGCAGCCTTCCCCAGCGTGAATCAGAACATTACCAACTGTCTGCGCATCCGTCCCACTTCACCACCAAAGCCAGGATGTGACCGCAGAAAACCCAAGCCCGAACTCACGATTGCCCGGACTCGGCGCACTCCCCGGACTCGCAGAAACCCTGCGGAAAAAGCCCCAAGACCTGGCGAGGGTCCGCCAGCTCCGTCCTCCCTGCCGAAGGGCTGTCTCCTGCCTTTCTGAAGGAGTTAAAAGCTTTTGGAGATAAATCTGAGGGTGTGTGTTTTTAAAAATCAAATGGTAAGTTGGAGTCTCACTTCTGAGAGATTTATTCCTAGTGAGGCCCTGACGACTCCGATCCATTCCTGACTATCTGCATTAATTATTTAATGAGTCACGTGACCTCAAAGATTACAATTTCAATATCTCCCTCGAACAGACGCTACACCTTTATCAGCTGCAACCAGGGTCCTTGTTTGGCTCTGCAGGCCTCGGGGCACATTCATCCTTGCCCTGGTCCAAGGCAAGCCACCACCATCGAAACAGCAGGGCAAGCCTGACAGAATTAGTCATCCTGGGATTATGACTGTTGTGGATAGTGGGGAGTCCTCTGCTCTCCGAGGCGCCCTGACATCTGTCCCCTCCTGAGCCCAGTGGCCAGTCCACCTGTCTGAGCTTCATGACTAGGGTGGCTTGGTTGCAAAATCTCCCCAACAGCTTTGATGGCCCATGAGGCAAGAACCCATCCTTCTTCTCTGGATGTACACACCTGTGACCACCCAGGTCAAGTGTAAGCTTAGATGCATACCTCCATTCCTGGCAGAATACCTTCCTAAGAGGAAAGATGTCTGTGCCCTTACTGCTCTCTAGAGTGAGACTAAAGGTTGCATTCCACCCTCATACTCATTAACATAAGGAACGGTGGAGGGAGGATCATTCAGCTGCCTCAGTTTTCTCATCTGTAAATTAAGCGGATTGAAGCAAAATGGCCTCCAGGTCTCCTTCACTTTGGACAGTCTTTCAATCTGGGAATCTCTTTCAATTCTAGGAATCAATCCCAGAGAAAGTGGGGCTGGCTTGAAAGGGAGGGGGTTTCCCCATGAGTTTGGAGTCTTCCGAAGAGGTGCCAGTTCTGTAAGTTGCAGACTAGAGGGTTTCAAGACAGCCACAGCAGCCTCCCTCATACCCCTAAGGGAACAGAACACAAGTCTCTTCCTCCTATTGTTTCCAGCCCATGTGTTTCTTTGAAACACGAAGCAGAATTATTCTTGGGACAGTGTATAATATAGAGAAGGGGCAACAGAGCAGCAGTTGAGAAAGGTGAGCCTGTGTTCTTCTATACAAGACTGTGTCTAGGGATGCAGAAACCAAGGGAGTGCCAAGGAAAGCCTACTGCCTGCACAGAACCCACTCATTCAGATGGGAAGCCCCAGGCCTTTTTGCTACATTGATTCTTTGGGTTTTTCTTCTCTTTCATTCTAAAGAGTCATTGATCTGTTTCTATGCGGGAACTGCTAGAGGGAAGGCAACAGTGAGGAGAGAAGCAGAGTTTGGAAGCTTAGGGGAACAGGGGGACAGAGGAAAGATAGGGATATCCACCCCGCCCCACCCCACGGGGAGGTGGCTGAGATGTAGGGGAATGGGGCCCCCTGGGACAACTGGGTATGAAGTCGGAGATGCTATGCAAAGGGACTTCCCTCCTCCCCCATCCATCTAGGTAATCTTCCCATGAGCTCCATCCTGGGTATTCAGTACTCTACTATGCCTGTCACAGTTGAATTCCTGCTGTAATAAAACACTGGGTATATCGTAGATTTCAGCAAAACTAGGGAAGGAAGCCTGCAAAGTGCCATTTTCTTCAAGGGGAGAGTGTTAAGTACTTAATTCAAACTGTGACTATTAAAGTGTCTCCTATCCGATTTAGGTTGATTTCAGATGTTGACAAAACTTTTATCTCCAGAGTCATGCCCAACTTGGCTCTGTGACTAAAGCAGATGAGTGTGTATTGGAGGGAGGGAGAAAGAGAGGAGAGCATGTGTAAGGCTTATTTTGGTAAAATTATAGAGCTTACACAAAATACTGTCTTTAAAGGTCAAGGGTTTGAGGGGCCAGTAGGGTTTGCTTAAAAAAGAAAACAAAACAAAACAAAACAAAAAACAATTAATGAGATAGAAAATTTGTCCTCTCAGTGAACTCTTAAGGTTGCCCCAGCAAAGGGCAGACAATGCATGATTTTGAAGCACAAAATAGGATTTTCCAATCTCTTATAACAAGCTCCCTTAAAGGACAATTTGAAGCAGGCAAAACAACACTAAAGAAATGACAATCATTTGGATCATTTTCTATAATCTTGGTTTTGTAAAACTCACCAATACCTTAATAATCAATACAGTTGGGACAAAAAAGCCATCTCGTCCTGTAATATCAGAAAAAATTATCTCAATCCTCTATCTTCCCTTTCTGGATAGACTTATAAGTGCAAGTGAAAAAAAGTCACCCCCTTCATCCTCATACAACTGCCTCCAGCATGAAGCTAATGAATGTTCCCATACCCCTGTTTTCCCACAAAGGAGAAATATAAGAATTTACCTTAAATGATGATAGTCTGCCATTTGAGATTTTGCAGCTTGACACTCAATTTCCACTGAGAGTCTAGGCATTTTTTTTTTTTTTTTTTTAGCAGACAGCCAAGATGCTGTGTCCTTGCCTGAGACCACATTATTTGCAAGAAGATCCCTCTCTCTTCCACAGACTTTTCCCAGAGAATGCCTTTCAGAATTGCTGTTGAATTACAAAGAAGTATTTATTGTTTGAGGTGATTAATGATTCCTAGGAAAATTGCTATTTTCAGCGTGATTTAATTTTGTTTTACAAGTGTGTGTAGTAGGGGGAGGGTTAATAAGTTTCAGCAGCAGTTGCATTGCCTCCAGAAATTCCTGGCACCCGTTCACACCTTATAAAATGCACTTTATGCCAGGTTTCTCCTGATTTGGGAAGGTAAGTGTGTATTTGTTTGCTCCTGAATTTTCTTGGCTCCTCAGAGACTGGTATCTATCACTTTCCTCTCAAATCTGATCTGTGGGTATAAAACTGATCACCCTTGTTTGTATCACACACAGGGCAGCAGGGGTGAAAGGGGTAACAGCTCTGACAGTGGCTAAAGGGTTTTGCCACTAATGAAAAAAAAATGTGTTTAAAAATTCTCTGATGTTGCAGAGGCAGGTGAGCACCTACTCCCATCTATGCTAAAATTACATAACCTAAAAGCTGCACTTTTTCAAGGCCAGGTGACAGTTCTAATATTCTGGGGCTAGTGCGCACTGGTTTTTGCTGTCTTATTGTAGGGGACTCCCTGCAGTAAGCACCAAATCTAAATCAGTAAACAAATACTAGGGCTATAGAGATTGAGAAGTGGGTTTTGATTTTCAGCCTTTTGGATCTAGATCTCTGGAATCGAGCAGAAAAATCACAAAGCATTTGAGGAAAGTGACCCTAATTCAGAGTTTGGCTATTTTCCAGCAGTAAACTCTCCCAGGTCTACTTTGCATGGGGTGAACTTTGGGGGTATATTATGCTTTTTCTTTCCTCAGGAGAAACTTTAGAGAGTGTCCTTGTAAAATTCAGTTTATTTGAAAGCTCCTTCTTCAAAAAAGAGAAACAACCAAGCAAACAAACAAAAATTCCTAGTCTGTAGTTAGTGAAGAGGACCTTAAGAACAGCCAAGAAACTAAAAGTAATCTCAACCCTTTGCACCAACTATTTTTTATCTCCAGGGAAACAGGCAGATTAAGTGTGAAGGTGCAATAAATACCAAAGAGACCACTTCTTTCCAAGTGTGCTCAGAGTTCAGTGTGTAGAACAACTGCAGAAACTCCTGGGCCCACAGCACTGCATGGTTTCAACTTTCATTGCAGGGAAGGACACGTTTCTATGCCTTACAGAGACTTGAAGCCTGAAAGACTGGCCAAGTTTGGGAAGAAGAGAAGCCCTCTCAGAGCTCAAGAGCCTTCCTGATCTTTGGAACTTTTCCACAGTAGGCCAAGCTTGACAAGAGTTCAGCTCAAGTTGAGCATACATACACACACTCTCACACACAAATTATGTGAGCTGTCAGAATCCAAGTGAATACAGCGCAAGCTATCTACAAGGTTTTTACATGAAAGGTCAAGTATCTCAATCCAGAGGACTTTTGTTTTCTTAATGAAAAGCTTAGAAAACACATGAATCTTAGATTTTTAATGTTTTTTTAAATGGAGTTTATTCTTAGCACATGGCTTTCTATATAGCCACATCACAATTTGTACAGTTCCACATAAGTCTAAATGCACTCCCCTCTCCCCAAAGACTGTGTCCCAGAAGGGGACAACAGTATCTCTGTGACAGTATCTTAAATAAATGCAAGTAAGGAAAACTAACATGTCACACCTACCATCAAGGTCTACACATCTTAAGAATTAAATAATCTTGTGAGGTCCACAGTGTCTACTCTTTTATTCAGTTCAATACAAGCTTGGATGAGCTGCCTTAATGGGGGAGGAGGAGGTAAGGAAGGTGGGGAAAGAGTCTCTTTTCTTCTGCTTTCAACAAAGATGCAAGTATACGTCCCCAGTCAGCATGGGCTGTCCAGCTAGCTGACTGTAGCCATCTCAAAAGTATTTGATACCAAGTAGTCCTTCTCAGGTATCCACACCTGGCAGCCTTGTTTCAGGCCAGCAGGTTGTTCCACCAACCAGCATCCTGGACAACTGTCCTCTCTTGGGTGGCAACCAGCACACACTCTTACCCGGATAATGTCTTCTTTTTGGTTATCCTTTTCACCAATTTGGGTTTGTTTTGGTGTCTATTATGGTCCGGATGGGGAGGGGTGGATGAGGAAAGGAGCAGGAGAAGAGAAGAGAAAAGCAAGTAAGGGATAGAAACTGGTCAAGGTCTCTAGAAGATTATATGGAGGAGGGAACCGGTGTGGAGGTGCTCGGGTGGGGGTGGGGATGGAGGTGCAGGCTCTCAGTTTGTGCTTTCCCTGGTGGGCCGGCAGAGGCTGAGGCCGAATTGGAGGATCGCATCTTGGTGTTGGGCAGTTTGTGGTCTTTCTTCCACTTCATCCTCCGGTTCTGAAACCAGATCTTGACCTGGCGCTCGGACAAGCAGAGCGTGTGGGCGATCTCGATGCGGCGCCGCCGGGTCAGGTAGCGATTGAAGTGGAACTCCTTCTCCAGCTCCAAAACCTGCTGCCGGGTGTAGGCTGTTCGAGAGCGCTTAGGCTCCCCTCCGTTATAACTGGGGTTGACTGAAAACCCAGAACCCCGAAAGAGAAGGCCAAGGAGGAGGGAGCGGAAGAGAGAGAAAGGAGGAGGAGAGAGAAGGTGGGGTGGGGAAGAGCAATTGGACATCATCATTATATAATAACCTGGCACCAAGTTCACGCAAGATACATAAAACCGCAAAGAAAATGTTTCACAGGCTATTGACAACGGGAAACACCCGAGAGCCATAAAGAATGGTGCTGGGCATTGGGGCTGAAGAAAAGCTTCAAAGACACATGGCCTGAAGCCTCTGCCAGGGCAATTAAATTTATGGGGGCTATAATTACTGCCCTAACAGCTTGGCGTCTCGTAAATCTCCTGATAAAGGGACCCTGGGTACAAAAGGGTTCTCACGTTGGGATCAGGCGGCTGGCTGGCGCACACATACCCACATCTCACCGCAGCCCGGGCCAGATGGGGACTCCCCTCCCGAGGCCCCCTTCCCCTGAGCTTCTCCCTCCTGACCCCGACCCTCGAACCCAGGTCCAGCCCCGGCCCACCTCCCGCGCCTCCCCAGCGGCGCCACGTACCGGCGCTGACATGGATCTTCTTCATCCAGGGGTACACCACGGGCTCCTTGCCCTTCAGGCCCAGCGGGCTCTTGTCGGCCAAGAGCAGCGGGCACGCGGGGGCGCTGCCCCCTGCCGGGACGCCTGGGGTGGCGGGGCCGCCTCACAGCGCCGCGGGGCCGCTGGGGCACCGCGCGAGGCTGCAAGGG
>NW_016807364.1:63809-102557 GCF_001698545.2 Rhinopithecus bieti
CCCCCGCCCGGGCCGCCGTCTTCGCCGCCCGGGCCGCTGTGCTGCGCGTACTCCTCGAAGGGAGGGAACTTGGGCTCGATGTAGTTGGAGTTTATCAAAAACGAGCTCATGGTCATTAATTTGTGAAGTGCAAAATACTAATTTTCTCGCGTTGTCGTTTTTTCTGGGCTCGCCGAGGCCCCTCCCCTCCTGCCTCGCTTCCCATCCCCTTTCCTCTGCGCCCTTCCCCTCCCCCCGCTGTCAAGTGCCCACCCTTCCCCCTCCCGCAGACGCCGCCACCAAAGTTCGAGCCGCTCCTCCCCAGCCCAGCGCGCGCCCCGCCCCGTGCCCCACGTGCAGCGCCCCCACCAATGGGCGCACCGCGCGCGCGGACCCGGATCAGGAAACGCGCGGGTGCGTGATGGATGCTGCTGTCCTGTCCCTGGGCTGGGGGAGGGAGCAGGAGCTTTGGACCTCAGCCCCCCAACTTTGGTTCCCCCTGGGAATTCGGGCCCTGTCAGGCTGTAGGTCCTCTTGGGAGCCCTCTGCTTGCCTTACTGCTAGCCTAGGCCTCGGGCAGTCTGGCAGCCACGACTCAGCGCTGACCTCGGGCGCAACCCAGTCAGGCTTCGCGTCCTTCAGGGGTTCTAGGCTAACGGGGGAAAGGAAGGGCGTTGGGACCAAGGGGCATCCTGGCTTTTATGTACGCCCGTGAGAGGCCACCAGACACATTCTCCCAACCGCAGATCCCCCTTCCCCACACCCTGCTCCTTGCGTGTCGGCCTGAGAGCCCTTGTTTTGAGAAGCTTGGCAGAAGCTGCAAAGGGTGAGTGGGCAGCTAAGAGAAATCGACCCAAGGATGTAAAGCGAGGCCATTCCATTATAACTGGATGGACGCTTTTCATTTTTTCCTTCTTTCAGAGACAATCTGTTTCGCGTTTTCCTAAGAAAAATTGGAACCTTCCTAATAGCATCTAATTTGATGGGATTGTCAATGTGAGAGCTAAATATGCCCGCGATTGCAAGGTGCGATTGTGAGAGAGAAGGTGGCCCAAGGATGAGAATGGATAGAAGCAATACCTCCACAGAACCGAGCTTTGAAAACAATAACTTCCTATTTCAGAACAATCCCCAAACAAAAGCAAGCTAAGGGTAGAATAAACGCCTTGCCGGTCTGATCGCTGATGGGTCTTTTCCAGCTAGGAATTTCATGTTTTCTCTTTTAGATACTGCTTTCTCAGGCAGTATCTGAGACTAGAGTTATATTTACAGGACAGTCTATAATTTCTTAATTGCTGAAAATTAGCGTATTAACGATATCAGAAGCTCCGGAAAGGAGGGAGAGGAGACTGTTGCCTGCCATTTGGTAATTGAAATTTGATGGGTACACTAATTATGCCATTATTAACAAATAAATTACTTATTCCACCTAATGTTGATCTTTGAAGTAAACACTTATGCCTTATTTGTACTGTGTACTTTCTCCCTTTCTTTTCTGAGTAAGAGACATAGCTAGATCCTCTGTTTTTCAGCCTAGATTAAAGCAGTGCAAACTAGCATAGTCACCATTCTAAAAATATTTTCATATTGGCATGCAAAACAAGGATTTTCAGCTGGTGCACCTTAGTTGATTTTTCAAAGAGCAGTATAAACAGCCTTCTCACAACTGAGTCTGGAACGCAGACAAGGAAAATTATTTCCTAAGCCTGGAGACACTTCAAAAGGAATGTCAATTCTATCTTCATTCATATTGGTTACTCATAGGAGTTACTAAATGCTGGAATATATCCATTTGATGGATAGTCATTTAATGCTTAGCCACATAAAGCCTATTATATGGGACTAATCTTTAAACTAATTTAGGAAAAGAGGTTAAAAAGGGGATCATATTAGCTTTCTAACTGGAATCACCCTGAAGTGGTACAAAGAGATTTTCCATATTAGGTGTATGTGTGTGTGAAGAGTGCTGTCCATTCACATGAGGCATCCTGAAAATTTGTTTTTAATGAAATCTGAGCCACAGACAGAAATCAACACTGAGTGTAATCTTTAGCCATCCTCTCTAGACTGGAGGAAAAATTCAGCCTGTGATACATCTACCTGAACCAATATCTCTCCCTAGCAAGAAAAAATAATATACACATAGGTTGTATACAATGTAATATAGATAATATATAGTTATATGTATTACAAATCTGAACCCTATAGTTTCAGGGGGACAAAAAGCATGACAAGGAAATCTTCCCTCCTCATTTCATCAACCTTGAGTACCAGCGTCTTAACCATATCTGTTTAATATTTACAGACACTAAAACACAAAATTCTGTTGTTTAGCCTCAGAACCTTGTACCAAGTTTCTATTTTTAAGTATTAATGAGATATAAGCACTGTTTTGTATACGATTAACCCAAACGAGTTAGCTGTGCCTGTGTTTTGTGTGGTTCTATTACTTTAGGAAGATGGCCTTACACAGAATCCCTCAAGGCCTGTAACTTGTCTTTGTGGTTCGTATCATAAACACAAACGGAGCCAGGACCACCAAGTGTTATCTCACACACCGACATTTTGACATTTTACTGCAAGATTTATGGCTGTAATAAACAATCTCAGTACCTTTTCTGAACCTTCCTCAATCTCCCTTTGCAAACCGTAGCATCATTCCATTGAATCAAATAATCTTTTGAAAAACATTTTTTAAAATACCTCTTGCTTTTACACAATATCCAAGACACCAAAGTAAAGCCAGGAAGAAACTAACTCAATTAATAAACAAACTGAAGTTTACCAGCAGCATCTCGCCTGAGAAAAGATGGGATGCCCTGAAATGTAGCAGAGAGGGAGCGTGCAAATCCTCGCACACCAACTGGCTCCAGTCCCAAGCGGGGTGGAAGCGTTATCCTTTCCTCAGGAAACTGGTGAGCACATTTGCTCATTTCCACGTGCAGGGGTAACATATTCCCAACAAAACCTTTCTTAAAATCCCATTAGGTGACATAACTTTTCGTCATGTCCTCGAATCCCAGTTGGAGAAGAGTGAAGGGAGTTGGAGGGAGCGGGAGGGTGAGAGGGAGGCAATGTTTTGCAGCTTGGTTTGAATCTGATTTGAATCATTTTGAATATATTTGTAACAGCCTTCCCTCTTGAATGCAATCCTGTCCCAAGTTTCAAAGTGACCGAACAGTGACACCGTGTGCATTTTGTTTCTTATTAATCTTACACATTGACAGTCTTTGTTAAATCACAAGGCGCGCCCTTCACCAGCCGACATTTTCATATTTGTTAGACGCACTGACCTGAAGTTCACCTCGGCCTTGGACTTTGCGCTTGTAAAAGGTCTATACAGTGTCTTTTAGCGAGCAGGGTGCTTTGCCCAGGTCACTCCTTCTCAGGAAAAACCAAGGGGAAAAGCCAAAGGAAATGTAAATGTTATGGAATGTATTGACTGTATTTGTCCTTTGTTCTTTAGAGCGAGAGTCCCCCAGACTGTTCTCTATCTGATGCGTGTTTCTGGAGCTGAACAGTGGAGTGGCAGAATTTCAAAACGCCTGATGGTGGCATTTGAAGGCTTCCCCCCCACACCTACACTAGACACAAGATTTGAGAGGAACAACACTTTACCAGCCATTTGACCAATTAATAGTTTGGGGGTAATTTTCTTGTAGTAGTTTAAAATAATGCACACAACCCAGGGATGAGGACTGATATTCATATTGGGATTACACATGAATTTTAACTTGGATTGTTTGAGAGGCCTGAGGTTCAAATTCCTCCAAATAAAGAAGCAAGCACTCTAAAAGCAATAATTTCTGCTAGTACCCTTTTCTTTTGCTTTGAAGACTAACTAAGAGATATCTATGGTTTTTGAAGTTGACGTGTTTCTAAGGTGTGTCACATGTTTTAACAAAAAACACAATAAAAGGTTTTCCCAAAGAGACACATAATTGTTGACTCATCGAGGGGTTTCAGTTTTCTTCATTTCACTAGCCCAAATGTGGTGAAATGTTCACTGCTGCAACAGCAATCACCACAGTTGTTTCCTTTCTTCTGTTTCATCTGGCAAACCCCCATTTGGCTTCAAGCTCTTGGCCAGAGTGAAAACTTTACACGTTGCACAGAAGCACCCTGATTACTTCCATGAAGGCAGTGTTTGGTAAATATTTATTTTAAAACTGAACATACCTGGCACTGTTAAATCCAATCAACCAAAACATATTGGGATGATCTCAAACATTCCTGCAAGAGTCTACATTCTGAGTAGTTGAATTATCTCCAAAGTTAAAAAAGAAAAACCTAGGGAAAATATTTCACCTTTCTCTTCTCTGTTTTCCTATACTGATCCCTTGAAGGTCAATTCATCGAAAAGAGAAATATGTCCTCTGGAAAATAGATTCTTATAGCACCAACACTTAAAGCCATTCTAGATGCATGAAAAATAAAATATTGTTTAGCTCTTCAGTTGCAACTCACACATGAAGCATGGTTCCAGTCGGCTTCCTTAATACACTATTCCCTTTCTTTTCTGCTCTCCTACCCTTCTCCTTAGGTTGCTTTCTCTTCTCCTTGACTTTTCTTCAATTTCACGTGTATTATTAAAAGTACATTCTGAAGAATAGAAAATATTCTATTCTGTCCTGGTTTTCTTACACAGTGGCCTGGTATTTGTGGATTTCACCTTTCTGCATTCCCTACAGTCTAGTTATTCACTTATAGCTTATAGTACTTCTCTTACATTCAATTGTGGTTTAATAATAAACATAACAAAAATTTCCAAACAGGAACATTTTCATGGCACCAATAAGCATTTTGTCACTGGTAGTGCTGGTGGAAGGGGTGAAGGAAGAATTCTGTGTCTTTCAGGAGGGTGTCCACTTCCTTCCTTCCCCTTCTCAGATCTCAGAACGCTTTGCATTCAGCGGACTGTAGTTTCACAAAAAGCATATTCTATGTTTGAAAACTGCAAAGATCACATTTTGCAAGAAGTGCCTGTGTTTGCATTTGTTCTTACACAATTTAGGGGTCATCATATGTACTAAAAAGACAAAAATCTGGCCAATCAAAATCCCTCTTTTCAAATAAAGGAGGTTTCCTGCACCATTCTGTTGCCTTTGAAGGCATAATGAAATATTGGAAACTTGCGACATTAGTTTTAAAGCTCCACAGATGAGTTTTAGCATTTTATTTTGTGACAAACCCACAGACTCCTGGTTCTCCAACACCTAAGGTGTTGGTGTTTCAGTAATCTATGCCTATTTACCTGCTACTATTCCCTCAGAACAGAAGAGATAATTCAAGATGAAATACAGCATGTATTACTCTTGAAAAGAGGAATTTTCTATCCTTTCCTCCATAATTGAGGTCATTCAACCACTAGGGTTCACCTGGAGTCCATACCGTGATACACGCGTCACTCCGAGCCATTTTATCTTTTGTGCTGATAGTCAAGATCACAGCTCTAACATTGACATCAAACTCTGTCTGGGCAGATGACTAAGAGCACTGCACAATGTAAACTTTTGACCCTCAACTTTTTGACCTGCAGTTGTAACGCACTAACCACAAAGATACACAAAGCTGAGCCTCTTCTTTCAGGGGGAAGGGGCCCCCCAGCATCTCAGGACACCCTGCTTCTGCCACTGCCATATGTGGAGGGTGAAATGGATATTTTTGTGTGTTTGTGACTGGACTTTTGTTAAATCAGCCTACGACCCCTTTGTCAGCACCTAGGTACTAGATTAACTTGAAATCACTCGTGATTCTATTTTATGAGGAAAATTTGGAGCAGAATGGGAGAACCTTGTAAAAGTGAAAGAAAAGAGAAGATGGGGAAAGCAAGCAATGGGAGGTGGAGACACTTTTTCCCTTTATTTAAAACTAAAGACGCAGCCCTAATTGTTGGGAGAGCTGGCCCAGGCGGGTGAGCTGACTGTGAACTTGTACTAAAGCGTGCTCTGCTGGCGATTCCTAGGGTGTGCAGATTTATCTTCTCTGCATTTACTTAACCCGGCAGTGAACTGCGCGGGCGTCATTTGTTAGGCGATGACAGACTTCACCTCCAGCAAGGGCTGCTTCTCAAAATCGCAATAATTATCTAATAACCTTCATAACAAATATTATTATTGAAAAGACTGGCTTGTGGGGAGGGGATCTGGTGGGAGAAGAACAAATTTATTGTGAACACCAAACAAAACAAACCTGGGCAGACCTTGAAGTTCTGGGGCTTAGAAAGGCTGGGGCTGTGGATCCCCTCCCCTATGTGGGTGGGAGCTTAGGCTGACCCCCTCAGCCCTGCCTGGGAGCCCCGTTTATAGTTTTGCCATTGACTAGAAGGAAATTCCTCCTTAGAAACCAAAGGAATGGAGCCCACAATGCTCTGCACTCTCCATGGTGGGCAAGCCATGGACAGACCCCCAGCCAAGTCAGGGGAGAGGCTGAGAAGGGCATCTTTTAAGCTAAAAAGATTGTTTTCCTCCTTAATTGCCCATCTTTTAAGATGTGATTTGCTTTCCACTCACTAATTATTTCAATATAGTACTCTCAGAATCTCAGCAAATGAACAGGACTCTGTTTTTGGTAGGAAATTCTGTCTTGCTCTCCCAGAGCCGCCAACAATGAAGCAGGGGAAAGAGCAGGAGAAAAGGAATCTTGGCATAATGTTGTGAAATTAGACCATGGAAACCCTAACAAACCCCTAAGCAAGTGTGACCAGAAGCTTCCTGTTGTATTTATAGTTCAGGAATATTGTCTCTTCAGCTTGTGGGAACAAACGAGCCCCCGCACATTGCCGCTGAGGAGGAGCACAGACACGCACTTCTGCCACCGGCTGAAGCTGGATGTCTTCATAAAGCCCTCAGTGACAGACATATTTTTTCTTAGAAAGTTCCTCTGCAAGAACAACCCAAAAGAATCCACAAAAGAAATAACTTATCTACAGAATGAGCAGAAAACCAGCCATCCTCTTTATTATGCTTTCTATGAAAGTAGGAAGAAAGAAAAAAAAATCCTCCAATAACACATAGGTCTGACTGCATGATGTATTTTTAAAGTCATTTAATTCCATGTGGCCGTGTGGGTTTGCCTGCTCTCTTAAATTCTACTTAAGTTTTGTGAAGATTAAAACAGAGAAATAAGCAAGCTGACAATATTTACAGCCTATAATTTTTCTCATTCCTTGGAAAGATTCTCTATGTTCTGTGGTGCTGGATATGACTTCAACAGGCTTTCTGCTCATTCCCACACCCCAAGGTGAAATATGGCCATGAAGTAGTGTGGATATTTTCTGTTTAAGTTACTCAAACTAAACTGGCAGAATCCCTGTCACTTTTTTTTTTTTTCTAATTTCAATCACCAAGAAATCACTCAAGCAAGATCACCAAATGAGTAACTAAAATGGAACCCTAACCCAATATTTTCAATAAGGAGCCCACAATTCAGAGCAGCAAAACAAGGAATCCAGTATTCTCACAGACACATAACATTATAAAAGAGAACCCATACCCATGTAGAGTTTATATCCTTGTTCCCACTAAGATGTGGACACATCTTGAATGCTGAAGTACCAATGTTTAATAGGTTACATACAATTACTTCAGGATTCTTCACCTTGCCACTATTCATGAGAAGTAACACTTGTGGGAGGGTTTCTATTTTTCAAAAAAAACTTTCTAGGTTTTGCTTTCTGGACCTCTGACTTTGGGGACATCTGTTGGACTTATGTTGAGTGTAGGTGGCCTCTGCACAATAGAGTTTATTGAAATTCCAAATCTATACTTTCAATTTTTTCACTTTAAGCACTTAATAGGTATCTTTACCAATTAATACTTGCTGAAAACTGCCCAGCTCCTAAGGAGAAAAGCAGATCCTATTTTTTGTTTCATTTCTGAATGCAGTAGGAGAATTTGGCTTAATTCCTAAAATAGGATTGAGGGAAATCTACTGGGTCCCTTGTGGGTACCCATCCAGAAAAAGATCCTGGGACAGGCCCACAGTCTCCAGTCACTGGGCTTGGGTTTTGCCATTGAAGAATATGGGGGATTGGGGCCAGAAGGGGTGACTGGGGCCACTATGGAATTGTACCCAGGATAAACTTATTTCACCTTACTTCACCCATTGGTGCAATTTTGGAGATTGTTCTGGAAATCATAGATTATGTAAATTTCCTGGGATCAAACAGAAAGAGCAGCTAACAAAAGAAAGGCGGAAATCTCCTACTGACAAAGGACCAATTTCTTCCCTAAACTACCGTTTATGATGTGTCAGGAAAAACAACCTAATGGCTCTGGGGACTTTTAAGTTGGGCGTTGAAGACACCTCAATTTCCCCCCAAAACTTTAGAGCACAGTTTGGAACAGAGAATTCGCCTGCATGTTGAGGGGGAGTGAATTTCTCCAATCTTAATGTTATCTAGGGGGCCGCCTAAGTTGCCTTCTGAGGGTCCTGTGCCTAGATGTTTTTAATTCTACAAAGAAGGAGAGGAAAAGGAAAGAAGAGAGGGAGAAGAAAGGCAAAGCGGAAGAAAAGAAAGCGCTTTAACCCCTTTCAATTAGCCTGGGGATTCAAAGACTAAAGTTAAATCCGGCCATAAAGTTTATTGCTTCAGACTCACAGGCGGGTGAGAACAGTCCCACCGAAATAAAAAGAACGTGCAGGCAAACAGGGTTCAGGGCCTGGTCCCGGGTGCGGGGAGGGGTGCTGAACACCCCACACACCAGGGTGGGGACCCTTGGTCCTCAGGGTCCAGTGGGCGCTAGCAACCCAGGATCCACCTTGCAACCCGGGGGCCCAGCCTGGAGGTGCAGCCCCCGCCTCACCGGCCTCTGCCACCCTCCCGCTCTCACGAGCTAGCCTGAAACCCGGCCCCGAAGGCCGCCGCCTCAATTCAGCCCTGCCAGATGACCCCGGCCCGCGAAGACTTATTGCCACAGCCCCGTAAGGAATCCCGCCAGCGTCCGCCTCGGCCCTGCCCGGGCCTTTCTTTCAAACTCCTGAGCGCAGCGCGGCCTCGGCGCCCGCGGCCGGCGCCCCACTGTCTCCCAGCCCCCACCCCAGGGCTCCGCGACCCCCAGGAGCCGGCCCCGGCCGGCCCAGCAATTGCGCGGGGACTGGGGGTGCGGCCTTGCCAGGTCTCCACACACAGGCTCATTCGCACACAAAAAATCATCTTTTTGCACGCCGGCGGGAGCAGCGGAAGTCATTAACATCCGCGGTTGTGCAGCAATTAAAGTTAGGCCTGGGGATGCGGCGCGGCCACAGGCGCTGCTCACCCTGCTGCCTCCGCAGAGCTGGTTCCTGGCGCTGCTCTTCCGGGCAGAGGGAAAGTTTACTCTGCCTTTTCGAATTCAGAGGCAGCCTCACAGTTATTGAACCAGAGAGAGAGAGAGACAGAGAGAGAGAGAGAGAGTTTCCAAAGTACAAATAAACTTGAAAGCGCTCAGGAAGCGAGCTTACCTTAACTCGGAGGGAGCCATTTTTCAGAGTTTTGAGAACTTGTGGTTTGGACACTTCTGGACCTAAAATTGACAGTTTGAATGGCCAGGCGGCACACGTAGCCTGCAAAAGAGTCAAATGGAGTCCAGCGTTAGTGAGATTATATGTTATGTGGTATATAATGTTGGATGTCAACTCCCCAAAACCATAAAACTTACTTTAATGGCCCCACGTGACGTTTTATAGCCAGTGAGCCGATCTGTCTGTGCTATGGATGATTTTACGATCTAATTCATAGACAAAACCCTATTCATTTGGCACCCAAATGTCATATAGCCGGAACTGGGGCTTATAAAGTTTACTGTTTTATAACTTTTAAAAGGAAAGACGGCATCAGTGTAAGCAGTCGGTAAATGTGCAAATCTCTAGTTGCGCTTTAGCTGCTCTGAGGAGTTTCCCAATCGAGCTAGGATGGGGTAAGTACCTTCCATTTGTAGCAAATTAATAGTAGCAAAAGAAGCCAACTGGGTCCAGGGCGAAGAGTGGGGAAGGGGTGCTGGGATGGGTTAAGGGCAGAGGGTTTGGGGTCCACAGCCAGACAGAGCAGCGTCTTCAGCAAGTGGAGGCCTAGGACAGCCTTAGGAAAGAGGCAGGATCTGTGTGGCCTGAGGGTGGCTAATAAAGCCCTGGGTTTTTCTCCTTTTTTCTTGCTCTTTCTCTCTTTTTTTTGTACCCAGCAAGTTAACTTGGTTTCCTCAGAGATGGGCAGGGTGGCCTGGAGCTTTGGAACCGCCTACAGCTTTTTCCACCTTCTGCCCTGAACTTTGTGATGGGTCAGAGTTAGGGAAGCGATGGGCCAGTCTTGGTATGAGGTCTCCCTGCACAGGTCATCTGCTCAGGTAGCCTCAGACCCAACGGTTTCCAGGACTGGACAGACAGACAAAAGCAGACAGAGCCACTCACTATTTGGCACAAACCAGACCAGGAGAACTTACAATAGAAAGTTTATTTTTTGTTCCAGTCAGTATTTTTTCCTTAAAAACAAATACAAAAAAAAAAAAAAGCTGATCACAGTTTGCTTAAAACAGACAGACTTGGACAATATTTGTAACTTTGTTCACAAAAACATACATCACTGAAGCTGCGCTTATAAGAGCCACTTCCAGAGTTCGTGCAAAGGGTCCTACAAAGGCACGCAGGGACACACCGCTTGGAGTCACAGTTTTCATCACAGAGTCACTAGTCACTACACGTCGAACAAGTTGTGTCTCATCAAGTCACCTCTACAACAGCATTAATTACACAAGGAATATAGGTAGTTTGAATAAAAATATCTTTAACAGCTTGGAGCTATTGAGACAAGAACACTTCCACGCACATGCACAGTTAAACAACTTGAGTGCAACACACAACATTGGCACTAAACGAGATTGAAAGGGGACTTTTTGTGTGTTTTTTTCTCTTTTTTTGTTATAGTTACTTCAAGTAACACAGCTTGCTTCATATAAATAAGTTAAAACATCTATTTTTTTTTTTCAAGACAAAGCCATTCAGGACAAAGAGATGAACAGAAAGCAGATCTACTTATACAGGCGCTATAATGGCAATAAACAGGCTCATGATTAAAAGATGAATTAGGGCTACAAGAACAGGGCTTCTTCACAGAAGGAACACAAGGGAGTTTCAGAAAGTCACCTTAGTACTGACACTACGCGGGATCCGCTAATACTGCTCAGTACTTTAAACGCTCAGATACTCAGGGACGGAAGGCCCCTCCTGCCGCGGCCATGCTCATGCTTTTCAGCTTATTATCTTTTTTCCACTTCATTCTCCGGTTTTGGAACCAGATTTTAATTTGTCTCTCGGAGAGGCAAAGAGCATGTGCTATTTCAATCCTTCTTCGGCGTGTCAGGTAACGGTTGAAGTGGAACTCCTTCTCCAGCTCCAGGGTCTGGTAGCGCGTGTAGGCCGTCCGGGCCCTTTTGCCTTCCGGGCCGCCTATGTTGTCTGCAATAGAAAAGTCAGCGGTTTAGCTACCAACTCCTGTCTTCCAAAGTCCGCCAGGGGGACAAGCTTGGGTCCTGAGCAGGGAACCCAGGCGAAAAGCTCAACAAGTTCTCCCTACCAGCCCGCACACCCCTCCCGAATTTCCTTCCCTCTTCCTTTCTAGAGAGAAAACAATACGATTTGGATCCTGGGAACAATCTGCCCATCTGAGGCTGGGGCCGTGTCCCGGAGGACTCCGGCGTTCCCTGGCCCCTCTCCTGCCCTCTGCGCCCAGCCCCGGGCGCCCCGATCGGGAGGCACAGCCCTCCCAGGCTGCCCACCGCACAGAAACCCAGGAAGCAAGGCCCTTTCCTGAGCGTCCAAGTGGCCTTCGGGTCACCCTCCCTCAAAGTTCCAGCTCCGAGAGCCGCCTCCAGTTTCCAGCCTGCAGGGTTGGGGCGCCTGCTTTCTTTCTCTTCCCTTCCCTTTCCTTCTCTCTCCCTCCTGCCCCCAAAATTCAGAATCCTGCCGGCTCTCGCCTCGATTCTTCCCCCCAAGCCCCTTTTCGGGGGCTCTAATTAGTAACGCTGTTTCCCCAGCGTAGCCCTCCTCATAAATTATCCGCCCTGACAAGCCCGATTCACGGCTCCTACTGCCATCCTCTACCTCTCTGCGTCTTGCTCAGCTGGCCTGACCCGGGAGCGCGTTCCAAGGCGTAGGGTTCCAGAGGGGTTTTTTGCTTCCTCCCCCTTTCAACGTCTAAACTGGCCCAGCGAATGCCTATTTCCCCCACTATTTGTGAGCGCGGGGTGCTTGCAAAGAAGAGGAGGAATGAGGAAGGCAGGGGAGGGAGAACGGCAAGGAGAGGCTCCGCAGGGCTGGGAGAAACGAGACCAGGAGAGAGACTGGGAGAGGGCGGCAGGGGGAAGAGGGGGACCAAGAGCCGCGTCCCCGCGGTCGAGTGGATTTAGGAAAAGGCTGGCTTTACCATGACTTATGTGCAGCTTGCGCATCCAGGGGTAGATCTGGGGTTGGGCGGGCGGCGCCGGGCTCGGCTCGCTCTGCGCACTCGCCTGCTCGCTGCTGGCAGGGGCGTCCTCCTCGGCTCCGGACGCCGTGCCAACCCCCTCTCTGCTGCTGATGTGGGTGCTGCCGGCGTTGGCCGAGGCGCCGCTGGAGTTGCTCAGGGAGTTTTTCCCGCCGTGGTGGCTGTCGCTGCCGGGCGAGGGGGCCACGGCGGAGCAGGGCAGCGGGTCGGGCGGAGGCGAGTGCGTGGACGTGGCCGGCTGGCTGTACCTGGGCTCGGCGGGCGCAGTGCTGGCGCTGGCCGCGTAGCTGCGGGCGCGCTCTCCGGAGCCAAAGTGGCCGGAGCCCGAGCGGCCGACGCTGAGATCCATGCCATTGTAGCCGTAGCCGTACCTGCCGGAGTGCATGCTCGCCGAGTCCCTGAATTGCTCGCTCACGGAACTATGATCTCCATAATTATGCAACTGGTAGTCCGGGCCATTTGGATAGCGACCGCAAAATGAGTTTACAAAATAAGAGCTCATTTGTTTTTTGATATGTGTGCTTGATTTGTGGCTCGCGGTCGTTTGTGCGTCTATAGCACCCTTGCACAATTTATGATGAATTATGGAAATGACTGGGACATGTACTTGGTTCCCTCCTACGTAGGCACCCAAATATGGGGTACGACTTCGAATCACGTGCTTTTGTTGTCCAGTCGTAAATCCTGCCTGATGACCTCTAGAGGTAAACTCGTGCACTAATGGGGGAGTTGGGTGGAGGCGAGAGGGGTGGCGCGCGCGCCTCGGGCGCGTGCCCGCCGCCAGTTGCCGCCGTTCAGTCGGACTCGAGCGCCACCCGCTGGAGGCAGGGCGCATCGCCCAGTTTCCGACCGGGGGCTGCAAGGGCCGGGGTCGAATTGAGGTTACAGCCCATTATGGCAAAATTATTGCATTTCCCTCGCAGTTCCATTAGGATGTACCAATTGTTAGGCCGTCAGCTGCCGATCGCGCGCCCGGCGAGGATGCAGAGGATTGGGGGAAGGTGGTGACTTGCATTTTATTTACAACAACTTTATTTCCCCCGTTTTGCAGCCCCTCTTATTTTTGTGTCCAGGTTGGGGTCGGTTCTGCCCGTCCTGCCAGCAGCTCTGAATTTTGAAAATACAGATACCACCTTCGGGGAAGGGGGAAAGTCATTTAGCCAATTGGATAAATAAATCCTGCCCGCAGCAGCAGCAGCTACAATTACGGCTCTGTTTTAGCGAGCGCATGAGGGACAGTGTCCCTGCCGCTCTTAAATGACAGGCGTCTATTAAAGATAGCTTTTGTGTAGTGTTTCTGCAAGGCGAGGTCAAATTCCATACACTTTTATAACCGTAGTCGATTTTTCTTTCGTGTGAATATGGTTTTCGTGTCATTAGTTTGCTATTTGATTTGCTAACGTATCCAGCCTGGAAAATCTTCATCACAGGGTCCGGTTCCTCGAGCCAGCCAGGCCCCATGTTGGAGGGTTCTCCTCGAACCCAGCGAGTGGGCCCAGGCTCCCTGCAGCCGCATAGGCTGCTTGGGGTCTGGGGATCCGTGGGGCGGGTTACTGGGGTCTTGCTTAGACCTCCAGGAGTAAAACGAGGGTGATAATGGAAGCATTTCTTGGCAGTGCGTAGTATCTCTGTAGTTATTTTCCACGGCTCCGAAAGATTCAAGTAAATCACAAATATAGCTGAGAGGCAAGTGGAGTCTCCCCGCTGGAGGCCCGGCGTTGCAGGCGCCCCTGGCACGTCTGGAAGCCAGGACTCTGGCGACTTCCATGGCCCTGGGCCCCTCGTTGGGTCCTGAACGCTGCTGTGGCGGCGACGCGGGCGCTATCGGAGGCAGGGAGCGGGAATCCGGAGCCGGGGGCCTGAGGGATCCCAGGGGCTCCCCGGGATGTAATGTTCCACCCGCACCCAGGTTAGCTTGCCTCGGCTAAAGCTGCTTCTTTTCCACTGACGGTTGCACACGCGGGACCGAGACTGGGCTCTGTTGGGGCCCCCTTTGTTCCTCGAGCTTCCTGTTCTGGGAGGCGGCTTGGGAGGCCGCGACAAGGCCGGGCTCCAGCACTTAGACCCCCTCTTTCCACTGGCCAGAGATAATTTGATGATGCCCTTCGGGACTTACTGGCGAGGGACCTAGGCAGAGACTCCCAGACGCGAAACGGGGCTCGGCCCAGGGGTCTTTCCTCCCTAGCAGCCCCACGTCCCGAGGTCGGGGAGCTCAGAGGCACTAGCACAGGAGCCCCGGACGCATTCAGGGCGCACCTCAGAACTCGGGAGCCGGTTTGGGCAGCCTTGTGGAGTGGGACTGGGTGTATGCAATGCGCCCCGCTCCACCGCTGGTATTGGCTGTGTGTGAGGTTTTGTTTTGTTTTGTTTCTTAAGAAATAAATGCACAGACGCTTGCAAAGCTCCGGGCTCCCCTGAAGCTGCGGAAGCCCCCGGATGAGAGCAGGCGGGGAGAAAAGTTGGGGAGCAGGCGAGGGCAAGGGGGCAAAGCCGAAGGAGGTTGCAGCGCTGGCCTGATCCCTGCCCAGGCGTCTACTCGCCCGCCTTTGCCTCTGAGTCCTCCCCGCTGGGCTGCGTGGAATTGATGAGCTTGTTTTCCTTTTTCCACTTCATGCGGCGGTTCTGGAACCAGATCTTGATCTGGCGCTCGGTGAGGCAGAGCGCGTTGGCGATCTCGATGCGGCGGCGCCGTGTCAGGTAGCGGTTGAAGTGGAACTCCTTCTCCAGCTCCAGTGTCTGGTAGCGCGTGTAGGTCTGGCGGCCTCGGCGCCCATGGCTCCCGTACACAGCACCTGCGAGCAGAAACAGCCGGGCGCCGGTAAGCCAGGACCTGGATGGTTGACCCACTCAGCCCAGTGACTTCCACAAGGGGCATATGAACTGAAAACCACCCCGCCTCCACTCCAGCCTCTCCCACTATGTCTGGGGCCCAAAGCATACTGAATGGGAGATTATTTCATACCAAGCGAGATGTTTTCCACCTATAAAGACTTGGGGTGGACATTATTGTTTTTGAAAAATCTGCCTCGTAGGAAAACCATTACAATCAAAATAACAGAATGGGCATTCTTAATTTGGGACGCCCAGGTCGTGTTTTTGTGGGGATGCAGGGTGTGTGGGGGGGGGCGTGGGGGAGGTGTGGAACCATATAAGTAGTGTACACACTCTGAATTCATAGTGGTCTCTCTGAGGATGCTACTGTGACCAGCCATGTCAGAACTCAACACATTTTTTGAAGAGTTAAAAATGGTCAGCCCTCTTGAATCTTTACACATTCTCCCATATTATATGACCCTTCTGAGAAATGCAGAACTCCCCCAAGGATAAAGTGGATTTTAATGCAAAACATTATAATTTTAACAATCCGCATTAGGCTCTGTTCTAGGGAATTCCTAGGAGTCTTTGGGATTCCCTGTGGAGTCTTTGGAAACCAGAGGCTAAGAGATGGAGCTATAGTTAGTCTAGGATTTCTAGCAATGTAGGATTGTGTTGGGCTGTCTGATCTGTGCCAAAGATCCCCAAGGGTGGTGGGGATCCCTCCAAGACAGGTGTATGAACTCAAGCATGGGCTCAGAAGAAGGCAGAAGTTGGCTAAGAGTGAGCAGTTGAGTGGAAGGGGGAGGAGGTGAGGGAGGAGAGAGAGAAAAAATCCTGAGTCTGGGGCTGTGGCCCTCCAAGGCTTTGGGGAGACACTGGAAGAGGCCAAATGGCCACCTCCCTCTGTACGGGTTTCTGAAGGGCAGAAAGGAGAGGGGGTTGGGAAGCAAAGGGTATTTATAAGTGATCAGTGCAAAAGGCCCTCTGGCTTGGGAAGCTGAGCAGGGTACCCAGGGAGCATGGGTCCCCATCAGCCTCTCTCTCTCTTCAGGCTGTCACAGGTCTCATATATGTCTCAGTGCCCCCATCCTCCCCTAAAGCGTCACCTTACATGGACACTGGGGCCCTGCCCTTCCTCTGCCATGGCCTGATTGTCCCATTGGGAACTGATTTTTTCTTCTCTTTTAAAAAGCCAAAGAAACTTTGCTAGTTCTTTCCTCCTTTCTCTCTATTCCTCTTTCTACTCTGTTTCCTCCTTCTTTCTTTCTTTTCCTGCCTCCTTTCCCCTCTCCCTCCACTGTCTTGGGATATGCCTTACCCGCGCAGGAGTTCATCCGCTGCATCCAAGGGTAAACGGGACTCGTGTACTTCCGGTCGGCGCCTTCGTCATGGAGTGCTTTGCCCTGCCCGCTGCTGCTGTCGGGTTTGTACTGCTGCTCGGGAGAAAAGTGCAGGTAGTCCCCGGGGCCCCTCTGCTTGCCACTGCCCGAGGGCGAGGCGCCACTGAGGTCCTTATCAGAATAGAAACACGAGGCCCCGTACTCGTAGGAAGCCCGGTTGCAGGCCAGGACAGAGTTGGACTGTTGGTAGAAACAAGGTGAGGTGTACGTCTTGTCCGGGAGACTCGACGCCCCGTACGAGGCCGGGAAGGGCCTCAGCGCGTCATAGCCGGCCTGGTAGAGGGGCAGCTGGCCCAAGAAGGAGTCCTGGCCGCTGGGCAGGCTCCCGGGGAAAGTGGGATTCACAAAATAGGAACTCATTTGCGCGCCCCTCTGCAGGACTGTGATTTGTTGTGTATTAGTACATCTGGCTATAACTATTAGTAGTCATCGAACTGGTTTGTTTCTGGATGGCCGAACGCCAAAAGCGACAGCAGCAAATCGCACCAGCTGACGCCGCGGCGGCCAATGGGAGCAAGCGCCGGAGCCCGCTCCCCAGGGACCGCGGCGACCGAGGCAGCAAAGTTACAAACAGCCCCCAGCTCGCCCGCCCGCCGTCCGCCCGGCAGATTAATGGGCGCGCACAGCCAGCCGGCCCGGCTCTCTTCCTGAACGCCAGCGGCGGGCACGGCCCGTTCAGGGGCGAGCCGATCAGGCCAGAGTAGGGACACTAACGCTCCGGCCGCCGCAAAGGCCCCGCCAGGCCCCCCTCCTTCCTCCTCCCCTTTTTGCTTTATTGAATTTTGCGGGTTCCCCGCCCCTCCTCCTCCAAACAGGAAACCTGAAGGTCCTGCGCCAGGAGGGGCGGTGACAAAGGTGGCTTTGCTCCCTGCCGGCCTGCACTCCAGGCACGGCCCCGAATTGCCCCTCCCCTAGCGCTCCCCTATTCGTGGGTGCGAGTTCTTGAGCTGGAGCAAGGGCCATGAGAAACCAGGCCTTCACTCTATGCTCTTCACTCGTGCACCTTAGCAATCGGTGAACTCCCTTATTCTCTCCTTCTCCACTCACACCAGGGGCCTGGGCCTTGCAGCCCAGAGCTGAAGGATCACCTCGAGCTGACCAGGACTCAGCCAAACGTAGGTTCTTCCCACCCATTCCCTCCTCCCACATACACATCCTGTTTGAGTCCCAAGGGGCTCAATGACCCGCGCCTACCTGGTCTTAAAGCACCCCTTCCAGCTGGGCGTCCCCGTCCCACCTTTGAACCCAGGGAATTAAGAGGCCAGAAACCACTGGTTTTAACAAGAAAGGACCGACAGAGCAGTGGCCGTCAGACTGGGCTCCTAAGCCAGCCGAGGGACCTGCTCCCCTGCCCAGCGCCTGGGGACTCGGCATCTGCTGCGAGAACCGCTCAGAGCTGAGGCGGATAAAAATCCAGATGTGGAATCTTTCTGTCCACGTTCCAGAGGCACAGAAGACGCAGGGGCCCTGGCCAAGCTGGGCACAGAGGGCAGCTCTGCGGGGCCCAACGCCGCGGGATAATTGATGGGCTCTGTTTCCGGGGCGCCCGACAACCGACACTGTCCTGGGGCCGCCCTCTTTACTGCCCTTCCTGGGATCGCACGGAGGGCTGCCGCCCCTCAGTCTCTCCGGAACCGGGAACAGTTGTCTCACCGGCTCCAGAAATCCTGAACTGCTTTCATTGCTGTTCCAGGCCTGGCGGTCCCCAGACAGGACATTAAAAGACTGTCCTGGGCTGCTCACTCTTGCCTAAGAGGTGTGCCTTCGAGATAGTTGACTTTTACAACACATGGATCAATCTCGTTTTGTAAAATGTGATAGCAGCCCAATGGCATTTTTACAACTGTGTTTGTTAGGCTTGTAAAACCCCTTGAATTAGCTTTAAAATCCTCAATTCTGTGGAGGTTGAAGAAAGACTATTTACGTGATTTGGATGGATTTCTGGAGACTGTTTACAGATCTGTAAAACCCTAGCCAATGCAGGCTCACCGGTTCCGGACTTAGTGGGGAGGTGGCAATTGGCAGTGTTCCAGTAGGAATCTAGTAATGACTTAGTCTCTTCCTTGCTTTTTCAATTTTTTTCCTGAGCTCTTCTCCCCCAAAGGGAAAAAATTGGGAAAGGACTGGCCTAAGGTCGACCTCCAAAGAGCCCAAGAGGCACACCTGGAAGGTGGCTACTAGCCCGGCAATGGGGGCTACCCCTGGAAGCTGGATGCCTGTTCCCCAGTCAATCTGTCCTGGAAAGGGTTTACTTTGCATATAAAGCAGGGCCTTGAATGAGAGGATAGAATTGGGCATTTCCCACACATTACTTCAGGGAAAGAATTCAATAGGTGAAAATGAAAACTGGAGTCAAAAAATGAAAAGGGACTTTTAAAAATAGCTGTTTGAAGAAAATAATGTTTGTGGGGTTTTTTCTTAAAATTATCAGACAACGGTGATTTTAAGCAAGTTATTGTTTAAGATGAAAACAACCGTTTGGAGATGTCAATCAATGTTTACATTTATAATTTCCTTTTCATTCCTCTATGTCCCACACAGTGGTGGGGTTGGTGTCAATTTACTGTTGTTATTATTATTTGTCATGCCTTGACCAGGATTCTCGATCTAATTATTGTTCCAGATGACAAGAGAATTTGATTTCTCAGCTAAGAGCCAGAAAACATTTTATTTCTAGCTTCTATAGGCCCTAAGATGGAAAAATATATATTACATTGGAATCTTTACATGTTAGCCAAGGCTAGTGCATATCATGTTGGCAGCTGACCAATTCATTTCTCCAACCAGATACACACACACACACACACACACACACACCTCTCTCTCAGAGAGAGGACCATTCCGGCAAGAACAGGCAGCCCAGACCCTCCAGAGAGCCTCTCCTGCGATGGTGAGAATGGCCACCCCAGGGCTCTCTCTCTTCCCTGCCAAAGCCACGCAGAAAGCGACTTACCTTACAGTTTCTCTCCAAGGGGGGCAGGATGGCGAGCTGGGCCCCACCGTCTGCCCTTGCCCTGGGCTGCCCATTGAACAGCTCCACCTTCGCCAGCCTGGAGTATGTAGGTGTGGTACCTTGAAGGCCACCTCAGTCCAGCCAGCTCGCTAGCCCAGGCCAGAGCCCAAAGCACACAGGTGCGGCCTCTGCCCTTCACAGGCCCTCCCCTGGAGCCAAAGCCGTCCTTCTTTGCCATAGCCCATCCTCCTCAGAGCAGCCAGGCCTACAAGCCTCAGGACTACAGGTAGTCTCTCCGATTTCAGAATCGCAAAGTCAGATTGTTCCCTGAACCAGCGTGCACCCCCAGGACGCCTTGGGACGTGCAGTTTGGGCAGAAGTAGCCATGTCGTGCCAGGCGGCCTGTGCAACCAGTCTCCATGGTGCTGGAGTGGGGGTGGGGGGAGGACCCGAGTCTATACCGGCGTCCAGCTGCGGTCAGGGGTAGCCGAGGCGGGGAGATTTCCCGGCCAAATAGGCTCTGGGTGATAGCCCCCAGGTCCCCTTTCGTCCCCCTCTACCCTGCTTGCTGGGAAATCTCTGAGGGGCCCGTACAGCAGTCGCGCCAGGCTGCAAGAGGCGGGCTGCAGCTGGCGCCGGTCCCGGCGACGGCCACGGCGTGGCAGCAGCGAGCGCCAGCACGGTCGCAATAAATAATCCGCCAGCGGCAGCCGCACAGGCAGGAAGGCAGCGACCCTAGGATGCAAATACGCCGCTTTATCCGCCCCGAACGCACCCAGAGCACGGGCGAACGTTCCAGACATCCACAGCCCCTTCCTATTTATCGAATCCATACCAAGATATTGTCTCAAGATGGGGAAACAACAACCCAAACAAAAAATAAACAAAAAGAACCTCGGACTCCTTTCTTGTCGCTGTCCGGGGAGTTCCCGGGGCAAATCTGGTCTGATACGCACTTAGGCCGAGCTACAGTTCGAGCCACCGCGCTACGCAAAGCCACCGCCAGCAGCACGCTCCGCGCTTCCTCCCTGGCAGCTCCACAGTCCTCTCCCGGCTCGCGGGAGGTGGGGAGTGCGGTCGCCAGTCCGTTGCGCCAAGGTGGATTGGGGGGTCCCCCTATCGCCCAGACTCGGTTTGCGTCCTTCCTTCAACCTTAACTGCGGGCCCCTGCCACCCGCGCTAACACCATTATGTCCTCTGCACCGAAACTTCCCACCAAGTAACACCAATTAACCCCATCCTCTCCTCCAACACAGAATTCCACCCACGCACCTATTCCCTCTCCCAGCGCTTCAGACACCTCTCTCATCGAAAAACTGGGCGAAAGGAAGCCGTCAACGAGCGGAGAACTCTGGCTGAATTAGTAAGTTTTTCTCTGTTTCTCCCTTTCACCTTTCTCTCTGAAACCAATTCCCACGGAATAGAAGGTGCTGTGCTGATGCTAATAAAATGACTGTGGATTAATGCACTTTGTCCTCACCTCTTCCCACCTTCCCAGGTCAAAAACGGTTTCCTGTTGTTGGGGAATCCAACAAAACCAAATAGGGCCATGAATGAAAACATAAAAATCCAAACCCAAGGGGCTGGCGGGGAACACAGTGTGCCGGGCCACTTCCTTTTGGGCTTCACGGGGTCACTGGGGAAGGGAAGAGAGACGACCCAAGGGATGCTGCCCTGTGCCTGGGCGCTGTGCCACGGAGGGCCGAGGGAAGGCGGGCACTTACTGCCAAGGCGAGCCAGGGAGGGGAAAGGGACTGGTGTGTGTGCGTGCGTGTGTGCCTGTGTGTGTGACATGTGTGTGCTGTAGTGTGTGATGGGGGCGAGTGTGAATGGGTGAGTATGGTAAGGGGGAGTGTGCCCCTCCTAAAGCCTCCCTGGATGCCCTCTCCCACCGCTGCCGCCGCCGCCTGTCACCTCACCACCTTTGCTCCTATCTCCTCCCCACATGTCTCACCTTCAGACGGCGACTCCCAGAAGCTCCTGCCCCTGTGACAGCTGTCGCTTAGGCAGCCCGAGAGACGAACTGTCCTCCTTCCTGGTGCCAGAGGACGCAGGAAATTAGCCAGGTTGCGAGTTGCAAAGCTGCTGCCGCTGCGCCGGGAACGGGGCGCGCCCCATCTCCAGCCGGAGCCGCCAGGCCTGGCCTGGTCGGGGCTTCCCTTCGCTCGCCATCTCCGGACAAAGCGCAGCCCAGCCGGGCTGGAAGGCAGAGCTCCGAAGCAGGCAGGACGGAGCGGAGCAAAAGAATGCGGCTCTATTCTCGCAAGGGAAATTATAAAAAAGTTCATGTTCACGGTTCTCATCCACATGACCGACAGCGGCCAATGGAAGGGCCGAACAACTCATAAAGTTGTATTGCAAAGTTGTAAATTTTCATAAACAACAACGGATTTATGACCCTTTCCCCATCACTGAGAGGAGGCAGCTCTTACACCGGCGCCATCTTACCACCGAGGCCGCCCAGACTTGGGGCCTCAGGTTTTACAGACCCTTTTGGGCCCGGGTTTACTAAAAGAGCCATAAGAAGCGGACCCAACCCAGGCAGGAGACTGGAGACGAAGTCTTGCAGGCGGAACTCAGGATGCTCTGAGCTGCCTGCACAATCCCTCGCCCTTCGCCCCTTCCCTGCACCCAGATGCCCCAGCTCCTGCCCAGGCTGCGCAGCGCAGCGGGGGTCTGCGGTCCTAGCCCCTCCCCGCGCCACCTACAGCAGTGCCGGACCCTGGGGCGCCCTTGCCTCGCCTGCAGGCGGGGTGGGGGCCTTAAATCCCATTTCCTAGCCTGGGGCTGCGTTCAGGGCGCATGCGAAATCCGTTATCAGCCTCTGGGTAATGCCCCTTTCCAAGCCCACTGCGCAGCCTTAGAGGAAAGGGTGGATTTGAAATTTCCTCATGGAATTTATGGAGATTTTTAGGGAGCTTCATAGAATATAACCTATCTACCAGAGATTCCGTTTTCAAGGGATCTAGAAGATGTTAGTGCACACACAAAAACCAGACAAACGTCTCTACACGGATAAAGGCACATATACAATTATGCACACAGGGAAGGGCATACACTCTATTGTGGGCACAGAATGACATGCAATTATGGACACACAGAAACAAATGCACCCAATTATGGACACCAAAATATACACAATTGTGAAATTAGGTAAAAACACACACACAGAAATACAAACACAGAAAAATAAGCACATACTCATACAAATACACACATAAAATACATAAAATATACATGACACCAATACATGGGCCTCCAACACTTGGACCATCACAGGACAGCCACCCCACTTTTGCTTCCCCACTGCCCCTTTCCCTCCAGCCATGCTCACCTCCCCTTTCCCAGTCTCCTCTGGATAAGGCAGTCCACGTTTTTCTTTGTCACCAAGCATCTTTATTTTTCAGTTACATAAAACACAGTTAGCTGGGCTGGGAAGTGTGCCTTCCCTGAACCCCAGGATGGAGCTGAGGGGGACACAGGACAACACAGGAGATGAAGGGCATTGCGGAGGGCATTGGACCTCCCCACCCACTACAGTTAGCTCAAGACAACATACCATGCTACAAAGTCACCCCATTAACACATCCTTTCCAAGTCAAGACACTGCCTTACAAATGAACTCCAAGACTATAGAAACGATCAAACAAAAAAATCTTGTTCAAATATACAGTATCTGCAATTATAGGAAACGTCAGGGCGTACATATTTAACACAGCTGAACAGTAAGATACAGGAGCCAGAGGAAAGGACAGCGAAGCTGGGAGCATTTCCACCGTCCTACTAAGCAGAAGCTAACCCAGAGATCTGCAGCCAGCTCAGGAACATTCCCCTCCAGAAGTGGGGGTTGATGGGCCTGAACTTTGGGTGCCAAGCCAGAGAAGGGGGGATTGATTCTAGGGTGCAGCACTTAGAATGCTTTTTGGAATAAATATATTATTTTTCAATTTAAATAGATGCCAATACCCTGATCCTGGACCTCAGCACATTCTCAGGGCAGCCTCAGGGACCCCAAAAGCTGCCAGCTGTAAGCAGCAGGGGCCTTGCCTGGGAGCAGTCGGCACTAGGTAGCAGGCAAGCCAGCCAGCACAAAATAGGTAGTTTTAGGGGAGTAGGTAGTAGTGAGATTCACGTTCTTGCGGATCTGGAAGGGTGGTGCTGGGTGTCTGCCAGTGCTGGGATACATAGGGGCTTCCTGGGAATGGAGGCCCTCTAGGCTGGATACATAGGTAGTTTGGGGGTGCCTCGAGCAGAGGCCTGTGCTAGGTAGTATTTTGGCCGCGCCAGCGCAGGGCCGGCTGACCTGGGGTTGGGGGTGTCTTTTGGGGTCCTCGGAGGCAGAGGGAATCCAAGGCGACCCAGTCGCTGCGGCCGCTCAGTCCACAAAAGTTGGGAGCTGGAGTAGGTGATGGGGGCCGGGTAGAGTGCAGGTTGGGGACTGTTTTGTTTGTTCTTTTTTTTTTTTTTTTTTTTTTTTTACATTTTCTTTTATTTTTCCCATTTTTGTAAATAAAACCAGTGAGTCTCTTAAAGACGCTTTTCCGACTGTCCGGTGCAGCGAGGGCCCCGGCTCAGCCCCTCATTCCTCCTCGTCTTCCTCTTCTTCATCATCGTCCTCCTCGTCAGCCTTGTCTGCGGCAGCGGTGACGGCGGTAGAGGGCACGGCGCCCTCGGGAGCTGCGGCGGCAGCCGGACCTTCGTCCTTATGCTCTTTCTTCCACTTCATGCGGCGGTTCTGGAACCAGATCTTGATCTGGCGCTCGGTGAGGCAGAGCGCGTGGGCGATTTCAATGCGGCGGCGCCGCGTCAGGTAGCGGTTGAAGTGGAACTCCTTCTCCAGCTCCAGTGTCTGGTAGCGCGTGTAGGTCTGGCGGCCCCGCTTCCTGTCAGGTCCTGAGAACAGACATGCAGACACAGGAACACACGGACAGACAAGTAGACAGGGCACTCGTTAGGCTGCTGTCCCAGAGCCCACACCTTCCTCCTGGCCTAGTCCCAGGCGAGCATGCCCTCTGCCCCAGGCCCCAAACTGAGCTGGGGGGGGGGGGGGGGGTGTTAGGGAAAGACCCCAACTGCAGTGCCAGACGTGCAGGCAGCTCTGTAATCAGCAAAGGCGCAGAATCCCAACTTTACAATCGCCTTTTCCAGCCGGCTAAGCTTCCACAATGTCCTGCTTCCCCTGACAAAGGAAAACTGTAAATATAGAGTGTGGGCAAGTGGGAAAAGCTGCACTTTTGCCATTCAAAGATGAGCCCGGCCATTCCCCCACCTTGCTAGGCAAGTGGGCGACCCTTCCCAGCAGCCTGAGACCTCAATCCCCAGGACCTTCCTAGGGCACCCCGACCCTCTGTCCTCATTCCCTCGCCCCTATCTTGAAATGGCCCCTGGCACAGGGTCGGGTGAGAGGCCCTGGAGGGCTTGGCTCTCCCAGCTTTTGAGAAAGAAAAGCCAGGCAGCAAGGAAAAGGAGGAGGGAGAGAAGAAGAAAGGGAGGGAGGGTGACAGAAGAGGGAGAAAGAGAGAATAGCAAACAAACTTAATATTAAAATTCCAAGGCAAATGGAGTTAAATAAATTTACGAGGACCGAACCCATTAATTGGGCCATAAAAAGTTTTATGAGCCTCATTTACATACAATGTTATGGGCTCCACGCAATGGCGCCTCCGCTCTAATTAAAACCAGAAAGGCTGCGCCGGGAGTCACGGGGCTGCCAGCCCGCAACAGCCTGGCTCCGCTCTTCCGGCCCCCGGCTCCGCGCTCAGCAGCGCCGCGCTCCCCGCTCCCGGTCCCGCTCCGCCAGCCCGGCCAGCCTAGCGACTGCGCCTACCTGAAGACCGCATCCAGGGGTAGATGCGGAAATTGGCCTCGGCTGGGCCGTGCAGCACGCCCTCGTCCGCCTTGTCGCAGGCGCCTTTGGCGAGGTCACTGCAGAGCCCGGGGATGTTTTGGTCGTAGGAGGCGCAAGGCAGGTTGCTGTAGGCGTCGGCGCCCAGACCGTAGCCGGATGCAAAGGGGCTCTGATAAAGGGGGCTGTTGACATTGTATAAGCCCGGAACGGTCGAGGCGAAGGCGCCGGCGCCCGCCCCGTAGCCGCTTCTCTGTGAGTTGGGCGCAAAGGAGCAAGAAGTCGGCTCGGCATTTTGGAACAGAGAAGCCCCCGCCGTATATTTGCTAAAAAGCGCGTTCACATAATACGAAGAACTCATAATTTTGACCTGTGATTTGTTGTCCGGCAGCTTTCAGTGTCGGTTTTACGAGGTAGCGTGATATATGATAACATTACACCCCCAGATTTACACCAAACCCCATTTTCTTTTGGACTGAGCTCGTCGCAGCACGTGACCGCCCACATGACCGCCTCCGCCAATCTCAGCAGCCCTCACAGGTGGTCTCGCTCCGCTGGGCCCGCGGCCGCCTAGAATGGAAGGGGAGGCTCAAATACGCGGCCAACGAATCCGCCCGCGCCCTGCGGGCCTGGCGCGTCCGGCGGAAAAAGACCCTGAGGCTCCGCGGGAGCGCCCAGCTGGCCGCCAACCTCGGCACTGGGGTCTGCAGACGCCGGGAGGCCCCGGCCTCGCGCAAACCCCCCACTCCTGCTAGTGAGCCCCGGACGCAGCTTGGGATCCTCCCCATCCCTCTCCTGTCCGCTTGCTCAGCCCCTGGAAGGATCTCTGTTCCCCGCAACAGCCTGCCCCTCGGTGGCCTTGTGGGCAGGACTCAGCTATGAGCAGATCGACTCTGCCCAAGTCTTCTCTCACCCAGGTCCAATGGGCGACAGGCCGGACTTAGACTCGGATCCAGACGGGGAAGGCGCAGCATCGCTTGCAGCTGCAGCGAGAATGCCACCGCAAGCTGGAACCATGTGGTTCGAATAAAGTCAACGTCTCTCAGCTTCCTTTCCTTAATCGCAGGCACACTGTTTATCCGCCCTAAAGGAAACAGTGAAATATTTATCTATTAATGAGACTCATTTGCCAACAGATTTATTAACGTGGGGTTCCTCTCCCTCCTCCCGGACGCTGGAGTGCTGCAGGCTCTGTGCCTTCGCTCCTGGGCACCTGGCTGGCTCCAGCAGTCCGATAAATGGCTAGATTCTTTTGTCCTTGCCACAACTTCTGGTTCCCCTCTGGCGCATGGGGAGCCAGGGCTGTTTCCCCAGCTTGGAGAAATCTCAGGCCTGCACCCTTCCAGACGCTCCCAACAGTGGAAGGTTTCTGGTAGCCTTCACCTCAGCCACCTTTAGGCCTCCACCTCCTAGGCCGAGGTGCCTGGGAACAATACATGCTTTAGAGCCGATTTGGAGAGTGGGCTCTGGCGTCTAGGGACTGCAACCCCCTGTGGACTTCCATTTCTTTTGAAGACACCAAAACAAATAGGGGACCACCCCTAAATGCCACCCAGCTGTGGAGGCTTCACCTATCCAAGTACCAGCTCACACGGAGCTGAGCGCACGGTGGTCTCACTCCCTCCCATCCGGGCCTCCAATTCCTGCCTTCCCAGGCCTCCGACCCCTGCACCATGTTGGACCAGCTGAAGCCCCTGCGGCCCACCGCTCGGTGGAGGATGGTGGGGAGAACCCTTCCTCTAAACGCCTCATAAACTGCCGGGCTGCTCTGGAAGCCCAGCCACCTTTTACTGCTCAGCTCGATTACACACCATAAACCCGACCTCACAATGGAATTGCCCCGGAAATTCTCCTGTAAATTATAGAGTTGAGTTCCTTGTGTACAAAGCACTTCCCATCACTTTCAGAGGGTCCAGGCCGCCCCCGTTTACCGCACCCTCTCAGGGGGTCCCAGGAATACAAAAGGTGGAGGGAGGCTTCAGACTGAGACGCCACGGAGCCCCAGTCCCTGCGCAGTGACTCCCAAACCACCCGGGCTTGGGAGTGAAGGCGGGGGCTGGTGGGGCAGGTGGGCCCTGGGCTGTCTCCTCCCGGGCCATGGAAGTCCAGGGGTAGGGATGTGGGATGGGGGACAATATCCGGAGATGTCTTTATGGCGGATCAGATGATACTGGGTGTCCGATGGAGAATAGAGGGAGTAAGACAAAAAGAAAAAACCTAAATAATCCCTGTCGCATCGCCTTCTGAAAGGAAATAAAAACCCAAGAAAGTTAAAGGAAGATGAAACAAACAAGAAGGCTAGGAGATCAAAGAGGCAGAATTAGACCGCTTTAGACCAATAAATTGTTCCTGGGGTGACACAGAGCAAGATGCAAAGAGAAAAGACCAAGGCCCCCGCCGCCGCCGCCGTCTGTCTAGACTCAAGCGGCTGGAGGGGCTGACAGAGCTGGTGTTTAAAGTAGAACCTGCCCAGTCCAACAGCCCGAGCGGGGAGCGATTTCGGGGAGTGCGGGAAGGAACGCACTTCGCCAAGGGAGGGCTGGGCGCCCTCGCCACCGGCTCATCCCTGCCCCGGTTTTGCCCGGCGCGCGTCCAGGAGGTTCTGGCAGGACACACTGCCCCTCTGCCCTGGCCAAGGAGGATCCGGATACCGCCCGCAAGGCTTCGGCCCTTATGGACCCAAGTCAGCCAACTGGGCCGAGTCCTGCGGACACCGAAACCTCCCTTTCGTTTCCAGGCTTCTTTCTCCCCTCCTGCCCTGTGTGGTCTGATTTAAAACGAAAAGGTCGGATAAAATCAGGCTTTCAATAAGGCTTCTTTAACTGCGTGTTCTCTATTCATTGGTTCTCTACTTATTTGACTGAAAAGACACAAATGCACTAGGTTATGTGAGATAATTTTCACAGAAATACTCACTAACCCTCAGCCTGAAGCACGCACATGTAGGCGGGTATCTAATCAGCCGAGCTATCTTTAGATAGATATTTTCAACTGCTGTCCCTGAGCTTCCTTCCTACCTACTGGCAGAGCGTGTTCACCCTGCTTCTTGTTACCAAATACCAATATATAAATTCAATTATGAAGGTAAAGCCAGCTCTAGGCAGGGAATAGCGTCTTCCAGAGATTTGGTGGGTGGCTGGCGAATTGCTTCCTCAAGGTTTCCACCCTTGCCTCTCTCATGGGCTGCATCTGTTCCCCACCCAGTCAGTGAGTGATCCCTGGCCTGGGCGCAAAGACAAACCCGTCCCCGTCCCGTACAAATGAGACTGGGTTGGCGCGGGGTCCTGCCTAGGTGAAGGCCCGCTGCGGGGAAACCAGTCCCAGGCTTCCCAGAGGAAAAGCAGACTCCCAGTCACCAGCCTGCCAAGGGCAAGGAAGGCGCCTTTGGACAGTCCACCCAGGCCTGGGAGACCCTGGGCTGCCTGCACCTACCTGAGGCCTCCGTGATCGGTGGAGAGACGCAGTAGCCACCGATCTGTGATTTCATTTATTTGTAGTTACACAAATCGAGCTTTCTCTCTGAATCCACAGATGTGCGACTTCACCGTTTATTTGTAGTTAAAGAAATTGAGCTATCTGCGGCTTGAATACAAAGCCACGGTTGACTCCCGGGGAAGCTATAAAACCCTTCTTACAATCAGATGTTGTGAAGTTACATACGGAAATATAATGAAGGCGTGTGTCTCTAATATCGATGTGTATATATATACACGCATATATGAGATGAGAGAGAGACGGAGAGAGAGAAAGGAGAGATATTGTGTGTGTGTGTGTGTATGTATGAAAGGAGAGAGAGAACAAACACCCGGGAGAGACATCAGCCAAAATCCAGTCCCCAGTTTTACAGCGTGTACAGCGCGGAGATGCGGGCCGTAAACATTTTGTGGGCTTGGCGGAGACTATTACGACCCAAATAAATGCACTGTGCTGCGTGTTCACAGGGCTCTGGGACGCTTCGAAGGGTTCTCTGTTTGCTTTTGCGTTTTCCCTCTGGAACCATTCGATATCCGTGGCTGACGCTCGCACCCGAGAGGAGGCCGCAGCCTGTTCCCCGCCTAGGGTCCGCGAGAGGCTGGGCCTGGATTGGGGTCCCCTCCCTTCTGGCCTCCTGATGGGTGAGCAGCCTCGGTTCCTCTACAGCGGAGGACATGCCGCGGCTAGAGACAGCCCGGGCGGCTTCCACACCGTGTGCGACACTTTTTGTGCTACGGTGTGATTGTTATATTAAACATCACATTAAAAAAAAATAAAGCAGTCCTTGGTTTGTCCCCCGGGATTCTCTTCCCATTCAATTCGGCCCGTCCCCTAGACCTACAGTGGACAGACACCGAGATTGCCTTTACGCCCAATGTTCACCGCCTAATTTTATTGTCTGGATTCAAGCCAGCCGAGTCCCGGGGTCCTGGCTCTGTCTTGGGTTCTGACTCGCCGGGCCCTGACCCAGGTCGCAGGTTTCGAGGGCCTCCTGGGCGGCCGCGGGACCCGGGGCCACGGTGTGCGCCCTCGGCACGCACTGTCCACACCCTCTGGGCGGTCATCAGGTCCGGGGGCTGCAGGCGCTCCTCCAGTGTCCAACAGTCAGCCGCGGCTCCATGGAGCCTGGTTGTGTCAGGCCTGTCTCAGCTGAGGACGGTGACCCTGGAGCCGCGCCGGCGCCTGGAGCTGCTGCCCCGCGGCTGCCCGGACAGCTGCAGCCCGGCTCGCTGGGCCCTCAGGATAGGGTCACAGGGAGGCGCAAGCGGTGAGGGTCGGGCAAGCCCCCGCCGATTCCTTGTTTCCCAGCGAGGCTTCTAGCCAGGCGTGAGGAGCACCGAAAATATAGGGCGGCTGTTCACTAAAATCTGGGGCTCCCATTCCAGAAAGGCTCGTGTCAAGTCGACATCTTAGGAACTTCCCCAGGGCTGCGGAGGCGGGAGATGGCGGCGAGGAAGCCTCTTGCATGGAGCCACACTGCCATCTGCTGGCCATCGTTCGGCACTGCAGCCTCAGCTACCTCGGCCGGCCTGAGTTTTGGGAGCCCCCGGCTAGCCCACTGCACTCCATTCCCAGAGGAGGGGCGTGGGCCTAGGTCCTGGGGAGTCTGCGTGGAGCCCGGAATCTACTGCAGAGGAGGCAATGCCAATAAAAGAGCTGTTTCCGCAGTCGCTTTTTCGGCGGCAGACAGAACAAATGAACAAATGAAAGGGCTTTGGTGGAATATCCTAATTAGGGCTGGACAGTTGTAAACTCATTAAGGGACGAATTCCAGACAGTTCGCAGACCCGGCCTTTATGGCACACTCTTACTGCCTATTCTTTGAAGTTCCTTCTGTCTACAACAACAGAGGGCGTCCCAGCCTGGCGGCCGGGTGGGGGTGGGGGTAAGGAGACGCCTCATCCACCCGCGCCCTGGTTCCCCTTTTAAACTTAGAATACATCCAACTTTGCAGAAGTCGTGGAGTGGGGGAGGGGGAAGGGCGAGAGAAGCAAGGGGTGGAAGCGAGGCCGAACCCTCCGGCCACATCTGGAAAGCGCTCAGGCCTCCGAAGTTGTGGCCGTTCCCCCGCAGTCCTTTACACCCCATAAACGGTAACAGCCCTCATTTTCTTTTATGGCGCTTCGGGGCTAGTCAGTTGCCTCAGCCCTGCCTCTGTTAGGACTTGTGCTTGGGAGGGGCTTGCAAGTGCAGGACCCAAATTCTCTCGGGCCAGGCTGGCAGAACGCCGCGGGGGAGGGTGGCGAGCGGTACGAGGATGCAGGGCTTTGTTCCTTTGCAAGCTCCCAAAATGTTTGCCTGCATGGCCGCGTTGGACCGGTGGGGCTCCTGTTTCCCTCTTCAGAGCCTGCTTAGAAGGCGGTCCCCAGCTCTATCCTGCCACCTTCTCCCCCTTTTCCCCACCAAACTAACGAAGACCCAGGTTTGGAAATTTTCTCGGGGGCACCAAGGTGAAATTGTCGTTTTTCCACCGCTACTGGCCAGCCCAGCCCAGCTTCTCAGGGGCTTCTCGGCCGTCCCGCACATAGACACAAGGCCGGGAGCCTGGTTCCGCCGCCAGGCAGCTGGCCTGTTTGGGAGAGCTTAGCTCGGCGGACTGGTTGTGGCAGGTCCCGCTCCTGAAAGCCAGCCAGAGGCAAAATTGGGGCTCTTTCTCCCCATCCCAGCCCGCCCCTACCCAGAGACTCTACACAGGCTCCCCTGCCCAGAGAAGAAGGTGCAAAGAGCAGACCCGCAAAAAATAGAAAAGAATCAATATATTTTATTTGGCAAAAAGTTAAATATCATCTCAACACAACAATTTGGTCAGTAGGCCTTGAGGTAACTATTGCAAAATATACAGTGTAGGTTCAGTCTGATGGAAACCCCAGATTCATCAAGGATACAAATCTACAGTAGCCCAGTGGCGGTTTCATAGTGTATAATTTATTATCGACAAAATTAACTCCGTTACAATCAGCATCCATTTCCTCTGATTAAAATTAAGCACAAACCCTAGGTAGTAACCTTCTGCACATATGTATAGCTCCGAATTTCCTCACTGTTTGTCTGGTGCAAAAACAATATTCAAGCTTGTCTGATTATGCATATTTTCTTTAATTATATAGATTATATATACAATAGACAAGACAAGACTACAGATCATGGAAAGACGAAAATGCCCGCATTTTTAATGTGGAGAAAACGATGAATCTATGCATCCCCGAGAACACTTTTAAAAAAATCTTTTTTATTTCACTGGGAAATCCTTACAGCTAGTTTACAATCATAGGTTACAGAAGACATATTCCACTACAGAGCTATACTCTATGCAACTGTTTTTTCCCCTCATAAACAACCTGAGTTCAAATTGAATTCTATCTTCCACAATCACAACGGGTGCATCACCCAGTACACAGAAGTTTGAGTCACAAAACATAATTACCACAATAAAACACAGTGTTCAAGTATCTTGGCAGAGCAATCTGCCACACAAACAGCAAATTAAATTAACTACACAGACTAAAAACTATACAGCCTACCATCAACAGTTGTGCATTATAAAAAGGTAGTTTCTTTCCTTTCCTTTTAAGTCAGGAACAGGTAGATTTTTAAAAATATATACAAGGTAGCACACACATCTATCAGCACTAATGCCCCCCCCCCTTTTTTTTTCTTATAGAAAATGGAAAGCTTACAATACCTCCTCCATCAAAGCGGCAGGCCTATGAGCCAGCCTGAACAGGGTTTGCCTTGGGGGAGATGTGGCCTGAGGTTTAGAGCCGCTTTGTGCGGGGATGGTGGAGGCTAGGGTGGCGGTGAGAGAAGGAAGAAGGCGGAAGGGGAACGGGCAGTTCTCTTTCTCTCTAGCTCACCCTTTTTTCTAAATAAACCCAAATGGCATCACTCGTCTTTTGCTCGGTCTTTGTTGATTTTCTTCATTTTCATCCTGCGGTTCTGGAACCAGATCTTGACCTGCCTCTCGGTGAGGTTGAGCAGTCGGGCCACCTCGTACCTGCGGTCCCTGGTGAGGTACATGTTGAACAGAAACTCTTTCTCCAGTTCCAGGGTCTGGTGTTTTGTATAGGGGCAGCGCTTTTTCCGAGTGGAGCGCGCATGAAGCCAGTTGGCCGCTGGGTTATCTGTGGAGAAGAGAAACACTGGGTTTAGGAGGAGGAGACGCACACCCTGCTGGGGGCAAAGGAACCTCCTGGGTGGGGTCTCTGGCCAAAGTGCAGAACTCTGCTGAATTGGTTAGGAAAGGCAGTCAGGCCTCGGACACAATGGAACCCTGGCAAACAGACGCACAGACGGTCACTTACGATTGCACGCAGTAAAACTTCAGCTCCCCCTCCCCTCCCAGACCCTCCTTTCTCCTTCCTCCCACTCCCCGAACGCTGTATAGAATGAAATTTGGAAACAGATCTCCTTGCCAGGCATGCTGCCTTGTGTCCTGTAGCAAGATTAGGATTCCTCTGTCCCGTTCACTGACTCGTCTTTCCTTCCCAACCTTTCTCTCTACGCTCCCACCCCCCACTCCTTATTTGACCTTCCTGGAAGGCCTTCGGAGCTGGGCATGCCGTCAGGGCGCCCCAAGGCCGTTGATCAAGTCTGTGGCTTATTTGAATAATCTGGCATGGGGACCCTTGTGGCCCGGGTCGCTCGCGCCTTATCTTGGCAGGATTTACGCCGCCACTGGCCGAAGGCAAGAAGTGGAAGGAAATCGGCCGTCTCCCCCAGCGTCCCGGCTCCGGCTGCCCTGGCTGCCGCCGCTCACGGACAATCTAGTTGCATAGAAGGCTCTCTGGGCTGCATTTCTTTCGAAGAACGGCCCAAAGTATCTCGGTCCTGGGCCCGGGCAGCCAAAGAGAGGGGCCGCCAGTCTTGGCTCGGCCCGAAGTGCCCGCCCCGCCCCCTGCCGCTGCAGCGGCAGGCTCCTCTCCCGTAGCCCTGCGGGCCGCTCTTCACGGCTCTCCGGACTTGGGGCCCCATCTGAGGCGTTCCAAACACCAACTTCTGGCTCCTGGCCCCAACTCCAGAGGCTCCTAGCGAAGACGAAGACAGGCTCGAGAGAAAGCTGGCGGGCCAGCAGATCCGGGAGGCCGGCATGGAGGCGGCGGTGGCGGCTGATTTGAAGGGAGGAGACACTTACTGGGATCGATGGGGGGCTTGTCTCCGCCGCTCTCATTCTCAGCATTGTTTTCGGAGAAGGCGCCTTCGCTGGGTTGTTTTTCTCTATCAACTGGAGGAGAACCACAAGCATAGTCAGTCAGGGACAAAGTGTGAGTGTCAAGCGTGGGACAGTCACCCCTTCTGGCCGACAGTGGTTCAGGTTTAATGCCATAAGGCCGGCTGGAGGGCAAGCCCGCGAAGGATAGCGCACCGGGCGTGGGCTCCAGCCAGGAGCGCATATACCTGCCGTCCGGCGCCGCCGCCGCCACGGGCGCCTGGGGGTGCACGTAGGGGTGGTGGTGATGGTGGTGGTACACCGCAGCGGGTACAGCGTTGGCGCCCGCCGCGTGCACCGGGTTCCACGAGGCGCCGAACACTGCTGCCTTGGACTGGAAGCTGCACGGGCTGAAGTCAGGGTGCTCAGCCAGCGTCGCCGCCTGCCGGGGGGGCTGGCCCAGGGTCCCCGGCGCATAGCGGCCAGCGCTCAGCTCATCGGCGGCGTCGGCGCCCAGCAGGAAAGAGTCCACGTAGTAGTTGCCCAGGGCCCCAGTGGTGGTCATCGCCGTGCCCAGCGCCTGGCCGGCCCGGCCCGACCCACGGAAATTATGAAACTGCAGATTTCATGTAACAACTTGGTGGCACCAGGGGGGGAAGTACAGTCACCTAATAAGTTGCCGGCGCCTGCGCCCCCATTGGCCGTGCGCGTCACGTGCCCGCCCAGCAGAACAATAACGCGTAAATCACTCCGCACGCTATTAATGGCCCAGTGTTTTGCAGTCATAATTTTTATAGCAAAAGCCATATGTTTTTATGTAAAGGGATCGTGCCGCTCTACGATCGGGTTTGTTTTAATTGTGGCCAACGAAGATTAAAAGATCAAATCTAGCCTTGCCTCTGTACTCCCCCGCTCCCCCCGCTCCATACACACACTTCTTAAGCGGACTATTTTATATCACAATTAATCACGCCATCAGGGAGGCGCGGGTCCCGCGTGCCAGTGCGGCCAGCGGAGCCCCTCACATAAAATTAGACAATAATTGAAGCCATAAAAAAGCAGCCAAATCGCATTCTCGCTCTACTGTATTTAAATCTATATTTATGATATTTCATAAGGAGTTATTGTTTCAGAAGCCACACAGGCTGGCGGGAAGTCTGGAACGACCAACAGATTCGTTTGCCTCGCCCTGGCTCCCAGCAGTAAAAATTTACGAGGACTTGGAAAGGTTAGACTGTTGTGTTTGGTTGGCGAGCTCCCTGTAAATAATCCCTGCGGTCCCCGGGAGAGGCGAGTTTACCCCTGGCCGCCTGCGAAAAGTCAAATTCAACGCAGGATCCGTCCCAAACGGAGCAGCCGCCGGCCCTACCAGAGCACTCCAGGCAGGGACTGGTCGCTCAGGGAGTACCGCGGGTGTAAGTCCCCACAGCTACCCGCCTGGAGCGAGGGGCGCACGAGCAGTCCTTAAATTCACCTTTGCTGCTAGGACCCCACTGAGGAGCTGGCCAGGAGGGAGCGGCCAGTCCCCCCCAGGGCGAAGGGTTTGAGGGCCTGGTTGGTTGTGTGGGGCGCTCGGCCCCCGGCCGTCGACCCCACGCAAACGCGCGCCCAGCCCACCCTTCTCATCAGCTGGAAATCAGGATTCCCAGGCGCAGGCGGCTGGCGACCCAGCCCTGTGTTCCAGCCTCAGAGGCTCTAACCCTGAGCGCTGCAAGCCTAGTTGAGCTCCCTGAATCCCACCTGGGAAAAAAAAAATACTTCAAGTGGCATCAATGGAAGGAGAGTCCGGCTTGGGAAAAGGCAGCCTCGCCTGAGACCCCGCGGCTCCGGCGGCTGGGAGGCCCGCACCGATGTGGCCTGTCCCGGGGCCGTGTGAGCCTTTCAGGGCTCCTTCCTCTCTTTCCAGCTACTACTCCGGGCCTCGCCTTGGTTACCTACGGACCCGGCGACTCGGCGGAGAGGTACAAGGCCCAAAGAGAGGCAACCACAGCTCAAGGCCAGGGCTGGAAATTAGAACGGAAAGGGGCACAAGGGCATCGACTCCAGTCCCATTCCTGGGCCTGGCCACATTGGGGAAGTTTATTTCTCACCCATTGCAGGTAAATTAAAAGGTCACAGGCACTCTGTTAATTGGAAGGAAACTCCCCCCCACCCCCAATTCCTAACAGAAAGCGGCGACTCCTAGAAAAGGGGTAATCAAATTCACGTGTGGATACTGGGCCTGCAACAGTGTGTTTTTCATTAGCCCACTTCCCTGACGGCGAGGCTGGCGGACTCGGGCGCTTCCCTCCCTCTCTTTCTTTTTTGCCTTCATCCTTACCAGCAGTTCCAGTAATCCCCCCCAAACACCCTGACACACTTCGGGCTGGGACTCCCATATACCAGCGAGGTTGCCAAGCCGGGCGGATACTGACTGGGTGCCCCTTGCTGCACCCACGCCTGGAAAAGGGAAGCGGCCGACACAATGAACCCCGTCCTGTCCGCCTCATCTCCCTCCCTCTAATATTTTCCTTGCCCTATAAATTCCTCTAGGTCATGCCCACCCCCACCACAGTCCACCGTGTCCTAAATACCCCGCAGTCTGCCAGGCCTCTGAGATTTTCATTTAAAAAATTAACCCTGGAGGAAACCCTGGCTCCTAATTTTAAGTGTCTGCAAATGGGCTGGGCATGTCTGGCTGCCTTTTCCACTTTTTATACCAGAGAAGACACTGATTATTTTAGTATTTTTTAAGTAAAAAAGCTGTTCCTTTAAACAGCCTTAGCCTCAAAATAAGAGAATTACTGAACAATTAGCAGGCCTTGAGTGTTAAGCAGATGTTACTGGTGCCTAGAAAGAGAAGAAAAATCAGAAAACCAAATATTGTCTCCCTTCAGCCAAAAGGTTTGGAGCCAGAATATTCAGACTTTTTTGTCTGCTTTTATTTTGGAAGTTAAAGAGATTGCGTATCATAAAGAAATAGTAAATGACTATAATTTAAAACCACCCCTTCTCGACTGAGATTTCTAAAACTGTGATCTCTGAAATTAATAAATACTCTGGTCCAGAAAATGGCACGGAGGAGTTGAAGGAAATGGGGTATGCGATCCTTTCAGACAGGAGGCCGGTGGCTGTGCAACGGAACAGTTCCTGAGCCTCCAGTCCAGGCAGGGAAGGGAAACAGCTCTGTGGGCACGAATCTGTAACTCTGTGTGTTGGGGCTAGGGAGAGATAGTTTGTTTTCTGTTTTCGGGAGTGAAAATGGTCAGACTGGCTCCCATCTGTAGACTACAAGTTGGAATGATGACCCAAGTTTTTATCAACGGTTCTGGAATTTGGGATTCTTTCTGCCCATCTGAAACATACTGGCTCTTGTAAGGGTCCCCTTCTCCAGTACCCAGCGGCACAAAGGTGCCGTATGGAACATATTTTGTACCTAATAGAAGCCACTAGCAAGCGAGCAGTCAAGCTTTGCCCTAGCCAGTCTTCCTCAATGCGGTCAAACCCCAAGCTGTGACCGGCAGGCCGGGAAGAGCTGGCTAAGAGCTTCCCAGAGAATGGCCAGGCTCCAGCGAGGCTGGTTGGGCCTCAGCTCCAGTTCCCAGTGAGGCTAGCAAAGGCCTCCCTGCCCTCGATATGGGCACACAAAGCTGCAGGGAATGCCCCCTAATCAGATCTCCTAGTCAGCCTTTAGCGACAGGCGGAGAAGAAACGCAAGACCGCCGCCATCCGGTCGTGATCATAACCGAGGCCTTGTCTGCACAGTAACACACCAGGCCCAAACCCACCGCGCTCGGCAGCTGCCCCACGCGGGCCGTTCCTCAGCAGACTTCCCAACCTCTACTTGAGCCGCAGAGGAAAGTGAAACTCCCTAGGCTCTCCTGAAGCCAGCCCTGAGCCTCTCCCCAAGGATGCTTTGGGAAGGAGATAAGGAGGTGAGATAGAATCTGGCAGAGATGGAAAATGAAAAAAAGACAAATGGAAGAAAAGAAAGCAGGAAGGAGCAAAGGAAAGAAGAAAAAAGAAAGAAGGGATAAAAGAGGAAGGGAAGAGAGGGAAAAGAAGGAAGAAAAGAGAAAGAAGTGACTCCTAGCAGAGGCCAGGCTTACAGAGAGAAGGGTAAGTGACAAGGCCAGGATCCCAACCTCTGCCTGCCCTATCTTCCTAGTCCAGCCTGAGTCTCCACTGGAAGAAGAATCTTTCCTGAGCTCACACCCGGGCCTGGTGTGTGTGTGTGTTCCAGCCTTACAAGAGACTGGCAGGAGGTCCCTGGGCAGGCACAGGCCTCAAGTGGGGGAGGCTCAGGATGGAAGTGTGCGCCCCTGACCTTGAATGGCCCAAGGCCCAGAATTCCTACCACGCCCCCGGCGTCCGCGAAGTAGCAGCCAACCTGACCCTACCTGCTGTGGGCCAGGTGGAGGTGTGTGGTGGAAGGGGAAAGCCGGCCGGCTGGCAGAGCGCTACGGAAAAAGACACAAGGCTCCTGCGCAGGGAAAGCCGAGGATGCCACCGTAGGCCTGGCACGACCAGGGCCGTGATGCCCCGCCCGGCCCGACCCCAGCGCGCAGAGTACCTGGAGACGATTTCAACTGAAGTAATGAAGGCAGTGTCGTGCTGTCGAGAGAAAGGTGGATCCCAACAACAGGAAACTACCTAAATCACCGACCAGTTCTGGTGCTGCCCGCGCAGGGCTGCCTC
>NW_016807364.1:103019-130174 GCF_001698545.2 Rhinopithecus bieti
CCGGGGGGCGGTGTCTGTCCCTGGCCAGGGTGGGGGCGGGGCCTCCGCCGCTCTGAGCTTGCCCTTGTGTCTGGTGCTTCGTAGAGCTGCCGCCGCCGCTGCCGCCGCCGCCGCCGCCGCCGCCGCAGCCGCCAAGGAGAGAACCCTGCGATCGCGCCCGGCCCAGCGCAGCCCCTAGGCAACCTGCGCCCGCCGCTGCAACGGAATGCCCCAGGCCGCCGCAAATGCGTCACTGAAGGGGAAGCCACAGGCCCCAGTAAGCTATGCCTTGGAGGGAGAGGGAGGAAAAGAGAGCGAGGAAAGGCAGGGAGAGAGGAATAAAGGCGGGGAGCAGGCGAGACGAGAGTAGCTCCGAGGAGCAGTGTGCACGCTGCTTTCCCAAATCTTGCAGCCCAGCGAGCCGGCGCCAAGCGGCGGTAGCCGTGTAAGGCTCGAAAGCGCCAGGGATGGTACAGAGTCCCGCTCCCTGTCTGGCCCCGGCCTCCCGCCGCTCGCTCTCCCGCCTCTGCCTCCTAGCTGCCCTCCCGCCGGGGAGCGCGCTCCCGCGCCCCTCCCCTAGCGGGCCCCCCCTCCAGTCCCCCCCCCACACAACTCTGGCCAGCAGGAAACGCGTGGCCCTACGGAGGGCCGCCAGGTGGGGGAGGCCGTACTGGGGAGGGGCGGCCCCATGCCGCCCAGCCCGGGTCCACCTAACGGCTGCCTCCAGCGGCTAGGGATGCGCTGTGGGCCAGGCCTGCTCCCCGATTCAGATTGAGGGTCATCTGAGACTCAGACACCCGCAAAATAACCGGCCTCTGCAAGCCTCCCTGGGGCTCCCGAAAGAAATCCTGTTTGGCTTCCTCTGTCTATGCAGCTCCCCTCTCAACTGAAATCACTGGTCCAAGACAGCCACAATCCAGATATACTAGCAAGCCATAAAACTGAACAAAAGCCGACAAACCTTACGGCACCAGGGCTATAGGGCCCAGACAAATTACGACCGTCTAGGTAATATTTAAATAGATGCCTAAAGTAATTGCAGGGGGCTCGGGTTAGTCCTCCTGTTGTAAAAGTGGTGAACGGGATAAAGTGGAAGGTGAAGATAAGAAGTCAAAAAAGAGGTAAAATTAAAAAGCTTCATTCCACAGCTTTTATTCTATAAGAACATAAACATCGTCTTTTTCCACGCACAGCAGCAATACAATATTAATTTATTCTGATTTAAGATTAGAAGTAAATAGAGCTAGAACTAACATTTATAATAACGATAGAATGCATTTGCTTAAAACAAGATTGGCAATTCTTCATAATAATAGACATTTATACAGATTTGTATTTATAGTTTTTTTTCTTTTTCTGCATCTACAGGTTTGACCCTTTTATGCATGTAACTTCACAGTATAAAGGAAATCCAAACAATGTCTCCCTTCTCTAGTTTATTCTAGTTACCCCAGTCCTCTTAGGCGTCTGTGAATTTCGGAAAGCAAAATAAAATTAAAAAAAAACTTTTGTTCAAGGCAATTTTTAAAAAACAACTTCACAAGATAGGGAGAATTGTGGTGTGCTTGTCGCATGTTACCAGTGGTAACAATTTTAATGACAAAAAATCCACTAATTCCAAATGTATAAACAAAACTACATTATTTATCTACAGCCAGAAGGATATGGACATTTAGAGGTAAATGAAACATTTTAGTCAAGCAATTTGTAAGACCTTACAGAGACTGGAAAAGAAGTCCCCTTCTGTTGGTAATTCTTATTTTTTTTTTTCTTTTAAAGCTGGGATATCTTACAGAGGAAGGAAAAATTACTCTTTTCTACTTTCTTTCTTACTTTTTAAATCAGCCAAAGTCAAGCCCGTTTGCCAACCTGCATGTCCATGCCTGTAAGCCCTTCCCTTGGCCAAGGAAGAAAGGAAGAAAGAAAAAAGAAACCCAGGGGCCTGTATCCCCTGATTAAACACAGCACAGCACTCCAGGCAGACATGCCCGGTGGCGGCTCCTTGCACCATTGACCTCAGGCCAGACACCTCAGCGCCAACAATGGGACCTCGGCCTTCCGGCTAGGTTTGCCCCAGGCTGGGCAGGAAACCAGCTCGGCCGAACACAGGGGCCATTTCAAGCAGTAGGACCCCAAGACAGCAAACCCAGCTCAGTCACGACTTGACACTTAGGACAATATCTATCTCTATAGAATTTTAGCACGATATGGCTTTTTCCCCCAGAAAACAACAAATAAACCAGCACCAAGCAAACACAAAGAAACAAAAAGTCAGAACAAACCAGCCCTGCACAGACGTAACGGCCCAGGAGATGGCGAGTGTGGGAGGGAAGAACAGGGCTCCAGCACAGGTGCGAGTTCCTGGGCAAAGGCTGAAGACAGAGGGAAGGGACCAGCGCTCGGGAAGTGAAAAAACCGCGTCGCCTGGAGATTCATCAGGAAAAATTAAAATTGGCTGTGAGCTCCCGAATCCGGTTTTCTCGATTCATTTTCTTCAGTTTCATCCTGCGGTTCTGAAACCAGATTTTCACTTGTCTGTCCGTGAGGTGGACGCTGCGGCTAATCTCTAGGCGCCGCTCTCGAGTAAGGTACATGTTGAACAGAAACTCCTTCTCCAGCTCCAGTGTCTGGTGCTTCGTGTAGGGGCAGCGCTTCTTCCGACCACTCTTTGCAGTGAGCCAGTTGGCTGCGTTTTCACCTTTGGAATTGCCTGGCATGTAAAAGAATAAAGAGGGGATGATTAAGTCGAGGCCACACGGGCTGCCCGCGGCGGTGAATCACCTCCGTTTCTCCCATAAGAGAGATGTCCCAAGTCACAGAGAAGAGAGTCGTGCCCCCGTTTTGGCTTGCTGAGAGCAAGCAGTTCCTCCAAAAGTCATGACAAAAATCGAGTGGGCCTTCAATCTACATGACCCTTCCAATTTACATTTCCCCCACTTTCCCAAACACCTGTTTTAGCATTAAGCCATAGATGCTTGCAGAAGGAAAGGCCTGGGAGGGCAGACTGTACATCTTGAACTTAACGCTTTTCTTTGCTTCTTGCCATATGGCAGACAAGCATTTCCTGTAGCCCCCAGGCTAGGAGCGCGGGGTGCTTACTTGGAAGGAGGGCCAGGCAGCTTGGCTGTCACACCCCAGGGCCCTGATTGCCCAAGACTCGATAAGGAGAGAAAGAAGGGCATCATTGGTCCAATGGGGAAAAGGAGGAAAAACCTATTCGGGGGTCCAGGGCCCTCCCTCAAGTTTCTCCAGGAGCCAGGGGTAGATAGCTGGGCGATTCCGAGGTCCAGGGGAAGCGAAATGTCCCTTCTCTGGCTCTCAGATCAGGGCCCCCAGCTTCCAGGCTGGATTTGCCTTTTCTTCTTCCCGCAACGAAGATTCCCGCCCCTCAGCAACTTTGAAAAAAGCATGGGGGATCGTAAACTCGAACTTCGCCGGTTAATGGGCTTATTTATTGGCGCTGGCGGCTGCTTATTTTGGATGCCTTACAAACATCCGCGCTATCTGCGGGCGAGCTACTTTCCCTCCCTCCCCCTCCCCCCGTGTGGGCCGCGCCGCGAAGGCTGGGCAGGGACCAGGGCTCTGGGTGCTCCCGGCCACAGGGAAGAGCGCACAGGAGGGGGCCTGCTCGCTGGTGTCCTCGCCCCGAGTCAGGGGAAGCTGAGGCCAGCGCCGAGGACGTCTTGCTGTGGGGCGCTAGGCCGGACATGAATTTTACTGCGTCCCCACGCCCAAATATTAAAAAGCAAGTTCACAAGGTCAGCCTGCCTGCAGCTTGGGCCAAGGCCGGCCGGCTGCTGCGCGGGCTCCTAGTTCTCTGATCCTTCTCTTCCTTGCGTCTGCCTGTCTACCCGCCTGACTGCAGCTCTCTGCAGTCCTGCTTACCCAGGGAGTCCTTCTCCGGCGAGGCTTTGCTGCTCTCGGAAGGGGCCGGGGAGAGCTCCTCCGCGGCCGAGGACGACGCGTGCGCCTCCTCGTCGCACTGCGAGCCCCCACCGCTGCCGCAAGCCAGCGTCGGGGGCGGCGGAGAATCGAGGGCTCGCTCCTTCCGGGTCGCATCGGCCGAGCCGGAGGCTAGCGCCGGCGGCGGATCGAAGCCGCGCCCCGGGGGCTGCGCGGGGAACGGGCCGGCCCCGAGTTGCTGAGCGCCGCCGCCGCCGCTGCCATAGCCCTTGGCCGTGCCATAGGCCTGAGAAAGGCGGAAGTAGCCAGGCACTGGCACCCCGCTGGAGGCGCCCAGGACGCAGCCGTCGGGTGGCGGGCCCCGCGGGAAAGGAGCCAGTTCGGCAGCAGTGGCCGAGCCTTTGGGGCATTTGTCCGCCGAGTCGTAGAGGCAGTAGGAGTTCTCTTCTTTGATGTTCTGCGCGAAAGAGCACGAGGTGGCCTGAGGCGGGGGCTGGGGTGGTTGCGGCGGGGGCGGCGGCGGCTGCTGGGGCGGCGGTGGCGGCCCCTCAGGCGGCTCCATCCGGCAAGACCGGGGCCCGTCTAGCCACAGGTCTATGGGCGCGGACCCGTAGCCGTGCACCCCGGGACCTAGACCCCCGCCACCGCCACCGCCGCCTGGCGACGCCGCCTCATTGCGCTTGCCGCCCAGCGCGGGGAAGAGCCCGCAGCTCTGCAGCCCGTAGGGCAGGTCGGCGGCGGGCGGCAGGTAGACCCCGCCGTGGGCGTAGTAACCTCCACCGCCGCCGCCCCCCGCGCCGCCACCACCGCCGCCCGCCTCGCCTCTGCCAGAGTTGATGAGCGAGTCGACCAAAAAAGAGTTCGCGGCGGGGCTCTCCGAGCATGACATTGTTGTGGGATAATTTGGCGAAGGGAGCAGATAGCCCTTTCTGGCTGACATTTCTTGTGCAAAACATGCTGAATACGATTAGCAATCCCCCCGCACCGCGGCGGGCGCGCGCAGCCAATCCCGAGCCAGAGTTTCCGCGCGACCACTCCCAGTTTGGTTTCGTAGGCGCGGGGCAGCTCTCCGAGGGCGCCCTCGAAGCCCGCTATTGATATAAATATGTAATCTGTATTGATGGGCCAGGAGACGCACGCCCGGCACCTTGGCCCGAAGGCCGGGAGCTGTGGGGGCTGCCCCAACGTGGCTGGTGGGGGGGCTGGCAACTGGGCTCGCCCCGCCCCTACCCGGACGTGAGCCCCATACCGGGGTCCGTTTGAAGCGCCCTTGGGCCCTCCACAGTTAACGAGTGGGGTGTTTATGGTGCGCGCCCAGTCTGCCTTGGGTGCTCACCATCCCTGTCGCAGAAGCTGCCACTAGTCCCCGGTGTACTCTGACCACTGGCCATGTCTGGGACTCACGCGTTTCCCATTCAGCTCTGGATCAGGAGCTGGTCCCTTGTCTGAATTCTGCATCCTCAAAATGACCTGGCCCTATGGCTGTCAAAAATCCTCAGAGTGTCAGGGGCCCAGAGTGAACTGGAAGCCAACTTGCCTCTACTTCCAGCATCCCACAGATTTTTCCTCAAAATGCAATGGTTGTTCCCTAGCCCCTAACCCCCAACACTTTTCTCCCCCAGTCCGTTGATCCAGTTAGGATGTTCTTCTGTGGTGTTGTGCTCATCTGGCTTGCCTTCTCTACAACTCCTGTCAGCGGACTTTGGTGGGCTGGCAGGACTGGGGGTGGGAAGCTGCTGTCAACCTTGACGGAAAGCCGGCCCCACTCCCACTCCCCAGGCCAGAACCAGGTCCAAGCATCCCCTCATCACTAGGGAAGACTCTAAGCCCACAGTCATTTCAGGGAAGTAAAATGCTGGCCCTGGGGTCCTTGGCTGGACCAAAGTGAGAGACTTCAAGGGGTGTGCCCGGTGTACACCTCTGCTGCCTTATGTTCCTGCTCTCCTGTTAGCTTTAGCACTCATACGCTCCTGGAGGCTACAACAAGAACCAGTGTCACTACATCCTGCCTCTCTGTCCCCTCCCCTCTTCCCCTCCCTCCAATACCCTCAGCTAGGGCAGTCCTTGCTCCTGCAGTGTGTGCATTTTAACGAGGCCCCGGTGAGGAAATCCTTTCCCTGCAAGGCCGGGCTGGGCTCAGGGCCCTGTTATAAGAGCATGTGGAGGCCAGGCCCTTTGCTCAGCAGACTCAGGGGCTCTGTTTTAGCCAACTGGAAATGGCCGGCCTGGGGTGCTAGCCCCCAAGTGTGAGCCTCATGCTAGTCTCAGGAAATGCAACCTTTTCCGGGCAGATCCAGGGGAGCCCGGGAGGTCACTGCCTTGCCCCTGGCCTGTGGGCTACAGGTCTCCAGGATACTCCAGGCCGCCCGCCCCTCCGGCTCCACTCGGAGCTGGCATTGCTGAATGTCGGCATCCCAGGAAACAGACCGCTCAGGCCGCTGCCTTCAGCTGGGAAAGACTCTCGCATCCAGGTCATACGCGGCACTTTGCCTCCTTCCTCCCAATGTGAATCCAGCCCAAGGTGGAAGAGGAGCCTGAGAGGACCCCGAAAGCGCACGAGAGAGCTGGCTAGGTAGATCTCCAGGTCTGGCTTCTGAGATTCAAGCAGCTGTGGTCGCTGCGGGCCATGGCTGCTCCGAGCTCCGGGCCCAGAAGGCCACGCCACCGCTAGCGCGGCGTTCCGGCCACTTCAACCTCGGCGCCCCACGGTGACCGGGCCTTGAGGACTGAGCATCAGGGTGCCGAGGAGGAGGATGGAGAGAAAAAGAGAGAGATAGAAGCAGAGACGGACAGAGGGAGAGAAAAGAGAGAGAGAAACAGGAGGGGAGAGAGCATAAGAAAACCAGTTCTCTCCAGCCTGACAGGGTCTTGAAGCCGCAGCAGCGGCTTAGAGGAATCAAGACCGAGAGATTAACTCTCCTTCGCTCTTTGCATGCTCCTGTGCCCAAGGCCAAGGCAAATTCTCTACCTGCTAGGCCCATGAGGCAGACAAACCTGAACGCAGAAAAGCTTCAGAGCACCGCAGCCAATGGCCCTATCTTTAGCTTCCTGGATCTGCCTTGTCCTTACCCTGCTCACCAGACGGGTGGAACTGGCTGGGACTGTTGCCCTTAGCAATGCCACCTGGAAATGCCACAGAGCTGGGGACTGCCTAGGAAGGAAGCTTTGCTCTTCAGCACTGCCCATGCCTCTCAGAAAAGCCGTGTCATTTGGGAAGTGGGTCGCAAGAGCATCGAGGTTTCCTCGAGGATAATGAGCCATAGCAGGTCAGTGGGCCAGGACTTGGGCCTAGAGTCATGCCTCTCCAGGCTAAATACAGAAAGCAGTTTCCCAGGCCAACATCTGGGAAGGTCCAGTATATGTTTGAGATAGTGGAGGCTATACAAATAAAATAAAAGACAATGATCTTAACTTATCTTTCCTAACCTTTTAGGGAGTCAGGACCCTTCTGGAAAATCTAAGTAAGTTTTGACTCATTCTGTGAAAAACGCATATTGTTATATTCCCACAATTTGACCCATCATTTCGAAGGAGTTCACACACCCCTTAGTCTTTTCCTTAGGTCCTCCAGAGTCCCCCAGTCTCCTGGGACTTGGGGGCCCTGCCAATTTGGCTGGTAAGACAAGCTGGGTGCCCTGTGGCAGACAGCTCAGGTCAGGGCCCTGTAGGGCAGCCAAATGGGCTTCTAGGCTGGATAGAATCCAGGGACCTGCACGTGCCAACCAAGGTTACAAAAGTCAGTTTGTACTGCATCTGCTACAAAAGGCTGCCTCAGCTGAAGAGTAGAGGAGCTGGAAGGCCTGCTATGGGCCTCGCAGGCCATGGCATTGGCACTTGGGTCTTCAGTGACCTTTTTGTGGTGAGCCAGATGTGTTTCCTTAGCATGACTTTTCCCCCTTGTAATAAACCAAATGGGATGTTGGGCTTGAGCTCTTTCTTGCTTTTAAAAAGAGTGTGTAAGCTCGTGTATGGCAGCCCCTCTCTGGCCCAGGACTACCTTCCAACTCCCACCAGGGCTTGCTGAGCGGGAAACACAGCGAGACACTGTCCGTGAGCCGGCTGGCTGCAGGCGGGCCTGCTGCTGCTGGGTCAAATGAGAGGATACCAACGCAGCAGAAGCTCAAGTTAAACGCCTCCCTGGCCCTCTCGGTTGGTCTCCTAGCCCCCAGCATCCGCGACCGATCCCCAAGGCTCCCATGCTCTCTAGACTTTGACACTGAAGTGTTAGGTTTCTCAATAAAATATTCCAGTTATTGAGCGCTTAGGCTTTCCTGAGATTCCCTACCCCAAGAGATTAAGAAAGCGATTCAATTGTAGTGTGGGTCGGCTTCCAAGCACTTTTCCTCCCTCGTGCTCGTTTGCCTTCTTTCTTTTTTGCCATTCTTCCCAACTACTAAATTTCTCCCTCTCCCTCAGGGTAACTTTGACCTAAATCTTCAGTGCCTGCTTGCCTCAACCAGGCCTTATGCAGCGGTTACACAGTCACCTCCAGAGCCCATGTTTAATTTAGGAGGAAATACTGCCCATTTCTACCTGGGTAATAGCCCGCCAGCCCTATGGGGCCAAAGTAAACACCAGGCCCATGGATTAAGGCCTTCGGCAAGGATCAGGCTGCAGTTCACTAGGTACTCCTTCTGAGTAGGCCCTTGTAAGCAATGAGAAATAAACTATTATGAAAAACAAGTTTCTAAAGAAAAAATACCAGGTCCTGAGATCGAAACTGCTGGTAAACAATTTGTTTCTGGAGGGCACTCTCAATGCTTTCAAGGCTCTGAATTATCCAGCGGTGGAGTTGGGCTGCAGCCCCACAGAGGAAAAATAAAGTCTGCTTTTACATATCTGGCTTTAGCAAAAAAATTTTTAAAAGATCAGAGCTTCTCAGATCCATGCATTTATGCATAGTTAGAAAATTTTTCCACAAGCAATGACGTTCTTTTCTGATTCATCTTTAAGAATGTCAACATTTTCAGGGATATTTGAGGTGTCTGTTTTGAATCTATCAGGTGCAATCTATTACTAAACAACATACTTCTAAAGTTTTTCTAAATCCAACCACTGAGATGGCCCCACCCCTCTTAGGGAAGCGTTGGGGCCTTTTCACACACCCTTTGAGTTGCAATATTCTTAGTTTTGTTCATAATAAACCTCCTCTTGCCTTAGAACTGGAGGCAGCTCGGGCATTGTAGGGTGGGCTCCCGCTGCAGAGAGCAGCTCACTGGGTGAGCGCTCATTTCTTGCCTTGTTGCTTTGCTCCGGCATAGTTTGGGAGCCAGCCTTCAGCAAAGACTATGATAGGCAAAATTTACACAACAGGGAGTGCCTACTTTCTCTGGGATTCCCCCCACTCACCATGCACTGTATATTTGGGAAAAGAAAAAGATGTGGGAAACTAATGGAAAAATAGTATTAAAAAATAAATACAGGAGAAAGAGGGAATTTGAATCGGCCCTCCAAATGTAAGTGAATTTTTATCATTTAAAATGTGTTTGATGACAACCCCGATGGAGTGATTGCTCCGTCAAAATTTATCCTCAGCCCCAGCTTTAAAAAAAAAAGTGTTAGTATTTACCAATACATTTTTGCATATTTGCAAAATATCTTTTACAAAAGATCTAATTTTCACATGTAAGAAATTGCTGCAAAATCGCCAGGTTTATAATAGCGCACTCCAAGTATGCAATACAGAGACTTGTCTGGCACTTTCAAAAATCACATGCGACTTCTCCGAATTGGCCTTCTTCGGAACAAAGGTTTTCTCCAAGCTACTGGGCAGACCTAGAGATGCACCTAGTAGGAAACCAGTGACCTCCAGGACGTCTGCCCCGGGAATGCGCTCGCCTTAGCGGCCGCAGACTTCTACCACCCCATTGTTTAGAATGGAAACTTTCTGTTTTCCTCAACCCCCGATCATCTCTCTCTCTCTCTTTTTTTTGCCGCTCCCACAGCCCCGTATCCCAGCACAGCTGGAACCCTTTCTGCTAGATACCTCTCATCCCTAGCCCATTCTGTTCTGAATATTTCTACAAAAATCGAACGATTCGCCTTGGGTGAAATGCTAGCGCAAGGAAATAAAATCCCCAACTTTTCTGCTTAGGCCTCCCCCTGCTTTCCAACCTTCGGCAGCAATGGGGTGGGGGCTCCTTACCGCATCACCCCACAAACCCAGCCACGTTCCCGAGAACCCTGCTTAGACATCGGCCACCTTCCCACTCGCGCCCCACCAGACTGAAATTGCTAAACTTGTGGCCTCTTACCTTGACACATTTCCGAAATCACTGCCAAGGGGCAGCTGGCTTCTCCGCGCGGCGACGCTCGCGAGGCCTAGCGAATGCGCGTTGCTTTAAATTACAATACCAACCACTTCTTGAGGGTGAGCCCCCTTTTTCTGATACGAAGGGGAGCGGGACAAGTGAAATAATGTACCGTGCTGCTCTTAGTATCAGAAACGAACAAAGGCCAAGAATCACGCTGGGGTTCCCGGCTCCCCGGCGGCTTTGACATTGATCGGAAGTGCGCCATCTCGTGGCGGCTGCGCGCCTAGGTTGGGCCGGAGCTCCAGCCCCGAGCCGAGAGAGGGAAATCGGCTCCGGGCAGAGAGGGAGAGAGGAGAGGATGTGCCCAGCCCGCTGCTATTGAGATCTCATTTTTACATCTAAGAAATCGCTGCAAAACCCCAGCCGGGTTTATAGCAGCGCATTCCAAATATGCAAATTCGCCGGCCCCGGACGGGTTTACGACCGCATTGTCACAGCCATCAGAGGATGGGCTTTTATAGGGCTCAGAAATCAAACCCGCGCCCGCCCGCCGCCCGCCCGCGAGCAGTCCTCCTGACTAGACTCTCTCTAGCAACTTGAGAGACTTTGGTTAATCTTTAACCATCCCAAAGGAAGTCTTTCCCTAAACCCAGGCTTCCCAGCCCGCCCCCTCCCTGCCCCCCAGGAGGGCCCTTGTTCGTCTCTGCGTGTCTGCCTATCAACCTAGACATTCATCTCGGGGTCTGTCCCACTCCCCTTTCAGCTCGATTTCCCCAGTCGCGCCAGTTAGACAAACACACAAACAAATAAACAGAGTGGGGTCTGGGGCCTCTCTCCAAATGCGACCCTATCTGCTGCTCTGGCCCTGCCTGGGTGGCTGAAGAGAGGGTGGGGTGGGTAACAAAGGGCTCTGTCCTTTCAGCCCTTCTCCTCAAGGTTATGGGTGATGTCCAATTTTAAGGCAGAAGTTCAAAGGCAGCAAACAAAGAGGAAACCGGCATCCTTTTTTTTTTCTTCTTTTTTCCCAAAGGGAAAAAACAGCCTCCGCTGGGAGTGGGGAGAAAGCACCCTTAGAGGCTCCTGGGAGTCTGCTCTGCCTTGGAACCCAGACCGGGCTTGCTGAAGCCTTCACAGGCCCCCGGACGGTCCCACTGTAGGCCTAGCGGTCCTGAGGTGAGCGAGGGCAGCCTGGGGTCTGACCTGTTGGCCACCTCAGGCCCCAAGGCCCTCTCCAGGGCTGAGGTCAGTCTGAGGGGATAAAGTCCATTATTCCAGGCCCTGAGATACCCCATCCCCAGGTCCCCGCTTCCCACAAGGACATAGCCAACCACCTTGGCTTCCTAAGCCTGGCTTCTATTGTAGCCAATTCCTGACTTAGTCACCTTCTCACCCTCTCAGGGGCCTGATAACTTGCCCCTCAACTAGGTAGGGCGTTTTTTTTGGGGGGGGGGTGGGGGAGGGGGGCAGACATTTGGCAGTAAAAGGCGATCAGGGAGAGGAATGTCACACCAGGATACTCCAATTTCCTTGTGTCTTTATTTTCCTTGTGTCCAGTTGCCTGTATACATGCTGCAACACACACGGTGGGTAAGAACCAGAATTGAGGACAGGCCAACACTCCCAGTACAAATGGAGCCAATAGACATTTCTTAATACAGGGAGGCAAAGGAGATTCAACGGGAGGGTGCCTGGCTTTCCCAGATGAGATCCCCAGTCTGGGCAGGCCGATTGCCTCTGAGCATTTCCCTAACACTTTCCAAATGTTGCAAGAGATTAAAAGACCATTCTCAATACCTTTTCCACCCCTCCAACACCCCAAAGGAAATCAACTAATGGCGAAGAAAGAAAGAAAGAAAAACAAAATTGGTTATGGTTCCTTTATTTACAAGTTTTTTGAACACCATCCCTGTATGAAGCATACATTCAAATATTCTTAGCAGTGAGCGAGTTTAACCGTGGAACACTGTAAACAGATAGAGCCTTTAAATATTTTCATCATCTCTTTTCCCCTCTACATTGCATCTTTTAAAATTCGCTTTGGTTCCTTCAGGGAAATATATATATATAATATAATATTTATCTTTTAAAATAATTCCACCTCACTCTCAGGCTCTTGGAAGGTCACCAGAAGCTTCCAAGCTCAGTTCAGGAGCCAATGAGGGTAGAGTGTGGTGCTGGAACCCGGTGTTTTGGGGGACTCAAGGCCCTCATAGCCAAAGCTGGAGACCTGCTGGCCAGGCCTGCTGCTCCGCAGCCAGACACTGAGCAAATCCAAGCTTCATTACATGTGGTGGAGAGTTTGCCAAACTGCTGCACTCCACAGCCATTTCCTGCAGAGATCTCAGGGGCCAGTGGCCTGGCTGCAGCTTCTTGGCTTTTCCTTATCTCCCACCTCAGGGAACAGTCCACTCTGCGACGAGGCTTTGGGCCTGAGTGGTAGGCTGGAACCAAGACCCTCTTTTGGTAGAAAGAAAAGCCAGGTGGGCTGTAGGAGGCGGTGGCTAGGAACTCAGGGCTGGATAAGTGTGGTGGGTGGCTAGGAGGAGTGGAAAGACACTGACGCCACCTGGAATCACAGATTTCTTTTCCCACAAGGATTTGCAGCCCTCTTCCACCTCATAGCCACCTCTAAGTCCAGCCGCCGCCGTTCACATTGGCTTTGGAAAGCAGCCTCATTCTGGGCACCTAGTAATCCTACCCCTTCCTCCTGCCCTTGTCCCCAAGCTGAACTGGTCTTGGAGAGCACACAGCTTTTTGACTCAGGGGTCCTGGGGGTGGGTAGGCTCCCAGTAGAGGGAGGATGTGGAGGGGTTAGCCTCCAAGGGGTCTGGCAGGGGGCCCAGTCCCCAGTGGAGACCACACCCAGCCCGCAGCTCTGCAGGCTCCAAGAGTGAACCACCAGGGGTCCCAAACCTGTCATTCTAGCTGATACACAGCTCTCAGAATCCAATGATTATTAGGAATCTTAACCACTGAGATCTTAATCAAGAGAGTCCCAGGCCGCCTCTTGTGGGGCTATCTCCATGCATCCCTCTCTTGCACACCTCTTTTCAAAAGTCACCATGTGGCTTGACCTTGTCAAGGGCAAAATCTGCATATTATCTCATGTGTATGAAGCCCCCCACCCAATTCCAGCCGCTGGAGCCTTAGAGGAGTGGATTCGCTGAGTAGTACTGTAAACGGTCTCTGTTAATTTTTTTTTCCTTCATTCTCCTGTTCTGAAACCAGATTTTGACTTGACGATCAGTGAGGTTGAGCATGCGGGACAGTTGCAGGCGCTTCTCTTTGTTGATGTAGACACTGAAGAAGAACTCCCGCTCCAGCTCTCGGATCTGGTACTTGGTATAGGGGCAGCGCTTTTTGCGGGTGCGTTGGCCACCTGTGGAGGGAGAAAAGGCAGGGGGTGAGTCAGGTGTGGGGCTGCAATCCACACCAGAGCCCATAGCTGAGGAGAAGGGCTGCCACAGGGACGGGTGGTCCAGCCCAAGCCCCGTCAAAGTCTCCCCAGGCCCCTGCCTTTAACGCTATGACTGCATGCTTGGAACCGTCGCAGTTGGAGGCTCAGCCACAGATAAAAGCCAGCTCCCTAGATAGGCCCCCGGGGAAGCCGCTCCCGCTGCCCCCAGAACAGAAAGGAGGGCTTCGCACAGCAACAGGCGAGTTTGCGCTGCCTAAGCCTCTTTGAAAGCAGCCGAGTGGGGGTTGCCGGCTGCTTCTCGCCGGCCAGACTAAACAAACAGCCGCCTGCGGACATTTCACCTTCCAGCACCTGGGCTGCCCCTTCCCAAGGCAGTAAAGGCGGCTCCAGTCCCAATCTTTCCAGGCTGCGGCCAAGACTGGGCAGTCGTTAACATCTGGGGCGGCTGCCGGGTCTTTGTCAGCCTGAGTCCTGGCCACCAGCTCCTGCCTCCCCAGCCAGCCTCCCGGCTCCCCCGAGGTGGGGAGGTGGCAGCGGAAGCCCCCTACCCTAGGCCTTCGCTGAGCACCACGGACGTACAATACGGTCACCCTGCACACGCAGAGCAGCGGCGCTATCTTAGGTAGGGTGAAGGGAAAGGGGGCTTCCCGAAGCTGCGGGCAAGCTCTACTTGATCCCCCTTACAAAAAAAAAAAAAAAAAGACCCACAAGACAAGAAAAAAAATCGCTTTTGACAGATTGAATAACAATTGTGAATAACATGCAGTTGGGCAGAAGGAGGCACGTAATTGCCACCACGCCAGAGGAAAATGGCTTCCTTTGGACAAAAAGGCCAACTTTGGGTTAATTTGTTTCTTTTAATATATTGCTGGAGCTAAGCGGGCTACTTTATCTGTTAAACGCGCTCCTAGCGCCGTCGTTAAACAGCGACGCCTTTGAATCCCGGCCGGACTGGAGTCCCGGCGCAACACATGGCTTTTATAAAAATCTCCGGATTACCTCGCTATCAAAGGCTCCCGAAGCCCTTGCAGGGGGAATTTACAGGCGCCCACCTCTGGCTTCCCAGCCCGGAGCTGGCCCCGAGCGGGGTCGAGCTGCCGGGCTTGGGAGCTGAGAAGGGAAAAAAGGGAAAAGAGGAGTTGTTTTTTTTTTTTTTTTTTTGCAGGCATGCCTTGGCCGGAGGGTATTTCACGGCCAATTTCAGCACTCGCCACGTGATCCCGCCTTTTATAACAAAGTTTTGTTGGGGGAAACCTAAAGGCCCTTCATAAACCTTATATGCTTATAAAACAGCATATAAAAATTTAACAGCGGTGCTGCGCTAGATTTCCAACTCCCCTTTCATAAAGCGCAGGGCGCTGCCTTTATACGTACTGGAGCCGCCGGCCTTGTCCTCAGTGTGGCCGGAAGACGACTCTGGGCTGCTGCTGCTCTCGGGGCGCCGCCGCCGCTCTTTCTCCTCCGCCGCCGCCGCCGTCTCCCGGCAGCCGCCGCCGCCGCTGTCCGAACTTGAAGTTGCCGGCGCGCCCGTGGCTGCAGCCGCCGCCGCCGCGGAGGTCGCCGTGGCCGCCGGGGGCCCCTTCTCGGCGCTCTTGTCCCCGGGGTAGTCGGAGGAGGCGAGGTTTTCCGGGGTGCCGTAGGCTGTCTCGAAAAACTGGTCGAAAGCCTGTGGCAGGACGCCGTTCCTGCCCACGGTGCTATAGAAATTGGACGAGACAGCGGGGGTGGGGTGGTGGTAGACGTTGGCCGAGCTCTTGGCCAGCACGTCGCCAGGCACGCCGGCCGCGCTGGGCGCCTGCAGGCAGTCTCTGTGCACGAGCTCCTCCGCGGAGTAGCAGTGGGCCAGATTGCCGCGGGGGTGCCATTTAGTGGCGGGCTCAATGGCGTACTCTCTGAAGGTCACTTCGCGCACGGGTTGGACCTGGGGCAGGTTGGAGGAGTAGGAGTATGTCATTGGGCGCGAAGACGGGGTCTGGGGCAGAAAAGAAGGGAGGCTGGAGAAATCTGGACCCGAGACGTAGTAAGTACAACTTGGCAAATACATGTTAGAGGAGCAGGGACCACGCTCATCAAAATCCATCATTGGGCTACCTTGGGCTCTCCGCAGTAGCCGAGCTTAACATGATTCTCCACTGCAGCTGCCTCTTTGAAGCGGATCCGTGAAGTAGAAATTTGGAGACGTAAGCTGACGTGGAAATCTATCCCCATCCTTAGCAGGGAGGTGCTGGTCATGTGACCCGATGTTGAAATTGACAAGCTGCGAGCTAGTCCGGGCCTTTCCCCCCCGCCTTTCCTTTTTTTTTTCCTCCCCTCCCCTCCCTCCCGGCTTCCTTTCTTTGTAGCCACCTCAGGGGAAGCAACAGATCGTCACTCGGTGTTCTCACCGAAAGCACGTAATCGCCGGTGTAACTCATGTTGGCTGGGGGCCTCCCGGCGCGCGGAGGGGCTGGGGGGTGCGCCCCCATGCAGCATGCTTGTGCTCAATTGCAGGGTCCTGGTTCTCGAGTGTGCAGAGGGCGGTGAGAGCTCAACTCTCGTCCCCACCTCCCACCCGCAGCTCCCCTGGTGGGTGAGGGGTGCCCTGGACTGGGGATAGCCAGGTGGGAGCCCGTCGCTGTGTGGCTTGTGGTCTCGGAGTCTGTTCTCCTGGAGGCTCGCATTTGCACCCTCTTCTTCGCAGTCCCCCTCCCATAGACTTGCTGTGGGAAGCGCCTCTGCCTCCGACCCTAGCCGGAACCCCTTCGGGGCCAGAGTTTGAAGCCGTGGATGTGCCTGCCTCGTGGCTTGTCCGATTTGCACGGTGACTTGATTACACTCTCTCATTCATGGTCACTTCCGAAGCGCTTTAGTGCCTTCCGTCCCTAAACTGCCCACAGCCAGAACGGCTTCTCCCCGCGGTTTGTCACTGATCCGCAGGGCCCGGAAGGGCCTTCGTCTTACCCGGGATCCACCTCTCCCCTCATCTTCCCTGCCTGCCTCCTCATCCCACCTTCTGTCCTTGGAGAAACCCCCTCCTCCTCGCTGCCTGCCGGGCTTCGGAGTGACTCGGCAGAGGGGCTGCCCCGCTGCTCACCGGTCCACCCATCTGCCTGGTCTTCTGGAGCTGAGGACGCGGGAAACCATGCAATTGAGGCAACCCTTGGGCTGCTTTAGAGGCGCTGACATCCGAGGAGCCTTCTCCTGGGTATGCTGCATCTTCGTGGGGGGCCCACCAGGCTGCTTGCAGAGCTCCAGGGGTGTGGGGAGAATGGGGGTGGAAAGGACGGGCTGAGGGCCAAGGAGAGGTGGCTGAGAAAGGGGTAACTCGCCTACTCTCCTGCTCTCCTTCTCTCTTTCCTTGCAATGTGTGAGAGTGAAAGCAAGGGATGTGCAGGGCAAAAACTCAGCGAGCTCTGTGCCTTTCCTACTGTTGATTCCACAGAAGGAATACAATGCCAGAGAAAGGAGAGGTGCTTCCCCAACTCCCTGCACCTGGGGGGACAGGTATGCCTTTAAAAGGCTAGGTTTGTGCTAAGGATAAAGAGAAACCATACCAATACTCTGAGTCTAGCTTTCTTGAGAAGAGGAAAAAAATAAATTAAGAAGGCAAAATATGCTCCACAACCTGCAGGATTGAAGGAGCAATGTTTGGAGGAAGCGAAAGAAGGGAGAGGACACAGAGCAGCCAGGCAGGGCCAGGAGCTGAGAGGGGCCCAGACCTGAGGCCTCCCAACAACTCTCTTCTTGGAAGGATCTGGGGTTTGCTGAAGGAAAATAAAAGATATATAAAAAGATAACCTTTTGCTTTTCCCTTTCCAGGAAATAGCCAAAGGTATTTACATATTTTGGGGGAGATTTAGAGTATAAACTCTAAGATCTTTGGGATATAAGTGTCATCATCGATTTATTTATTTATTGCTGAGCTGACTGTAACTGACTCAATAACAAATCTAATCATGTATTGCACTGGAAAAGAAATATTCTCATTATGTATTTTCTCCAAATAATGGTCTACCATTGCATTTGAATACCTGCTGTAAATATAAATAATATCGAGTAATTACTCTGTAGTCGAGTAAACTAATTTACTAGCATTAATGTTTCTGTGGCTCTCCACCTCCCCCCACCACCACCTTTGCAAGGATTGCTTATCACAAATCAAGCTACTTGGACACATTGGTTTAATGAACTCTTTATTCAAGATTTGCTACAAGAACTTTCATGTCCCTTGAATCCCTGAGAACTGAACCTGAAATTATTTGTGCATCTTTAGCTTGACATATTTGTCCACTGTGGCTTGTCCAGAGGGCAGCAGTGCTGTGAGTGAGAAGTTCCAATGGGAAGGAAGGTTATTGGAGAAGAGTAGCTTCAGACCTCCTAAAGCTGGGAAGCACATTTACAGAATTGCCCTGCGGCGAAAAAACTTCTATTTCCAGCAGTGACCAACAAGGCAAAATATTTGTTTCTCCACAGCATCTCTTTTTTAGAGACAGAATATAAAAGACAGAAGGAGAGGTTTCAAACAAAGGTATTCGAGCTGTTCCCTGGCTTGATTTTGGCTATCCCAAACTCTCTCTCTGCAGCCCACCCAGTCCTCACCACCCCTACCTTCGAACAAAAGGAATGCATGAAGGGTTTCAGTGACTTTGCCATAACAAAGGCGCCACCATTGCGGAGCTCGCCCCGCCCCTGGGTGAAGGCAAACAAATTCTTGCACTTGTATTAGGGCTTTTAAGACCATAATTGAACCCGGGGGCGTCTAGGAAAACCGAAAACAGTTCTAGACAGACCTGCGGTTTTATAGCAGTTTTGGCAGTCAACTTCAGCTTGTGCCTGAACAGACGGGGCTGTGGTGGCCCGCCAGCGGGAGATGCCAGGCCACCTCCCCCAGCGGCAGGCAGCCCCTCTCTTAATTAGGTCGGTTTTCCCCTGGTGTCAGGGAGAGCGGTCCCGGCAGAAAGGTCGGTATGGGGGTGTGCGCTGTTCCACAAAACCATTGCCTCCCATGTCCTCCTGGAGGGCCAGACCGAGAGGGTGCTGGCAGGGCTGGATCCCATGGGTGTCCGCAGGAGACAAAGGCGAATTCCGGATAAAAGGCTGGGGGGGAAAAAGGCGCTCCGGGAGCGACTGGCAGGGCATTTCGGCAGGCTGCACCGAAGCCGGGTGCCCGGAGGGACTTGCAGCCTGGAAGGGGTGTGTGGGGGCGCTGCCCTGAAGATGGATGAGGGAAAAGACTTTTGATATCAGCAGAAGGGAAAAAGCCTGGAGTGACCGAACGCTTTTAGTTGCCCAGCAGGAATAGGAGAAGGGTACTCAGGTCCCCAAGACTGCGCAATGTTCCAGTTTTGCCCGCTCCTGCCCTTGTGTGCGGAATACGCTGGCGGTGTGAATGTGAAGGTTTCTCCAGGCAGGCGGCTGGGGTGAGGGGTGGGCGCAGCTCTGAGAATCAGACCAAATTTAGGGGAAGAAGAGAAAGCAGACCTTCGGGTCCTTGGTTTTGACTTTGCTCTGATCCTATGATTGACTCTTCAGCTTTGCAGGAGGTCCAACAGCCGAGCGTAACCCACTGGGCTCTGGGAAAGACCCGACTGAGGCTAAAGCCGCCCCGGAAGGCCAAGTCCGAGTTCCATTACTTGAAGAGGCCGGCGCGGGTAAGGCTGTGACATTGGCCCTGGCGACTGGCTTCCCAAGAGCTGTTTTTTCTCAGGAGCTCCAGAGCTCGCGCCATCTCCAGAAAACTGTTCAGGGTGTATTTCCTTTTTTCGTCAACCCAGAGCCCCACCGCGGCTAATGCAAGAGGCCAAAAAATGTTTGGAGGAAGAAAAACAAAGGCAGGAAGTGGCGGCGGCCTGACGGTGCGTGTGTGTCTGCAGAGAAGGGAGGGAGCCGGTTCAGTCTCTTCTTGTTTTTCCAAATTTCAAGGTCCAGGCAGCCCTCCGCAAGGCCGGGCCCCATCGCTCCCCGTGCGGCATTTGGAGGTGGCCACCCGGAGAGGAGAAGGCCGACGCCCGCGCCAGGCTTGTCAGGCGGAAACGGCTAACAAGGAGATTTGGTCAGCAAAACAGACCGAGCCTTTCCGAGGCTTCGTCTGATTTGGCCCGAAGGGTTGGGGAGGGGGGGCTTGTGCAGCGCCTCCGAGACCCTCCTCTCTGGGGACGACCATCCCTGAGCCTTACGCTTCATTCCACCGCCTTTGCAGGCGGAATATCGGAATAAAGTGGGTCCAGGAGCCTCTGCTGCCTCCGCTTCTTCTTGCAGCCGGAGGGGTCCGGGAGGCAGCGGGAGGGCGCCGGCGGGCAGTGCCCAGGCGGGGTGGCCTTGAAGCCGTCGGTGTACACCGGGCAATGCGAGGCCTTGTTACCGTGGTTGTTGTGCTGGGGGCGTTTCCAGCACAGTCATTCAAGGGACATGAGCTGCAAGGATCGTTACTTGACAGGCAGCTTAACACCCTCTTACTCCAAGGGATGATAGAGCCGGGTGGCCGGGAGCACCTCCACACTCCAGGCTTCCCAGCTCCAACTGACAAAGCTGCTGGGCCACCCTCTTCTCTCCTTGGGGTTGGCTTGGGAGGCAGCAGCTGCTCCTTGTTCCAGAAATCTGAGAATGCAAAGTCCCCAGTACTTGCACATGCAGGTCTTTTAATGCCCAGCATTTGTCCATAGTCTCAATGTCAATGCCAAGCTGCCCCAGTTACCACTGTCCTTCTCAAGGGGGTCCTGTCCCCCTACAGTTCCTGATCCTGCTCCTGTGTCCCCTACAGTTCCTGTCTCCTGCCCTGCCTCCTTCCAGCCATTCTCACCTGCTGGGACTCTTCCCTACCTTTTTTGATGCCTCTGCTAGACTGAGCAAGGGCTGAGGTGCCACTGGAGGGCACCCAATACTCAGGTGCAGAGAAGAGGGGCTGTTAGGTCCCTGACTCTTCCCCAACTTCGGGCCTCCACCAGAGCCTGAACTAAGTCTCCCACCTCCTTCTTTGGAATACTCCACCCCAAGGCCCCACCAAGTCCAGCTTATCTCTCTTCCTCTCCCCTCCCTTCTCCACCCTCCTTTCTTCCCCAACACTTCCTCCTTCTCTTCTGCAGACCCAGCTGCTGCTTTTCTAGGCTGGGCAACCCAGATGGGATAGGCCTGGGAGGGGTGAGGACCCACTTGACAGACTGAATCTCACTCCCAGATGGCTACGGTTAAGTTTCTCTCTTGTTGGATTGCTTAGGGCACCATCAATATTTTGCCTCCTCCTGCTTGCCTAAGGCCTTACTTTCCTCTGTCCACAAATGTCGTGCTGTTTCTAGAAAGCTACACAGAAGAGTATTTCAACCCTGGTGATCATACTGCACACAGGTGCAAGAACTGGCCGGGAGGCCCTGGGTAGAAATGGCAACAGAGCTCTTCTCCTCCATTTCAGGAATATCTCCTTCCAAATAGAAGGGTTCCTGTGGGCACGTCTGTCTTCCATGGTGAGCTGGGGAGGTGGGTTGCCCGGGAAGGCCCAGGAGATCTCCCAGTACTTGTTCTCAGGGCATGGCTTATTGCCAGATCATTGCCAATCCATCACATTTTCCAGGTGCTACTGAGGCTTCGATAAAAAATCAAGAGATCACCTCTGTCACTACCAGGTGGAGGCAGGGGTTAATTTGTCCCTTTGCTGAGACACTCACCCTCCTCCAAGGTCCCCTACACTTCCTAAAAGCTCAGAAACAGGTAGTGCCCTGAAGTTGACCTCATAATTCTGCTTGGTCTGACTGGCAGTTTCAGTCATCCTTCAAAGCCCCTAAATATCTGAAAAGGCCCATACTCTTCCCCTGGCCACTGCAGAGTAGGGCACAGGGCTCAGCTGAGGGTCTCAAGTACCCAAGCAATCTGGTTATCATTTACATTAGTGGATCCCAAACTGAAGGGAGAAGATTACTTCCTTTAATAACTATTTTATTTTATTGTTGCCAATTATTAGACTTCTTTTCCTATAGAGTGGGAACAAATGGGATGGGGGAGACTTTGAAGGGCAAAGCCCTAGTTCTCAGGGTCTGCCTTCCATTCCCCGTGCAGCTTTGGCCCAAACGGGTTTCCCAGCAGAGTGTGTCTGAGATAAAGAAGACAAAAGGGGGTGGCCCAACCCGAAGGTTGGCTCTGGTCCTTGGGTCTCGGTCCCCACAGCTGTAGCTCACAGGAAGCCCCCATGCCACAAAGCTCCAACTGCTTCCTAGGGCAGCTCCATTTCCACTCAGTGCTCGTGGTAGCTCGCATTCCAGGCTTGAGAAGAACCATCACCCCATCCAGCCCTCCTCCCCTACACACGCTGCCAGGCATTCCTGCTACCCATTCACAGACAATTGTTTCTGCTATATATACCCCCACAGCCCAGCCCAGCCATGTAGCCCTAGGGGTACAACCCAGATTTTTCGCTTCCGCGAAAAGAAATCCTTTGCACGTCCTCTTTGGTTCACCTGGAGAGATAGGCTTAGCGGCAGATCAGGCTTAAGCTAACTGTTTACCGCAGGGCCTGATGCTCTGACCTGCTGGAGGCAGGCTATGGGCAGGAGGTAAAGGGCTCTCTCCCTTGCAGAGTGCAGTGAAGGATTCTTGGGGGCTGGGAGTCAGGGGTTTTTACCTTGGAAGATTGCGCCTCACATCTCAGTGTGGATTTTAGGTAGGAGAAGAGCATCAAGGGTCTCACCAAAGGCCTGCCACGCACTACGGAGGGGCCTGGACTCAGGGACCCCAGGAGAGGCTCTCCAGCAGGGTCTTGGCTCCCCTATCCTCTTCCCCGCCAAGTCGGCCCTGCTCGGCCCTATGTTCCTACCAGGACCCAGAACTCCGATCCAGCCACGTCCTCTCCCCTGGGCTTGCAGGCGCTCCCTCTCGCCCCTGCTAGGCCTCAGCGGGCTCCGAAGTCTGCTGGACTGGGGCAAATCCCGCTCTTCCGGGACGGGGACACAGCCTGGGCCACCCGTGGCTGCCAGGACTCCTTTCCAACAGGGCTGGGAATGGGAGAGTTGGAAATCAAGAAAGAATCTCTGCCTCCAGTGCACGAGCCCAGAGCCCAGGCTACCAGAACCCGCTTGCAGCAAGCTAACTGTGCGTCTTGTGCCTTCTTGAGGCCGCGGCAGCGACCGGCCCTGACCATGGAAGGCGGCCGTGGCGCGGAGGACTTGACCTTTACGGCGAGAGAGAAGGGCGCTAGCTGAGCGGCGGGGAGGGGGACTCTGCTCTCTCCAGCCTCCTCCACCCAATAGCAGTCCGCTCGACCCACGCCTGCTGCGCGCTCACCCCCTTTCCCCCTCCATTTTGTGCAGAGTCCGCAGACCCGAGGCCGGAAACAAAGCCCCCAGCCCTGCTCTCACCACCCTTCTTGCAAGCTGCTGTTGCCAACACCCCCAGGCCAGAGGCTCAGAGCTAACGCCAAGCTCCTTAAGGCCCTCTCTCCAGGGCCCTCTTCTCTCGCCTGACCCCAGCCTCCCTCAGCCAGCGCCTGGGTACCACTCTGGGTGCCAACCGGGACCTGCCGGTGCCACCGTCCCATGCGCGGGGTCCCGACCTCGGGCTGCGGGCGGCGCCGGGGCCTACAGCCCAGCGGCGCGGAGCGTGGTAGAGGCGCGGGGCGCAGCGGTGCCCGAGGCTGCCTCCCGCCGTGGCGGCCGGCGCGGCCAGTGGGGTGCACAGCGTGGCCCCGCGTGCCCGGCTTGCTCTCCGCTCCCTCGGATCGCTCCCTCCCCTCGGCTCCGGGTTCAGAAAGCGGAAGTATTTGGTAGAGAAAAACACGGTTTCTTTTCAGCTCGTCTCAAAATCCCTTTTAGAGAAAATGCTCCTGTCAAGTTTTATTTCCCGTTGCAAACCACCTTCCACGCTGCCAAGAATTAAGACCGGGAGAGATTAAATACCGGATTATTCTCTTGGGGAGGGCGGGGCGGGGCGGAGAAGTGGGCACCCGCACCAAACATTCCTTGAAGTCGGCTTGTGCTGATCCAGCCGCGTCCGGGGAGTCCCGCGAAGGCCCGCGCGGCCTGCGGTGACGTCAGCCTGCAGTTGCGGGGCCACTCACCCGCACAGACCCGGCCCTCGCGGTTCCGCGCTGGGACATCAGCCCGCCGTCCTACCGCAGCCCCGACCGGCCCGCGTGCCGTCCGAGGGAGGCCGGCTTTCCACCGGCCTGAGCCTCCATTTTGAGTAGGGGGTTCTTGTAGAAGCTTGGAGGGTTTGGGGCCGCGCCTCAGTCCCCGAGGGGCGCGACATCAGGTAGCTCCCGGAGTTCACACCCCAGTACCTGGGGGAGGCCCTATGTCGCCGCACAACAGCCCTTAGAGGTTTGGAAATCTCTGAGACACGTTGTAATTATTTCTGCCTGGTGGATCCGGCTCTTCAGCGCCACGAGAGCCGGGCAGAAATGAAATCAACTGTGGCAAGGCCTTGGCTGCTTTCGTGGAGGAATTTTTCTGCGCCAGTGTCTTTTTTCTTCCCTTTAAAATAAAATTAAAAATAGCAAGCACTATTCAGGCATTCATCAGAGATAGGTAGATGCACGAGGATTGAGTGGGCATTTTCATAAAGAATGAGGCCGGCTGTTATGGACCCGGCGGCCTAGCAGATGAAAACTTAATTAGCGTGCCTGTCCTAAAACCTAGGCATAAATCTCCCTCTGCCTTTTGGATAACTCTACATCTTCGCTTATAAGAAACGGGATGTGAGCAACTCGCTGCACATTTCTCTGATTCTCCAGGTCTTGGTCGGCTGACACGCATTCGATCAAGTTTAAAGGAATGCGCATAAATCAGCAAGCCCCTAGCGTCTCCTTGGGAGAGGTCCGCAAATCCAGGAGGGCGCCTCTGAACCCACCGGGTCTGGGGATTAGCAGTCCAGGGCAACCTCCGTCTGGGCTCCTGAACTCGGGAATTCGCAGAGGAAGCAAGACACTGCATCTTCACCGAGCCCTCCAAACACATGCAGCAGAGTGCAATCTGCACTTACATCTATTACAAAGTGAAATCTGTGTCAACTCTCCACACACAAATGTTGCATCTGCAGCCGAATTTCGCTGCCTAGTGGTGAATTTTTAAGAAAAGATTTCAACTAGCTTGTTTTAATTTTTTTCTTTCCTTTTCTGTTATTTATTTATTTTTAACCCACAACTTGAATGGGTGGCTTCAGCTCTGCATCAGTCACAAATAGGAGTAAAATGCACAGCGACATTTAACAATCATCCACTTAAAGTAACTAAATAAATATGACAGTACTGAGAGCAGATAGAAAAAGTAGGTTTTTTTAAAAGTCCTATTTTTATTATTTTTTTATTCAGGAAGAGTTTTCTTTTAGAAAAAAATACTTCAGTCAGGTTTTCAACAACATCATCCATGGATCAGTGGCTGATACTATTATTCCTGTTTTTCAGGAGGTAGCTGGTCTCTCCTTGGACTTTTTTTTTTTTTCTTTCAGGTTTTAGACTGATTGCTATTTGGGCATTAAAGGAGCCATCATAAATAATCCATGCCCACCTCTGGTTATCTGGTAGATCCATAGAAATTTTAAATAGGAGGAGAGTTAGGTAAGATCGATCCTATCAATGACCATTTTAGAACTGGGGGAAAAAAACCCACAACAACCCTGAAATATCTTCTGTCATTACAGTTTCAAAAACTAGAGAGAAAAAAAGAAGGCTACTACTTTACCCAGGGTTCCTGTAGTGGTGATGGCTTTCGAAAGGGGCGGTATCCCGGCTGGAGAGCTGCTGTTGGCCTCCTTCCTAGGCTCGAGGCTCAGAATATTTCTTACATCTAAAGAAAAATATCCCCCGTCAACAGAAGAGTCCCTTTTGGAGGTGTTCTTAAACACACAGTTTGATCCAGCTTTGAGGGGATTTTCCACCACTTTAAACATTTTGGGAGAAAGTTGTTACTTTGGCTTGATGGCAGCTCATTTGGAAATGGAGTACTGTTTGGAACAAGAGGTGGAGAGGTGGGTCTGAAGCAACATTATCATTTGTTTCCACAAGTGGAGTGAAAATCCTCAGGGCAGCAAAATATAATTGAATTTCTCAAGCCCTTTCGATATGTATGTTTCAACACCAGCCTGTTTTTGAGACAGCTTTAGAGACTCTTTCCATAATTCTCATATATAAAGAAGCTGTGAGTCCTCAGGAGAGGGTGGAGAGGTTTCCGGCAGCCACTTTTGTAACCAATCAATATTATTTTCCATAAAATGTTGAATCTGGTTCTTCCATTCACTGTTACTTTCCTCTAATATAAAGATAAAATTAGCCTGCATCTCACAATTCTGCATCCCACGGCTACTGGTTCCACCAACATTTTAATACATATGTGCATAGCATAGATTCGACAAAAACACATTATCCTATGTGTGTATTAAATATACAAACATAGATATGTATTCTTTATGACTCTGAATACAGCACCTGATTGTTGTTAGAGGTCAACAGCAGATATATTATTATTATAGTTTTGATGGAAGTTGTTAATACTAAACATATTTATTTATCCTACAAATAAAATGGCAGATTCACAAGCATCAATATAAGATTGCACACCACCCTGGAGCAGTACTCAGCTCTGAGTTATCCAGGATAACTCAGATCTGTATCCAATCCTGTGGTCATTTTGTAGATATGAAATATTAAGTCCTCTTTACTGACCTCTCAAGAGGGGTTTCTTAGAATTTCTGAAACGTAACTCTAGAACTCTAGAATTAGCAAGGCATCTGAATCTTAATTTGCTGTAAAGACTCCTCAGTAGCTCTAATTAGAATGCGAGACCACATTGGAGGGTGAGGACCAGGAAAGAATGGTGATTTAAGAACACATCTTTGACTGTAACAAAAATGTACAGTTTTAAAGCAGATCTGCAGAAATCTGATGCAGAGAAAGCCACTGTGAAGACAAATCGAACTTAGCCATTAGAGAAAAGGAACAAGGCTTCATCTTGTAAAGTACATTTTGTACCTCAACTCTAGGAATCACCTTAAATTACAATATCTTGGGTCATTAGCAATTAATGATACGATATCTGTACAGATTCTACAAATATATATACAAGCACACACAAGCACTAATATGCAAATGTATACATGTGTACACATATGATATATATTTACATATATACAGGGACATGTATAATTTACATATATTCAAATTTGCTCCATCTGGAGCCAAATAATTGAGTACTGAATCTCTAAAGTCAAGGAGGTAAGAGCTCTTGATTCCCTTGGTTGAAGAATTACAAGGAGGCTTGTCAACGCGAGGTGGCGCCCTTGATCTACTAATCCAGCTAAGGCCAATTCATGAGCTGTCAAAAGTCAAGGTCACAAATTGTCTTTTTTCGTCAAGGTCAAGGTTTAAGGCCTTTCGTAGTCCTGTCATTTCAACAGATATCAAAACCTGCCCTCTCAGACACATGCAGACCCAACAGCAGATTTTAAAATACGACAGCCTAGGCATTGCTGATACAAAACAACTGGTTTTCATTTTCCACAGGGAGCCTGGGAATTCATACTATCTCTTCCTCCTTTCTTTTCCCACCCTTTTGGAATATCTGACACTTTAATCTCCTTGAAGCACTTATCATTTTTTAGGATTTTAGTTATGAGGGGTTTCTCCCTTTTCTTAAAATTTGGTAGCA
>NW_016807364.1:133292-193357 GCF_001698545.2 Rhinopithecus bieti
CGGCCGCCCATTGGCCCGGCCCCCCCGCTCCGCCCACGGCGTATGCAAAGCGGGCGGCTCCGACTCCAGCTCTGCACGGTGCACCCGCCGTCCGCGCCACGGCCCGCGCCATCCCCAGCGCCAGCGCCAGCCGCGCGGCCGCGCACCATTCACCGGGGGGAGAGGCGGGGGAACGTGCGGGTGGGGCAGGGAAGGAAGGGCGGCCCCATCTCCGCCCCCCTTCCCTCCCTTTATCCCAGTGGGGCCCAGACCCGCGCAACCAGGCGGGGAGGGGAGGTGGGCTCGCGATTGGGTTGCGATCTGGAGCGGTGGGGACAGGTCAGGTAATTCTGCCGGCCGTCAGGGATGGGAGAGTGGGGAGGACGAGACCAGCCTAGCTCAGAATGGGTGTTTCTTGGGGCCTCTGGGGCTGTTTTCTTTCCAGGAACCAGCGCGTAATCTGCAGTGAGACCCTAGGACGGACATCGGCGCCTTCGGCTTCCATGGAGTTGCGATTTTGCTCTTTCCAGGGAAACAGTGGCAGGGTGTTTGCTGCTTGTGGGTTCCTGCGGATATCCTAGGACATTCCACTGGAGGCTTGGACTGCATTTAGAAGCCCCTATCCCTTCCCTCTCCACACTGTTAGTGAGCAATTTCATATGTTTGCATTTAGACCCATAGACTCAGAACGACTCATCACACACACAAACACCGTGTACACTGACACACTCACTCGCATTCACACACTTAGGTATACAGCCTGTTCCTTGCTCTGACCCTGTAACAACGCTTCCTCCTCCAGAGACTCTGAGATAGAGTGAGCGATCCGTGTGCACCATTCATCCATGCTCCCACCTTGCCAGTGTGGCTGGCTTGTTCTGGAAGGGGCTTAAGAGGAACAAGCCCCAGCTGGGCTTCTGGGTGGGACTCAAGCCCCCCTTCTGGGCCCTAACGCCTCCAGCTTCTTTGTGGACCGGACCTGACTCTCCAGGAACCTGGGAACCCACTGTTTCACTCTATTTTGGGACAAGAAAAAGGGGCTCTTTGGGGCCACTTCCTGCCTTCCCCTCAAGTAGGATCTCCAGCCTGCAGAGGATGCCTAATCCTTCTTTGCCCAAGAACCAGCCCAAGAAGCCTTTCCTCTGTGCCTGGGAAATGCAACCTTTTATTGGTAGCATGGCAGGGCGTTAGTGCTGAAGAACCAAGCAGCGACCCCTCTTGCAGCTGCCATGTTTTGACGAGGGGCTCTGGGGGTCCTGCTGCTTTAGGGTCACATACTTCCACTTCCTGATTCACTACTGTGAGCTGGTGAGATGCCTAGAAGAGGAACAAGCGTTCAAAGTGAAAGTGGGCACATTACCGGAATAGTGCTGGGGAGAGTGCTGGATTCTTTTTCACCCTAGGCTGACTAGTGAGAAGCCAGGCTTGGACCTGTCGTCTGCTCCTAGCTTGCACACTCAGCCCTAAACTCAGAGCAGCACGCATACCACTCCCCCCCCCCACACACACACACACACCCCACCATCTGCTCTCTAAGGCCCCTGGTCTTCCTGCAGGGTCCAGACCAATGTGGCTGGGCTTGGGCTTTTATCTGTCCTGATCCTGGGTTTGTCCTGACCAATGTAAGTGTCGCCCAATAAAACCTTCTATGACCACCACACCAGCCACCACCCCCCCTTCCAAGTGTGCCCTTTCCTTCTTGACTTTTTAGCAGTTCTGGGTAAATATTGATTTGCCCCCAGTTTACCTTCTCCCTGACTGGTCATTTGCAGACTCAGGAACTAGCTTCTGTAGGGACTTGCCTTTTCTGTTACTTTCTGGCCCTTTCACCACCCCCCTTCCTCCCTCCAAGTGGCATTGTAAAACTCACAGTGACAAAGAGACAGAGTAGGGTTCGAGGCCCCTGTTCCTGGGGACTTGAAGGCGGTTTTACATACGGGTCAGACACGGCTGGAGGCCAAGGTCAAGTTGAAAGTTGCAGTCTAGCCAGCATGAGAACTGCCATGCAAGCGTGGAGACCCAGGCAGCAGCAAAAGGCCCATTGCCCACATGCCCTCACGCTTAATTTTCTCTCTCTTTTTAAAGTTCTCAGCTCTGACTCAGTTCGGCTGCCCAGAATTTTTTGGTGCCTTCGTGGGGTTTTTGGGGCGGTGTTTACCGACTCTTCTCTGCCTCCGCCCTACTCAGCTAGGGCTTTGAGCATCTTCGGTTTTCCAGCCAGACCCGGAAAAACGAAAACACAGCTTGGGGAGCCCCCACTAGCCTGCGCCTGTGCCAGCTCACCTCTGGCCATAGCGCAGCTGCCGGTGCACACCGCGGCCAAGGCCGGCTCCACATTCTTCCCTCCCTCTTCCACTTCACCGGAGCCCCGAACCCTGCGCACAGAGAAAGGGCCTCAGCTCCACAGACGACTGGGTCCCTCCTCACCAAAATTGGTGAGACAAGATTTCATCTTGTCGGCCGAGGAGCCACAAGCAGGTTTGTCTGGGAGGGATGGTGCTGGGGGAAGGCTTTGGATTGTGTCTCAAATTAAGCTTTGCTCCTTAAATGTGGCGCTCTCGCCAAGAAAGAGCTTGGGGCCTGAATTATTGAGATTTGTGGTGCACCTTTAGTGATCAAATTTATCTGGGCTTTTCTTAGTTCCCCCATGTTAAAACAATAACAACAACAACCACAAAAACAAAACAAAAAAATCCCTCTCAAAACGTGCTTACTTAGAAGAACGCACCCTGCTTGTTCTCTTCTTGTCTTGGATCTCAATATATATTTTATTTTTCTACCAGACATGTCCATGGCATCCTGGCATGCCCCCACTGTTTTCAAATGTCTGCATGTCCTGTCAGTATTGAGTTGTAGCCACCAATCAGTGGAGGTGGTTTGTAGAAGGAGAACAAGCTCTGAATAATTTTGGGTCTGAGTTTCAGAATTTCTACTCGCTTTTAAGCAAGAATAATCTTCCTTCCCTGTCTTCTGCTGAGGGAGATAAGACATTTCTTAATGGTTCCCAATATAATTTCTTTCCCTGCCAGGCAGCCAACAAATTGACTTGCTGTGGCAAAAGAAAGGTTGGAGGAAAATTAAGGCAAGTGTGCTCTGGGAAGCAAGCACAGACCCTCCTAGCATTCTTCCTCTTTTCCCAATGGCAAGGTCAAGATTTGCTTGCCTGCCAAAGTAATGGGTCCTGACCTTCTGAGCTGTCTGTCCCTCTGATTTTTTGTTCTCCAGGCTCAAGAATTCCTATAGGATTGCATAGAGGCACCATCAACCTGACAATTTCATATTCTCAGACTCCTCATGGGTTAGACTGGGGAAGCCAGGGCACCCACTAGGATCGGCCGGCAGCGGTGGCACCTTAGGCATGACAGCCAAGCAGAGTGCTGCATGAGTAGAGGTGGGAGAGGTGGGAGAGGCTGCAGTCACTTCCCAGGTACTGCGTGGTGCACCGATTTCCCCGGAGGAGCCCTGAGAGGGCAGCGCAGGAAGAACTGGAGGGTAGTTTCTGCAGCACGGCCTTTGTTTAAGGAATTACCAGAGCATTTCTCAGTGTTCCAAAATGCCTTGGCTGACAAGGCTTCTTACCTCCTGGGGTAGGCCAGGGTGCCTTGCAGGGTTTGGTTGCCCAAAAGCTTCTCACTGAAGAAAAGACTGTGGCTAGGTTTTCTGGTTGGGGACTGGATGCCAGCCTGGTCCACGGGGCTCTGGGCTCCCAGCGTTGGAGGAGAAAAGGACAAAGGGAAACCAGGTTTTAATCGAGTTTGATTTTCATTAGCAAATGAAATTTACCTGCTCTCACTTTAACTCCAAGGAGGCTGTCAGCACTGCTCCCTGGCACCATTTCTTTGTATTCATCCAGCATTAGGATAAACATTCCTTGGTTGGTTCTAAAGACACTTTGTATTTCAGGATATTCATGTGCTTTTAATGTATCCAAGCAGCTTTACAAGCCACTTTTGCAGAACATCTTAACCCACTCTCTCCCACCCTAGGTGGGCTGGGGCACAGAGATAATGGCAAAGGAAGAAAGATCCAGAGGAAAAACTGGTTGAGGGGCTGAGGAGAGAGAAAGAGAAAAGACAAAATCTTCAAACAGTGTAGCACCTCTGAAGCCAAACTTGAGCAGATCATTTGGGAAAGGAGCAAGTGGGGGACTGCTCTGCTTACGGAGGGAATTTTGAGTGTCCCCATCAGGTGGAAGCTGTACCCTCTTTCTTAAGGGGAAAGGGTTGGTAGGTCCTGAGATCTGGGTTGAAGTTAGCCAATGGACAGGGAAATGGCACATTGAGTCACTCACTCAAGCTTTTGTTCTAGATTTTTGTGCATTTGAAACAATAATACGGCAGTAAAAGGCTTGAGGCTGTGGGGATAGTTTTGGGCTACGGTCACTCTGGTGACCAAATGTTAACATGGTGAAAGTGGAAGTGCAAGGTCCAGGAAGATCCACAGGGACCCGCACTTTGCCTTTAAGATCCCTTCATGGGGTGGATCTCAAGGACAGCAGATTTTTGGAGGAGCAGCTCTCCTGCTGCCTGCAGAGTTCTTTTTTGTTTGTTTGTTTCCAGGTACCACAAAGCCACTAGTGCACAGGGCCTCAGAAAATACGGCAGGAGCTCAAGGAAAACTCCAATTTGAGTACAGCCCTGCCCTGTTTCCCCCAGAGAGTCCCTGAGCAAGGAGATCTCCACCCGACACACACCATTTCAGAACAACCAGGTTCCAGACTCCCATGAGTAGCATCCTCCACTGCAAAGCCTTGGCCAGCCGTGCCTGGACTCCCCAGAGTTGGCGCAAACTCCGGCCTCCAAAACTCGGCTCTGGGAGGCCTAGGTGACTTCGAAGCCGGCGGCGGCCGTGGCAGCGGCGGCGGTGGTGGAAGAGCTCTTTCCTCCGACAGTCCCACTGATCGCTCTTCACTGGAGCTGAAGACAGACTTCGCGTAAAGGACCGGAGCGTGCGTTAGAAGCAGAGGGAACTTGGAGAAGGGCTCGGCCGGAAGGAGGAAATGCCTTCTCGCAGTGCGCGGCCAGCCCGCGGGGGACACCGGCTTGCTGGACTGTGGGGCCCGTGCCACCCAAGGAGTGACCTGCGGGTCACTCAGCCGGGGCGCTGGGCGAGCGCGGGACGGCCCGGAGAATTCCGTCCGGCTGCGACGTGAAGAGGACGAGGGGTCTCTGTACCCGACTCTGCCACTGGCCCAAAGGAATTTTACCCTCGGGCGCCCACCCCCACCCTAGCTTGATGCTTACGCTCGCAACAAAACAGGAAACCAGGACTGGGCAGTGCATTCTTTAAGTCAACAAATACACTGAAGACTTCGAGCGTTTGAAGGAAGTAGGGGGTTTGAACGAAAGCCGGGCTCGGCTTTCTCGCTGAGAAAGCGGCGCAGGCAGCCAGGCGGCCTGCGCTCGCGGGGGTCCATCTCGCCCTAGACTCCTAAGAACTCCCACGGCCCTGTTCCCAGCTGCGAATTCTTATTGCACAACGCGACGGAGGGAAGGAAATTCACCAGCGCAGCGACGAGGAAGGGGAACTCAGGACCCCTTCAAGTACACACTGAGGTGTGATCAGAGTTTTATGGGCACGTTATATGCTGTAATTATAACGATGTGTGTGCCTCGATATGCACGCACATTCACGCATCAAACGTGCGTATACACACAGAGTGAATGTGCACATCCAATGTCATGTGGGTGAAATACAGGCATCATAACCAGCCCTACGAAAAAAAATTCACCCTGTCGGACCAGCCTGGTGACCTACTTCGCTGGCGCATCTCCTAACTCACTTTTCCGACCACTCACCATTCCCTCTCCTGTGGCTTTGTAAATACACCTGTCCCCCGTGGAAGGTGAGTCGTGGACTGGCGTTGCCCGGTTCACATGTCCTCCCCAGAACCTCCATCCGGCTCCAGGGACCTTCGCTGAGCGAGTTTAGAGCACCCGGCACTGTTCAAGGAGGAGCCGCGGTTCCTTTGTCCCGCGGCTCTAGCCCCGTTCCGCCCAGCTCTCAGGGAAACGAAGCGCTCAGTACGAACTTCTGATATTAGTTTTTATGGGTATTTACACTCTGGTGAGGGGAGCTGAGTACGGAAGCTCCATTAATCAGCCCCCAACCTTGGGTTTAGATATTCAGTTTATGGGTTGGGAGAGGGAGTTGACCGGAAAGAAAGCATCAGGGTTGGCCGCTGACTCCAGAGAAATGAAAAGGGAGTATGGTCGTTTTCTGTTTCTGGAAATCAAGAATTAGGAATGGGCAACTACAGGTGCTAACCAACAGACCACTTTTTTGTTTTTTGGTAGCCCTTTGGCAGGGATAGTTTTTCCACCTTTGCCCCACACAGTTTTTTTTTTTAAATCCTTTTATTATGGACTTTGTCAAACACACACATAAGCATAACAAACCCCTATGTACCCAGCTCCTAGTTTTGACCCCTATTATAATTTCATCTTCAAATGTTTTATTATCCACTTCCTCTCTCTCTCTCTCTTTAGTATTTTGAAGTAAATCCCAGATAGCATCACATCATTTCACCCCCACCATAAGATTTCGAAGATCTGTTATATTTCAAGATTGAGCAAAAGGACTTGAAATGGGGTTATTGCAATGAAACTCTAGAAAAAACTTGAGGGTTCACCCAGGAGTAAGCTGGACAAAAGAGGGGTTTGAGAGGTAGACCCATCTTGCCTAAAAATCTTGTCTCGTCTTTCTAAAAATTACATGTGAAAGAGGAAGATTTATGTTACCTTTTATATGAGTGAATCGTCCTTTAATAGAAAATTTCTGTTGCTGTGTCAGAATTATGGGGGAACACAAAAAACATACCTCAGTCCTTAGTGTGTCCTAAATTGACATGTATTCACTTATTAGTGGGTAAATGACTATATTCCATTTCAGCACAACTCCTCCCCTGGTAGAAACTCAAAAGAAACTTCTAATGATTAAACTAGGAAAGTTTGCACTGAATTGATGGCTCATCAGAACAACTGCAGTTTTCAGAAAGAAATTCAATGCCGAGCATTGAAAATATCCCCCTAGCAATAAGGGATTTTTTTTAAAAAAGAATGAATAAATGTGTTATGGTTTCTTTTGTTTTAATCTGGTAGTCTAATTTACAATGAGCATGATTCTCCCCATCAAACTCTGAAAGTGACTTAACTGAAAGCCTTGGCAACTTCAGAAAGCAAAACGGTAAAAACAGAAAATAGCACACTGTTGAATTTGACAACTTTTACACTACCCGGCTGCTTAATAAATTCTGACCCCACTTGCCTGAGTGGATACTGATCATCTTTTCTATGGCAGTATTTTGTATTTGGGTTGCTTATGGTTTCTTAATTTTTCTGAGTAGTGATTAAATATCTGGGATGCTTTTACACTAAGTATATAAATTCTCATGGTATTAGAAAAGAGCTATTTGATGAAACTCATAAGGGGTATGTAAATTTAAAAAGAGAAGAAAGTGTGTGTACATATTTTACAATAATCTCGAATGACTCCAACTGTATGTTGCAGAAGCCATGAGCTCTCTGCCCACTGTCTGTGGGGTATCAGCAAGATCGACTCCTACCAAGCCTTGGGCACAGTGGTTGGTTTATGGATCCTATGTCTCTTGATCCTAAGATGGAGTTCGCCACAGGGGTGAGGGCTTGGGTCAGGGTAAGGGTGGGGACTGCAGAAGTCAAACAATTCTGAGGAAGAGGGAGAGGGGAAGAGAGAAGCCACAGACAAGCCAGGAGACAAAGAGGAAGGGAGAGATGGGAGGGAGAAGAATAAGAAGCAATGAAACTGTAATTCTCCACAAAAATTTAAGCTACAGCAGCTCAAAGATGGCCTGTTTTTAAAGCTCAGCAGAAGCCCATTCTCTGCTGAAGCCTGTTCTTTGCGGAAGCCTGGCTTGGGGTTAGTGGGGGTGGTGCCGCTGTTGAGTCTTCCTTGCCTTTTAGGTCCCAAGCCTCCCTGTGATTTCTGTAACTGCTCAAAAACAACCTTTGAGAATCTGATTATTGTCCGGAGTTAAATGCAGGCTCGACCTTCTCCCCATAGAGAGTCCAAACACGTGAATTCCTGCTGCTATCAGCTTCGGAGGCAGAGGTCGAGAGCTGAGCTTGGGACAACCCTTCAAGCCTGCTAGCAATTACCTGCTCTCAGCCACTTTTTAAAAGGCCATATTTCTTTACATTTCTAGGATCTAATGTGAGGTTATGTCAGGTCATGGGACCCTAGGCTGGTGCAAAGTAATTTGATGTCACCGAGAGCAAGCAGACTCGTTTGTCACCCTGAGGAATAGAAGTCCGTGTGATTTCTGCTGGGAGCAGAGCAGAGTTGATTGGCTGGGGGTGTGGAATCCAGCCAGGGGTCCAGTGTGGGCCTAACCAGGTGAGCTGGGAGGGGACTTTCTGGATCGTGGTGTGTGTGTGTGTGTGTGTGTGTGTGTGTGTGTGTGTGTCTGTCTGTCTCAGGTTGAAAGGATTAAGGAATCAGCTGTGCTCCAAGCACACACAGCAGCCCATTGGAACTCAGTGTGGAACCTGGACTGATCCAGGCCCTTGGATCCCAGGTTCACTTGTGGTATGATCCTGGTCTCAGTTTTTCTGAAGTTAAGTCTGGTTAGCCCAGCTACAGTCCTTTCTTCCCCTAGCCCTTACCCACTGCTACTTTAATAGTCTGTAGCTGATTAAATAAAACATAAGGGAGTCTTCCTACCTGAGGTTTATCCAGTCATTAGGTGATTGGTGGGAGCACAGAAGGAGTCATAGCCCTTATACCCCTTTGGGGAAACACTTCTGTGAGTGATAAGAGATGGCTAATGTCTCAGTGAAGGATTTCAAGGCATTTGCTAGAATATCCTCTTCCACCATTTCCAGTTCTTCCATTTTTTCAGGGGGGATTGTAGGGGGTTGTGTAAAAAAGCCAAAGAACAGGGTCCCTTGAGCCTTCATTTGAGAATCAGGGAGAGTGCAAACCCTGGAGGAGTATGGGTAAAATGAAAAAGGAAGAAGCTGCTTCCCAGAGGCTGGGCCGATGCTAGTCCCAAGGACTTGAGCATGAATCCCTTCTACAGAAGGCCTGCAAAGTCTATCGGTGGAGCTGCCTGTGGGGGCTCCACAATGTCCTGGGATTCATACATTGAAATTTGGAACATGGTTCCTTGGCCTTCTGTATCATTCCCAAAAGGAATATACTGGTGCCACTCTTCCTGACAACTTTAGGATGATCTAATGCCACAACTAACAGACTGAGAGAGCCTGGGCAACATGGTGAAACCCAGTTTCTTTTAAAAAAAAAAACAAAACACACAAAAATTAGCCAGGTGTGGTAGCATGTGCCTGTGGTCCCAGCTATGGGAAGGCTGAGGTGGGAGGATTGCTTGATCCCCAGCAAGTCGAGGCTGAAGTGAGCCGTGATAGTACCACTATGCTCCAGCCTGGGCAAAAGAGTGAGACCCTGTCTAAAAAAAAAACAAAGACTGAGAAAGGAGAACTCAGACTCAGACTCAGACTCAGCCAAAGTGGTCAGCAAGGAGGCATGTCCCTACAAGGGGGACCCCATCTGAAGCAAGTGAAGGCACCCAATAGAGAACCTGCAGTGAGCATCTCCGAGGCACATGGGGAGGCCTGCACAGAGTTCTCCATCTTTTGGCCATAAGGTTCAGAGGTGCTGGTGGGGCCAGAGGAGCTCAGATAAGAGCCAGCTCTCTATATGTGGGGCTCATTTCCATGGGGTTGTGAGAGAGGCCAATCCTTCACAGAAATTAGAATCTGGATGCAAGAAGGCAGCCAGGATCAGGTCTGACCGGATGGCCCCACGGCAGAGATAGGGAAAATGTCACCTTTGAATCCTAAGAAGCTAGGCTCCTGTGCTCTGCCAAAGGCCTGGTGGGCAGCAGTCTGTAGTTCCAGCGGTTTTGCATGCGGGCCTCTGGCCTCACTTAACTTCTGCAGCAATCTGCTGGTCCCCAGAGCCGCTCAGTACCCTTCAGGAGAACCTACATATGGGCGCTCCAGGGATTTGCCCCCCTTAGGATCAGGAGCTCCAGGAAGGGTTAGATGGAAATTCAGAGATCCTGGGTCGGGTGCTTTCGGTGGGCAGCTAGATCTTTCTTTCAAGGTGGAAATTTCGCCTCTGCCCTGGGTGGGAGCCCAGTCCCAGCCCTGCAATCATGCAGGCAATAGAGTAAGCACTCCACTGTCGACGGGGAGGCCAGGGAGAGAGAGGCTTCTTTTTGAGGCCTCCGACACCCATCCAATCCGGGAGGTTGCAGTCGCTGTGGGCGGCGGCGGAGGATGCTCGCAGGACATCGCTGCAGTTGCGACCTCTTTCCGCTAGATGTCTTCCCAGTTAATCGGAATTGAAGGACGCTGTCTCTGCTCCCCGGGCCGAGACTCGGTTTCCCCTGCCGCTTTTTGAAGTCTGGCGTTCCTCTGTGAAAGCTGACTTTTCCCTTTTTTCCCTGTACTCCCCTTCCCGCCCTGCGCTCTAAATCCTGGCTCTGGAAATCCACCCGAATCAAATGCTGGCTCCCTGCGGGCCCGCGTCGGAGCGGCTCACGCCATTGGAATCTTTTTATGACCTTTGATGTGTTTAAATAACATGGCAAGTCTGAGCACACACCTCGGATTAAACTTTAATCGGCTGCAGTCAAGGTCGCCCAGGTGGTAAACGCGTTTCCTCCGACGTCTCCTGGCAGACGCTGCGGGGTCCAAGGTCTGGGGAAAAGCCCTAGGCCCCCGCCATACCCTCCTGCCTCTGTCAGGCCTGGGTGGGGGCCAGGCCCAGGGCCACCCCATCGAGTTCCAAAGAGGACTAAGGAAATGGGATCGGAGGTAGACACCCAGGGTGGGCTAATGACCTGAGCACAGTTTTTATAGCTGCTAGACAGAATAGTTAAAAATTCCAAGAAGTACTTTCAATTTCCCCTGACTCCAGAAAATGGTTGAGGGTCTACTCATGGTCAGTGCCTTATTGCCTCCTCCCCATGGCTCTGCTCCCCTAGGGAGAAAGGGGGTGCTGGTAATGATGGTGCGGCCAAGTTAGCTGATTGTTTTTAAGGTCGCCAGACCCATAAACTGTAGGCCAGGATCTAGAACCCAGGCTAAAGCAGCCCTTCTGTGTGTCAGGCTAGAGGAGGTTAGCTTCAATTTTATCTGGGCTGAGTCACTGGGTCTGAGCATATCTTTCTGAGCCAGTATACCTGTCATGGAGAATTGTCATGGGCAGTGTTTAGGAAAAGCTCTAAGAACAGGGCAGCATGTATAGTGAGAGCTACCACTGTGCTTTTAAAAAAGAGGGAATGTACAAAAGAGCTAGAAGGACAGACAAGTGATCAGTAACAGTGGCCACCTCTGGGAAGAATTGGTGTTCAGAGAATCTGAGCAGAGAATTTTTTTTTCTATAAAATCTTTTGTATTGTTTGTGAAGAGAACCAATTGCATCAATTACCTATTGCGGTTATACTTTTCAGAAAACTGGATACCCTATGTATCTCATGGCCAAATATTCCTTTGGGGAATTTCCTCCACACATTATACCAGACTTGGATTCAGGGGAGAACACTGAAATAAGTTACCCCAAGGCTTGAATCTTTGTCTTATGGACATCAACTCAGATTTCCATCCCCTGGGAGAGGTTCTCAGGCCTCTCTCTGGGCTTACCCCTAACTTGTAAATGAACATGCCAGCCAAAGACATAAAGCCCCAGCCATTCACAAAAGAGAACGCCGTTGTCTCAAAACGAATTAAAGCCTGATATTCAATTTTCCCCCAATCCCTGAGTGCCTAGGGTTTGTAGAAAAGGCCCACAAATGACCCTCCAGACCAGAGATTCCCGCAGCCCCTTGACATGTATATTTGGTTTGTCAATTCTTGTCTTGAAGACACTATCAAGTGTCTTCAAGGGCCACATACTAGATTGACCTATTGATCTCTTGACTTAGAGATAACACTATCACCGTCTAAAATTAGTTCTCAAAGTGCTTCTTCATGGGCTTCTGGGGGCTGTTAATACTCTTTATCTTGATCTTTGTAGTAGTTACACAAATGTATACATATATAAAATTCAGTGAACTGGGGGCTTAAGTTTGTATGCTTTGCTATACGTAAGTTATATGGTAATAAAATTTTTTAAGTTTTCCTCCTAACAACCTGTGAAGTTGGTCCCGAGGTTATTATAATCATCTCCATTTTACAGACAAAGCAACTAAGACTCAAGGGAAGCTAGAGTCCCAGGCCTCTGTGGAAGAAAATAACCAGCCAGAAACTAACCAGCAGCTTCTTCCTCTGAGTCTTGCTGCTTCAATATCCAGCTTTCTTTTCCAGCAGATTTTTCAGGTGACAGGAGCCGGCTCAGTATAGAGACGCTCTTTTCAGAGAGATTGTGAGGTAGGAACATGTGGTCTGCGTCTTCTTCAAATTTTTTAGTCTTCGAATAGGGAGAGAGTCAGGGAGGGCAAGTGCCCAGAGGGTGTGGGGCCTAGAGGGCCCCACTTTGTGCCTCTAATGAGGAAGAGGGCCCTCAGGGCTTGGAACATATTTTCTTCTCCTTATTCCAGTCCTCCAAGCCCACACGCATCCCAGGCTCAGGAGACCTCTCCAGGCGACCGCACCCTCCCGCTGAAGTCCCTCACTTCTGCCCCGTTTTTTCTCAAAAGCACCGTCGAGGTGGGGTGGGGGTGTTCTGAAATAACGGTGGCTGCAGTTAGATGGCTGAGGACACAGAAAGCGGTTGTTATTTATTCCAGGTACCGTCACAAAAGACTTCCAAAAATATCGAGCCGAGATATTTTATTATCCAGCCTGTCTGCAGCCTGTAATTATGCGTTCAAGATGTTTAATGTGTGCAAATGCATTAGCCGCTTTCGCTGGTGAAAACCCTAGCTGGGGGCGGGGTAGAGGCAAGTCTGGAGATAATTATGTCGTACAGTCGCAAACATTATTCCGTTCTTACTGTAAACGGCCCTGGCCACCTTTACGAGAAGCCAGGAAACGGAGAGTGACTTCGCAGCGTTTATGCGGGCAAACTGAGTTCTTTTTGTTTCTCTCCCGGATTGTTCGAAATGTCTATCAGGCGGCTTCGATGCCAGGTTCAGAGGTGCGCCAGGGAGAGGGCGCCCAGCAGAGGAGTGCAGAGGAGAGGCCCACGCAGGTCCCCGGTGCCCGCGGCCCTCGAAGGCCGGGCCCTGCGTCTTGGCCAGGCACTGAGTGGCAGCTGAGACTGGTGGTCTGGAGCTCTCGCGGCCGCGGGCAGGCCCCTTCTTGGGCAGGGTCGGGCATTCCAGCTGTCCAGGGCTCTTTGGCACCTTCCTTGATCTTGATCTTTGTAGTAGTTACACAAATGTATACATATATAAAATTCAGTGAACTGGGGGCTTAAGTTTGTATGCTTTGCTATACGTAAGTTATATGGTAATAAAAATTTTTTTAAGTTTTTCCTCCTAACAAGCTGTGAAGTTGGTCCCGAGGTTATTATAATCATCTCCATTTTACAGACAAAGCAACTAAGACTCAAGGGAAGCTAGAGTCCCAGGCCTCTGTGGAAGAAAATAACCAGCCAGAAACTAACCAGCAGCTTCTTCCTCTGAGTCTTGCTGCTTCAATATCCAGCTTTCTTTTCCAGCAGATTTTTCAGGTGACAGGAGCCGGCTCAGTATAGAGACGCTCTTTTCAGAGAGATTGTGAGGTAGGAACATGTGGTCTGCGTCTTCTTCAAATTTTTTAGTCTTCGAATAGGGAGAGAGTCAGGGAGGGCAAGTGCCCAGAGGGTGTGGGGCCTAGAGGGCCCCACTTGTGTGCCTCTAATGAGGAAGAGGGCCCTCAGGGCTTGGAACATATTTTCTTCTCCTTATTCCAGTCCTCCAAGCCCACACGCATCCCAGGCTCAGGAGACCTCTCCAGGCGACCGCACCCTCCCGCTGAAGTCCCTCACTTCTGCCCCGTTTTTTCTCAAAAGCACCGTCGAGGTGGGGTGGGGGTGTTCTGAAATAACGGTGGCTGCAGTTAGATGGCTGAGGACACAGAAAGCGGTTGTTATTTATTCCAGGTACCGTCACAAAAGACTTCCAAAAATATCGAGCCGAGATATTTTATTATCCAGACTGTCTGCAGCCTGTAATTATGCGTTCAAGATGTTTAATGTGTGCAAATGCATTAGTCGCTTTCGCGACTTCCTTCCAATCGGGTCGCTCTTCCCTGCTCCCCAGACTCCACTCCTCCGAAGCGGCTCCGGGTTGAAATGTGACCGCTAGGCCGACGCCCTGGGCCCGCGAGCAGTTCTCGAAAGGTGCGGACTGAGCCCTTCCTGGGGTGGGGTGCGAGTTGGCTCTCGCAAGGCTGACCCAGGGTGAACTTGCTATTTTGGGTCCCGGGTGCTGCAGGGCCAGGAGAACAGCTGGGATGGGGGACCCCCGCCTCCACCTCCAGTCTGGCACATCCGCGCCGTGTCAGGTCCCCCTCCCGCCTCTTCGATGGCCAAGGCGTGCACCAGGGCTATCCGGGAACCTTGTAAGGCCTCGTGCTGGCACCTAACCCCATTCGAGACACATGCACCTCGGCCTCCTTCTATGTAGTCTGCGGCCCCGCCTGCCAAATGAGAGTGACCAGTGGAGGGACAGATGGCCAGACTGGTGGCCGACCGCCTGAGGGACAAAGGCGAGCATTCACAAGCCAACAGCAGCCCCCGGCCCCCAGTATTTCCATTTCGCTCAGGCTTTTAGGACAAAATCAACAGGGCCGCAGAGTGGTGCAGGCTCTCACCCCGGGTGACAGCCTGGAGAGCCACTGGTTCCGCGACCCTCGGCATGAAACTCAAGGGCGGCCCTCGAGAGGCAGGGGAGAGGCTGCTGCCAGCGCCTGCCCGAGGGCTTCTCTGCGGAGGAGGGCAGGCACCCCATTTGAGTCACTGCCGGTGCCCTCAGTGTCCTCTCCTTTGTCTTTAGAAAAAGACTGGATTTTAAAACTCGTTTTAGGGCGCTGATTTAAAACAAAACCAAACCAAACTACTGGGCGCTCGTGGGGTGGTGTGGGACATATTAAAAAAAAAAAAAACTTGTGTGGGATCCAGGGTGCATTTTCTGGGGCCTGGCAGCGCTGCTGCAGCCCCAGGGCATGGAGAACAGGCGAGTATGGAAAGATCCGGGAGTATGATGAAACCCCAGGGAGGGAAACGCTCACACAGAGAGGAAAAACAAAACCCACTAGACGTGATTTGTTCCTGCTCCAAATGAATCATCTAAAGAGAATCCCTTTGGGCTACATTTACTGGGGCTTAGGGTCTGGGGCCCTCAGATCCACCAATGGTGGGGGTAGTTCCCTGAAATCTGCACTCCCAATCTCCCCCTTGAAGGTGCAGGCTGTAGCTACAAAGCGAAAAGGAGAGGAAGAGGCTAGTAGGATTCCTGGGTGGCTGCAGCCCCAAAGTAAACCCCACACTTTGAGTGCCTCTGCATAACAAAGTTTCCCAGGCCCCCCAGACTTGGAGGGGGGTGGTTAGTTATGCAGCAACTAGCCGTTTGGGAACAGCAAGACCCTGGCAGGAGGTGCAGACTAAAGCTTTCAGGTTCCTGCCTCTTGTTCTTTCCTCTCCCCTGTGTCTGCCTTTCTCTCTCCCACCTTTCCAGAGAGTCGGGCTTCCAGGGGCAAGTGGCTTTGCTCTGAGGCCCTACCTGGATGGGCCAGAGAGACTGGGAAGTTTAAGGCCAGGTCTCACTCTTGGTTCAGATTTCAGACACCTCAGAGGTGGCTATAACTTAAAGCCTGCAAAAATAAACTTTAACCACGTTCGGGTATCCCCCAAGCCTATAGCTTTGAAGGCCTAAAATATTTGATCTTTTAACTTAGAGGCTGCTGGTTGCCTGAGAGGCTGAGCAGAATTTCCTAAGCAAGAGGGGACAGGGAAAAAGGCCATTGTTTCTGTAGATATCCAGGTTCAGTTCAAAATCAGGGCTCACTGAAGAGGTCATGTGTCTGTGATTGCTCTCTTGAATGCAATTTTTGTCTCTCTCTCTCTCTCTCTCTCTTTCTCTCTCTCTCTCGCTCCCATAGAACTGTGCCCTCACAGCAATCCAATGTTTGATTCTCCCTATAGAAAGCAAATCTGATCAGGGTCTTCTTTACTCTCCTCCTCCTTCTCTTCTGTTCTGCAGCCCATTCAAAAGAACCTGCAGAAACGCAGAGAGACCCATGAGGAGTCTCTTGCCACTGGGACTAACTCTGCCTGGGATTCAGAGACCAGAAATGGTGAGTGGTTTTTCTTCAAAGGCTGCTTGGGTCCTGGGGCTAGGATTGCCTGCACAGCGAGAGGGCCTCTCTTGCAGCTGCACCCAACCAGGGAAAGGGGCGGAAAGAGTTTTTGAAGGATTCCAGAAGATGGTAAGCCACCTGGAAGACCTAGATTTCTCAACTCTACATCTCCTGGAGGAGGGATTCTCTCCTGGGAGTGATTGGTGCCAATTCCAGTTTCCAGATTTGGTTTGCCTGCCTAGGAAAATTGGAGCCTCATTTAAATCTTTTCCTAGAAGTCGTATGCTCATTCTTTGGCTTTCTGTTTTCTATTAGCCAGAGACTCATGTAAGATAATCTGTGTTTCTCCCTCTGACCTCTGAAACATGTAATTTGGGGGAGATACTGTATTTAAAATGCCAGTCCCAGTAATGAGCCCAGCTTAGCAGTGTGAGCTCCCACCCTCCCCTTAATGAACAGAGCTGTCGAGAAATAATTTCACTTTGATCTAGTTTGTGACCTGAGTTTTTGACTTAAAGAAGACTGAGCAGCTAATTGGATTCTTCAGTTGCCTTTAATCTCCACCTCAACACTTGGAACCTGACCAAGCTGAATTAAAACAAGTCTGATAAACAAGATGTAGCTGGCTCCCAGGTTAACAGCAACAAGAAAATCCCCACCACCACTGTGGGGTTTAATGATCACAGCGTGGTTGGCACCTCACAAAAAACATGAGGCTGTAGGCCCGCAGAACCTGCAGCACGGAAGTCTTCAGAATCCTTTCCCCTCCCTCCTAGCCCCCTGGATGTAGCTTAATTAGAAAGAGAAGGAGGGGTAGTGGGAGATGGGGAAGAAAAACTTACAGTTGGTGAAAGAATCAGGTTGGGGGTTCATCTCAAAGGGAGGCAGGACGTTGAGGAGACTTTGTCCCTGGGAGAGGAAGCAGGCCGAGCCTTTGAGGGCTGGACAGTAAAGATTGCAATTTGAATTTCCAACTGTGTTTCAAGAATGAGGGGATGCAGGAGGGAAATAGGATATGAGGGGCAGGGTTATGCAGCCTGGCGGGCTGGGAATCATGGATTGTATTTAATCTTTTCAGATGCCAGGGTTTTGTGTTCTAGAAGCAAAGCAGAAGGAGGAAGGAGTCTGCTAGACTTCCCCATTCTTAGTTTGGGGCCTGAGAAGGGATTCTCTTGGACTTCCCTCCAGATGCTCCTGTCTGCTATCTGCCTAAGTGGCTGGAGGAGTTCTGAGGGAATGCTTTCTCCAAGGCAGCAGGGGTTTGCTCTAGGCCAGGATTTCTCAAACCTCCGCAATATTGATGTTTTGGGCTAGATGATTAATTCCTTGCCATGGGGGCTGTCCTGTGTGTTGTAAGATGTTTACCAGTATCTTTGGCCTCTACTTATAGATGCCAGTAGTGCCTACCCCAGTTAAGACACCCAGAAAAGTCTCCAGACATTGCCAAATGTCCCCTGGGGGGCAAAAATTGCCCCCACTTAAGAACCACCATTGTAGACCTCTGTGAGGCAGGTATTTCTGGGAAAAAGTGTAGTGCTTTCCTTGAAATGATCTTTGTATAGTTTCAGAGAGCTAGGGGAGCAGGGCAGGGTACCCCCGCTCCTTCTTTGAACCTCTCCAGCAGGGCAGATCATGAATTCCTTCCCAGGGCTGTCTTGATCTCCTTATTGAAGGTGGTACACTTTCATTAAGGCTTTAAGCAAGGACTTTGAGCTTCCAGGGCATACAATCCGAATCTTTAGATACACTGAATCCAGGATAGGTGTGTGTGTGGGTGGGGAAGGTGGTCGGGGGCTAGGTGTATATATGGGTCTGTCTAAGATAAATGCTAGGGAAAAGATATCCAGGCCTCACCTTTTCCTGTAGCTTTGAAAGCTCTTTCTTTGGCATACTTGGCCTTGAAGTGGGAAACGGCTGGGTTTTTGTAAAACGGTTGTTGAGGTTATCAGGGAATGGAAAGCTTATTACACATATTGAGGTGAGAGATAGTGTCTAGGATGCTGTTACCAGATTCTTATGCAGTAGGTGGTCTTACAGCTCCTACCCATCTCTTCCCTCTAGCTCTGACTCTCAGCAAGCTCCTCTCACATAGGCTTTCTGGAAACTGTTAAGATCCTAGAAAGTAGGAGCTTGACATAATTTATTGAACACTTGGTATTACTATTATAATGCTGATGGAAAATATTTTAAAAATAGGAGGCTGGGCATGGTGGCTCACGCCTGTAATCCCAGCACTTCGGGAGGCAGAGGCAGGCGGATCTCAAGGTCAGGAGTTTGAGACCAGCCTGGCCAATATGGTAAAACCCCGTCCCTACTAAAAATACAAAAAGTAACTGGGCGTGGTAGCGGGCGCCTGTAGTCCCAGCTACTCAGGCGGCTGAGGCAGGGGAATCATTTGAACCCAGGAGGCAGAGGTTTTAGTGAGCCGAGATCATACTACTGCACTTCAGCCTGGTGGACAGAGTGAGACTCCACCTCAAAAAAAAAAAAAGAATTTTTTCACAGTCCAGACATCTCAACCGGATCCATCCATCCTTTTCTGTCTTTCTTTCTCTTTCTCTCTCTTTCTTTCTTTCTCTCTCTTTCTTTTTCTTCATCTCCCTCCTTCCATCCCCCATCCTTCCCTACCTCCTTTCTTTCCTCCCTCCCTCCCTCTCTTCCTCCCTTTCTTTCTTCCTTTCATTTTCTTTCCAGAATGTGTTCACATAGAACACAAATGAAGGATGGTAAAGATTAAGAGAAATTGATTAATTGACAAGGACAGTTCTATCAAGTTTGCATTGCAATAATAGCAATAACAATAGGGTTAAGTTATGTGACCCTTATATATATTTTTCACATCTAGAGTGGGTTATAGCCACTTCGGGCTAGGCATATTTAGCCAGATGAATTAAGCTTTAGGTATTTGACTAAAATCACCGGTTGAGTGCTTACAAAGTGTTCATCACTTTACAAATGTTAACTCATGTAAACTGTTGAACACCTCTAGGAACTGTTATAATCATCTTCATCTCACAGATGGTGAACAGAGGCCTAGAAAGCTTAAGTAACTTGCCCAAGGTCATCCAGCTACTAAGGAACAACAACTAGGATTGGACTGAGGCATTGGATTTAGGGTCCATATTTTCTTTTTTCTTTCTTTCTTTTCTTTTTTCTTTCTTTTTCTTTCTTTCTTTCTTTCTTTCTTTCTTTCTTTCTTTCTTTCTTTCTTTCTTTCTTTCCTTTTTTTTTTTTTTTGATACAGAGTTTCCATCTTGTTGCCTAGGCTGGAGTGCAATGGCGCGATCTTGGCTCACCGCAACCTCCGCCTCCCAGATTCAAGCGATTCTCCTGCCTCAGCCTCCTGAGTAGCTGGGATTACAGGCATGCACCACCATGCCTGGCTAATTTTTGTATTTTTATTAGAGACAAGGTTTCTCCAAGTTGGTCAGGCTGGTCTCGAACTCCCAACCTCAGGTGATCTGCCCACCTCGGCCTCCCAAAGTGCTGGGATTACAGGCGTGAGCCACCTCGCCCAGCTGGGTCCATATTTTCAACGACTAATTTCTGCTGCCACTTGTTAATATGCTGGGTAGGGACAGTGGCCCAGGGGACAACTGTTGAGGAGGTGGGTATCTCTAAGGATGTAGCCACTGCTCTGGAAGCCTCATTCTGAGCTTTGGGGCCGGATTCCTTGTCCACAGTGTGTCTATTAACATAAGCCTTTCTGATAATTGAAAGTAAGTTATGGGAAATGTAATATATATCCCCAGTATTTACTACCTTGAGAGCACGAGAGACATAATGAAGGAGGGAAGTTTGTAATTGTAGAAAAACATCAGTTCTAGGAACAGAAATCAGTGGCAGCCAGAGACGTTCTCCCCAGGTTTCCGGCCCTGCTGGTGGCCCCTCCACCAGGCTCCATACAGGCAGGAACCCCCAGAAGAGGAAAGGGGCCTGTTATAGGAGTCATCAACCTGTCACCACGGCTAGGGTGAATATGGCCTCTGAGTTGGGGGGAGGGGGGAGGTTTACTCTTTAGCACCACCAGCTGCAGGGATGGGGAGGGGTTGTGGAGGGTGGTGTGTGGGGGGAGGCTGGAGGTGGAGCTGGCCTTCTCTATCCACAGCCCACAGCCTCCTCCGAACAGATATTGGGGCAGTAACGTGCAGTGCTGTGGTGCTAGGCCCTGGCCCCACTTGGCACTAGGATGAGCATGGTGGTCCTTACCCTCAGGCAGCCTTCACATCTATAAGAATGTGCATACATGAGTGGGTTTGCGTGTGAGGGAAACATGGAGGGTGACACAGCTACACAAATGATTGCACCAAAGGCTGAGATAAGAACCTAGGGATGGAGCAGTATGAACCTGGTGCCAAGAGGTGTGGGGTGTCAGGGTCTGGTTGAGGATGGGCAGCAAGGAGGCTGAGATAATGACCTGGGCAGGTGGAAAGGGGCTGTCCCAGGTGGAGATGCAAGGAGTACGCCGGCAACAAGCTCTGGCCCTTGGGCTAGAGGGGAAGGGAGGGTAAAGGAGGCATTGTGTGGCACCTACCAGGTGCTGTGCTTTGCAGGGATGATCTCATGGAACCCTCACAATATCCCCATGTGGTAGGTACTGGTGTTGCCCTAATTCTACAGATGAGGAAACAGGCAGAGAGGGTCAGTGACTTGGGCAAGGTCCTGTGGCTGGGTGGCAGAGAGCCTCTGTGAGCTGCTCTGAACTGGTCCATAGGAGGAAGCCCAGCACCTGTAGTGAAGCCTGGGAAACGGGAAACTTAGTGGGAGGCTTTGATTTTGATTTGTGGCCTTGCTTGCTTTAAGAAGGTTCTCATAAGAAAAAGCTGCACGCAGCCGGGCGCGGTGGCTCACGCCTGTAATCCCAACACTTTGGGAGGCTGAGGCTGGTGGATCACTTGAGGTCGGGAGTTCGAGACCAGCCTGATCAACATGGAGAAACCCCGTCTCAACTAAAAATAGAAAAAAATTAGCTGGGCGTGGCCACGCATGCCTGTAATCCCAGCTACTTGGGAGGCTGAGGCAGAAGAATTGCTTGAACCTGGGAGGCGGAGGTTGTAGTGAGCCAAGATGGAGCCATTGCACTCCAGCCTGGGCGACAAGAGCGAAACTCCATCTCGAAAAAGAGAGAGAGAGAGAGAGAGAGAGAGAGAGAAAAGAAAAAGCTGCACGCGTCTTACATTTCTGTATTTCCCCCGTGCCACTGCCGGCCCCATCTTAGAAGATATCCGCCAGTGATGAGAAGTCCCCCTCCTCCTCAGGATGAGTGAGAGAGGGCACCATCGCTGGGGCAAGGGCTCCCAGGCGCAGAATGCACGGATCCGAGGGACACACTACCGGACTGACCTGGGGTGGCGGGCGGGGTCGGGCCGCGACCGCGAGAAACCGCAGCCCCTCGGAGGAGGTCGGGCTGCGGGGCTGGCGGGGACCCTGCAGGCCGGGCCAAGGTGCGGTGAGGCCTCCTCCCGACCTGGCCGCGTCCTCGGAGTTCGCTCGGGGCTTCGGGTTTGCAGAGCCGCCTCCCGCTAGCCCAGCTTGCCCGGCTTTCCGGGGGATGTGGCGGGACCTGCTCCGCGCGACCGCGGCCCAGTGGAAACCGTGATCCACCCTCTTCTGCTAGGTGGGAGGAACCTGGGGCTTTGCGCCCCTAACCAGCAGCGTGACCCTCGCGGTCAGGGAACTTCTCATCTGTGAAGAAAGCTTAAGAATGACACCACTGATAGGAGCATACGTGCTTGCCTGCCTCTAGGGTATAGGAACAAACGAGATCACGTATTCCATGAACAGGCATTTAATGCCCACCTACTATATAACAGGCACTGTGCTAGGCACTTATCTTTTCATTCTAAAATATTAATTTTGCATCGTGTCCTTTTGGTATACTTTATTGAAATACTATGTACAAAAAGTGCAGAAGTCATAAGATCATCTAACACCAACAAATATTTACTTTCATTCAACAAATAAATGATTCTGTAAAACTTACTGGCAATGTGTGAGGGTATTGCATGCTGCAATAAAGTGTGTCAGTAAGAGGCCTGTTCTCTACATTTCCTGCTGTTGAGCTGGGATGGATTTATCCCAGTACTTGCTTCTTCTGGGGCTGGAGATGGGTTTTCGGTTCCACTGTCACTGAACACCCTGGCTACCTCCTGTGATCTCTCTGGAGCTCCTCAGTAGAGTAAGGCATCTGGCCTTCACACTAAGGACCCTTCCTCCTGTGACTGATAAGGGTGGATTGGGTGCATTTTAGAAATAATAGGACACAATTTGAGTGTGGCTTCTTGTATTTATGATTACTAACACAAATGTTATTCACACATTCATGACAATACACATTTGCAGGTGAATGTCTTTGGCAGATCTGCTGGAAGAAATGTGAGGCCTGTGACTCATCATAAAACCCCAAGGTTTCACTACTTTACCAACTGAAAAGTTCTCATAGGTGGCTTTAGAGAAGAGTGTTTCTTCCTGTGCAAATAGAATCCTTCTACTGAGCAGTCTTCTAAAGCAGTCATCTCAAAATGAAAACTCATTTTATGTTTTATGCAGAAAGCTTTTAGAACAGTGCCTGGGCACATACTGAGAGTTTAATAAAAATTAGCCACAATTATTACTCCCTCTGTTACACTCCCCCAAAAGCTTATTTGTCTCCATTCTTCCCTCTTTAAGAAAGGAGGTAGTAGGTTGGAAGGTCCAGCCTAATTGTTATAATGTACTGCCATGAATTCCAACCTGAAAATTAACAGTAGGAGGTGTAGATCCCTAAAGAGTTTTCTCCCTGCACATTCATCCCCTGTGAAGACAGGGTGATTAGGTAAAGGACCAACCTCCCTTCCTGGGCTCCCTGGCCTGGAGATGCACCAGGGCACTCCCTAGGGCAACCTCATCAGAAATCAGAATCCTCATCAGCAGACCTGAGTCCTTCAGGCCACCAGTGCCTTCCCAAGGGGGTTAAATGTTCTCTAACAAGGGCAGTGGTAGGTATGGAGAAAATGATGGAGTAACAATTCCTTCCATATGAGTGGAGATTTACAGTTGACAAGGCACTGGCCATTTCTCCATGTTCAGTGGGGTTGATAGGAAGACTTCCCTGGGTTTTGTGTGTTTGTTTTTGTGATGATGGAAGGGTACTGAGTGCAAAGAGCCTTTGGTATTTTGAATGCAAGGTGACTCTGCCTTTGGCTTTGGAGTTACAGACACCTAGATTTGAGCCGCCACTCTGCCACCTATTTGCTTTGTTACCTTCAGCAAGTCTGTTTACATATTTCTAAACTTTAGCTTCCTCAACTTGAAAATGGATGTAACAATATCACCTAGTTAGCCCATAAGGCTGTTGTGCAGTTTAATTTCTACGATGCAAATAAAGCACTTAGCTCAGTGCCTAAAGTAATGTAGATGCAATACTAGTTAGCTTTCAATATATATTATCAATATTCTTATATGATTCTCTTAGACATGGCAGAAAAAATTCATTCTGATTTTATAGGTGATAAAACTGTATGGAACTACTGATATTTACTATAGCATGGATGAACCTCAAAAATTATGCTAAGTGAAAGAAGCCAGACCCAACAGACTACCCCTTGTGTGATTATGTCTATCTAAAATGTCCAGAAAAGGTAAATTTATGGAGATAGAACATTAGCGGTTGCCTCAAGCTGGAGGTGGGAAGAGGAATTAACTTAAAAAAAAAAAACCTGCGGGATCTCATGGGTTGGGGAGATGAAAATGTTCTGAAATGGATTTATCGTGATGGTTGTACCACTTGGTAAAGCTACTAAAAATCATGGTTTTGTACACCCTAATATTATGATGTATAACATATACTTCAATAAAGTTGTTTTAAAAACCCAAAATATCACAGGAGAAGAGGGGGAATAGAATCTAGGTTTCCTATTAGGTGTTTTTTAGACTCTGCCAACTCCCATTGGGTAGGAGAGAGAAGGCAAACAGCACGGGAGGAACCATGGTTAGAATCTCCGTTAAATAAGAGAATGGAACTAAGACAACTCAGAGAATGTGGAGGTGGTAGTTTCTTACAGAGGGAAGAATGGAGACAAATAAGCTTTTGGGGGAGTGTAAAAGAGTGCATAATAATTGTGGCTAACTTTTATTAAACTCTCAGTGTGTGCCCAGGCACTATTCTAAAAGCTTTCCGTATAAAATACAAAATGAGTAGTGTTATTATCTTCATTTTTGAGATGATGAACTTGAAGCATAGAGAATGTAAATACCTTGACCACAGTCATAAGCTAATACATGGCAGGGTCAGGATTTGAACCCAAGTAGCTTGTTCCAAAGCACCTGCATTTTACCCTGTTGCTATTAATACATATAAAAAGGAGGAGAGAAATGTCAGGTTTCTGGGCAAAAATCTGGAATTATGTTGTGTGGATTCATGAGCCTGGAACATTCTGAGACTTTGCTTTAAAAATGTGATGTTGTTTTATGTACAAGTATGAACTACACCAGATATCTTGCTGGGAGACGGATTTGCTCCACCACCTATTGCATGGATGATATCCAGCATGGATATCATTTTTGTATATGAATATCTTAAAATGCCAGACAACCCCTTCACTTCTGTGTTTGAAGTGTGGCTATGCTCATTTCCCAGAGTATGAACTGAGCTCACGTTTTGGGGACAACATTCAGACTGATGTAAACAATCTCAGAGTTACTTGGACCATGTGCCAAGCTCCATTCCCCCTCCCCCGGTCTCATTCCAGGTCCCTTCTTCATCCTTGTGCCCTTTGCCTCATTCCTGTCCCTCTTTACCTTTCCAATGCTATTTTCTCCATGGAATAGGGAGTCTTTCTGGATTGAATAGAAAAATTATGCCTGAAAGAACCACTATTTTGGTTTGCTGCATTGAGGAAGAATATGTGTGCCACTAGAAGAAAAAACAGGCCATATCTATACAGAACTTGAAAAGTAATGGATTGAAAATTTCAGTGCTTCCAAGGCCCAAAAAGTATTGCACCATTTTTTCATTTAAATTGTATGGATAGATTAAGTGAAAATAATATTCTCATTTCTTTCATTCTTTTGATTTAAGTAATTTAAAACTATTTGCATGTATAAAACAGGCAATTTGTAAATTTAAGTGAAAGGAATGCAGATTTCTTGGATGCTGTACAGGGAGGGAAAGAGTTTGAAAGGATGATTAACATAGTAATGAAAAGATTAGAGAAAAGTGGTCAAGTGATCACAAGCTGGTGGCCTTGGGATGGGGAAGAGGTACAGTTTTTAAAAACCTTTATTGTTTTGTGTGGGAGGAAATACAAAACTAATGCATGCTCATTTAAAAAGATAATCAGTTTTTGAAGATATAGTGTGGCAAGTTAATGCCCCATATGTCCCCATAATCCCAAAGTAACAGTTGAATGTATATTCCTCCATATCTATGTGCATATAAAAATATACATATATTTCCTATATAACTATCCATGAAATTAAGTCACTAATCATATCTGATTGCTTGCAGACATTTGCTTATAATTTCTTTCTCCATTTTTACAAATGTGGAATCATATTACACAAATTATCCTTTTTCATTTAAAGTATGCTTAGACCTGTTTGCCTGTGAGCACACAGATCTCCTCTGAATATAGAGTATTCCTTTATATGAATGTTCATCATTTTATTTAACCATCATTTTATTTATACATTGATGACTATCAGCTATTTCCACTTTTTCCTTATCACTAAAATAATCTAGTAAATATTGTTGAATGCATTCGTTCGGGAATATTTACTAGATTATTTTAGTGATAATGAAAAATATGCAAATTTTCAGAAGTGACATTTAAGGGACAAACCGAATAATAACTGTAAATTCATAAATGTCAAAATTGCCTTCAAAAAGGTTTTGCCGTTTTGTTGTTTGTTTTAACGTTTCACCAATGGTTTGAGGGTGACAGTGTCCTTGCACGATGTAGTTCGTCTTCAAAGTTCTTTTACGCAACGTGAATTATATTGAAATTGGGCTTCTTTAAAATTCATAGAGCTTCGCCTCAGTGGAGGACAGCCTGGAATAGGTGAGGGGGTCTCCAAAGGAATACCAGCCCAGGAAGTACTGGTGAGTGTCGGAGGGGAAGGGCAGGTCGGGGAGAGGATCCGCAGGGGCTGGGGTGTCAGCAGGTATCCCAGTAACTTAGAGGGCCCGGACACCGCCGCCGGAAGCGTGAGCTTTTCTCAGCAGATGGAGAATTCATTTTTTTTTTTTTTTTTTTTTTTTTTTCTGAGACGGAGTCTTGCTCTGCCGCCCAGGCTGGAGTGCAGTGGCCGGCTCTCAGCTCACTGCAAGCTCCGCCTCCTGGGTTCACGCCATTCTCCTGTCTCAGCCTCCCGAGTAGCTGGGACTACAGGCGCCCACCTCGTCGCCCGGCTAGTTTTTTGTATTTTTTAGTAGAGACGGGGTTTCACCGTATTAGCCAGGATGGTCTCGATCTCCTGACCTCATGATCCGCCCGTCTCGGCCTCCCAAAGTGCTGGGATTACAGGCTTGAGCCACCGCGCCCGGCCGAGAATTCATTTTTAACACTCAGGAAGGAATGGGCTGAGACATCAGACCACCGCTCCTAGCAGGTCAAATTTCCTCCCCATAAATTCAAAACATTCGCTTTAGGGAATTCCCTCCGTGGTGCGCAAACCCGGGAAGCCGTGCGCCCTGGGTTTTCTTGGCGGACCATGAGCGCAGCCTGAGCCGCCGAAGCCGCATCATCCGGCATTTGCAGGCACCCGGGAGTTTGCAACCCGCAGAGCCCGCAGAGGCCACTGCCGAGAGTACGCGACTCGGTGCCCCGTCTGCCTCTGCTTCCTCGGATCTCAGCCAGCGCCCCTAAACCGCATGCCGCAGTAGAACCTGTCCCCAGCTTGGAGAGTCCCTCGCGCTGCCCTGGCTTCCAGGTCCGCAGGCGACTCGCGCTGCTCCCGGTCTGCCGGGACTCCCGGCAGGCGCTCAAGCCTGTCGGCCCCTACTTGTGTATAGAGAATAGGCCCGGTTACACCACCTCAGAAATGCAGAGGAAGCTGGGGACACTGAAGCCCGGTGGCTGCAGTGAGGCTGAGGATCTCAGATGGGTGACCCCCAGCTCTGGTCAGTACCTGGGGCCACTGCGCATGGGGGACATTGCCCCCCAGGTTCCCACCTAGTTGGTCTCTTCCTTGGGTCAGTGGACTGTAGATGATTCCAGTTGACCTAGTAGGCCATTTCTGTCCTAGAGTCATTTTTTGGCCAATATAGAATTTTACAACAATTCGAATTAGTTGCCAACATGTAGAAACACTTGAAAATGAAATACCTAACAATGATATCAGCTGGAGCTGAGATTCTGTGACCCCAGTCTTCTCAATTCCCAAATGTGACCATGGTCATTTCTCTCATTTCTGTTACATTTCTGTTACCAGCCCACTCCTGTAGTCACTGATGTGTGTCCCCTGTTGGAGTCACAGAATACCCATGGTGGGGGCACCCTGAAAAATAGACCCCTTTAGCTCCCACTGATATTTGATGCTGTGAATTGGTCAAGGTTACCAGGGTGTGGCAGAGTTGAGATTAGCACTTTATTCACTGATGAGAGCCCAGAGGAGGGCAGAGACACTTCTGCAGGACTACCCAGCCAGAGAGCAGCAGGGGCACACCTAGAGCCCATGTTTCTGACCATTAGCCCCTTCTCCTGACCGCACAGGGGCCCCAGTAAAACACAGCCTATGACCAAAGATGTTGCATATGACCCTTGCTTGGGCTCTCAGGCTTTGACTCAACATCTAGTCATTGCTCAGACCAGCTGAGCTTCCACTGCTTTGTCTGTAGCTATAGAATGGAGGGAGTCCATGAGGACTGGCTTGTGTCTTGCCATCAGCTTCCAGGTTCTGGGTTCTTGCCTAAGAAACGACTGCATCAAACTGTGGGCAGATATTCCTTATCTTCTTGCATAGTCTAAAAATACACCTGGCCATACTATGGCAATTGTATTTGAACTTACTGATCCAATCCCATTGGAAATCAGTGCATCCAGTTATCAGGGGAATGTTTCCCAAACCTTCATACTTGCCACCTCCAGGGTAAAGGGAGAATGGAAAAGTAACAGCCATGTCACTTGCCAGCCCTGTCACAGTTCTGAGTTCTGTCCTCCATTTTTCATTTGGAAACCAGAAAGAAGTGGCTAGACTATCAGAAGGCCCATAGGGGTGGAAACTCCCTATCTTAAAACCAGTACAGGGAAACACAGAGGAGGGAAAATGAATGGCTGGAGATAACAACCAGTGTGGGGAAAAGAAATACTTCTGAAATGGCTTCTTATTTTACTTGGGAGCATTCCCCACCCAAGACTAAAGCGTGCAAAGCAGGCCAGAGACTTAGATGTTTCTCCTTAAGGAAATGAAAGTTTGAGGCATTTATGTTAACATATGGAATATTTATCTGTGACTGCATTAGCTCTTCAGACATATCTTCTTACCTCCCTAGGAGTAAGTGAACAGCTTACAAAAGCTGCAGTTTCTGTGGGAGAAACTCAATTTGGATTTGAAATCAAGAAGGCTTAACAACACCCACTCTATATGAAATTACCACCCCATTTTAATAAAGTCCAAGATGTTTAATAGCTCACTTAAGGTCTTACAGCAAATTGGGAACAGAAATAGCAGAGCTAACTGTTTTTCTCATTTAGTCTCCTGAGAAAGGCTTGTTCATTTTCATTCTATCTCCAGAAAATCATTTTATTTGTCCCCTTCACAATCCCTCCTTAATATCTCACTTAGGTGTTATCACTGTGCAGGTAAAATAATTTATTTATTTATTTATTTATTTTGAGACGGAGTCTTGCCATGTGGCCCAGGCTGGAGTGCAGTGGCCAGATCTCAGCTCACTGCAAGCTCCGCCTCCCGGGTTCACACCATTCTCCTGCCTCAGCCTCCCAGGCGCCCGCCACCTCGCCCGGCTAGTTTTTTGTATTTTTTAGTAGAGACGGGGTTTCACGGTGTTAGCCAGGATGGTTTCGATCTCCTGACCTCGTGATTCGCCCGTCTCGGCCTCCCAAAGTGCTGGGATTACAGGCTTAAGCCACTGCGCCCGGCAAAATAATTTATTTTTAAAGTGGCATGGGCCAGGCGCGGTGGCTCAAGCCTGTAATCCCAGCACTTTGGGAGGCCGAGACGGGCGAATCACGAGGTCAGGAGATCGAAACCATCCTGGCTAACACCGTGAAACCCCGTCTCTACTAAAAAATACAAAAAACTAGCCGGGCGANGGGTTTCACCGTGTTAGCCAGGATGGTTTCGATCTCCTGACCTCGTGATTCGCCCGTCTCGGCCTCCCAAAGTGCTGGGATTACAGGCTTAAGCCACTGCGCCCGGCAAAATAATTTATTTTTAAAGTGGCATGGGCCAGGCGCGGTGGCTCAAGCCTGTAATCCCAGCACTTTGGGAGGCCGAGACGGGCGAATCACGAGGTCAGGAGATCGAAACCATCCTGGCTAACACGGTGAAACCCCGTCTCTACTAAAAATACAAAACAATTAGCTGGGTGAGGTGGCGGGCACCTGTAGTCCCAGCTACTCGGGAGGCTGAGGCAGGAGAATGGCGTGAACCCGGGACGCGGAGCTTGCAGTGAGCTGAGATCCAGCCACTGCACTCCAGCCTGGGCGACAGAGCGAGACTCCGTCTCAAAAAAAAAAAAAAAAAAAGTGGCATGTTGTACACGTAAAATAATTGAGTCTGCCTGCCTGGAAAAGGTTCAGCTGCCTGCCTGGAAAAATGTTAACTATAGCCTAAAGTTCTATGAAGATGTATAATTTGTCAGTGAAAAATATATATGAACACATATGCATACCCCTTTATCACCACTCAGAAAGACTTGGGAAACTTACATTTTCTTCTTTTCTCTCTCATTTGGAAAACATGGCTCCTTCATTTCCCATTCTCTTGTAGACTTTCGGTCCTTGTGACCCTGTTCTCTTTACTTTTATGTTTGCAAGGCAGAGTACGGCACAGGCATAGCATATTCTTATCACCTACAGGCCAATAATTTGGTCTCAGATAATTGTGCTAGTGAGGAGTAGCTCTGGCTTCCAGTCTTTGAAAACTTAAAATAAGCAGGGCTTAAGCAAGATAAAGGTTTACAGTTTTCCACCTAAAAGCCTGGATAGGGGCTCCAGGGCTGGTGTGATGCTTCATGATGTCAGAGATCTGAGCTGCTTCTACCTTGTTGCTCTACCTTATCCAGGCCCAAGATGTCAGTAGACAAGCTCCATCCAGGCAACAGGATGGAGGAATGATAAAGAAAACCATTGGCCGGATGCAGTGGCTCAGGCCTATAATCCCAGCACTTTGGGAAGCTGAGATGGGTGGATTACTTGCGGTCAGGCGTTCAAGACCAGTCTGGCCAACATGGCAAAACCCCATCTATACTAAAAATACAAAAATTACCTGGATGTGGGTTGCAGTGGGCCAAGATTGCACCACTGTACTCCAGCCTGGGTGACAGAGTAAGACTTTGTCTCAAAAAAAAAAAAAAGAAAGAAAAGAAAAGAAAGAAAACCATGCAAAGAGCTTGTACATCTCTGTCTTTTAAAGAGTGTGCCTGGAGTCTGCTACAGGACATTTCTGCTGACCTTCCAATGGGCCAGAATTTATTTGGCTCTAAATATAAGTGGCCACCCACTAGTATATTTGTTCCAGGTATGGAGTTGTTGCCTCTTTCATCTTCCTTTCAGTACATAAACTTACTGAAATTCCTCAGGCTCACATTCAGGGAAGTAACATGCCACAGTAGTAATAGCTAACATTTATTGAGGATTAGCGAATGCTAGATATTCTTGGAAGTGCTCTGTATGTACTAACTCATGTTACTCTCATATGGCGCCATTTTACAGATGGGGCCAAATTAGAACCCAAGCAGTCTAATTTACGTATGGGCACTTAATCATTATTCTAAATCGCCACTGTAATTAAGAGGGCAGCAATTGTACTCTGTTATTATTTATGGATCATCTTATGCCTTTACTACAAAAGGAACATTCCCTTATCACACCAGGCACGCCTTGATTTTCTTCTCACTATTCCAAATCCCAGTGAATGTCTTTTGCAAAAATGACACAAAATCCTGGATGCCATTTACTATAGCACTGCAAAGATAGCAGCCAGATAATTCTTTATTTCAATTCCACATTTACCATCTCCACATCTGCTGCTTTCCAACAAATGCATTAATGCATCCTTGTTTTGCTATGTAGTTATTTCTTTCTTTCTTTTTTTTCTTTTTTTTTTTTTTTTTTGAGACAGAGTCTTGCTCTGTTGCCCAGGCTGGAATGTAATGGTGCAATCTCAGCTCACTGCAAGCTCTGCCTCCCTGGTTCAAGCCATTCTCCTGCCTCAGCCTCCTGCGTAGCTGGGACTACAGATGCCTGCCACCACACCTGGCTAATTTTTTTGTATTTTTAGTAAAGACGGGATTTCACTGTGTTAGCCAGGATGGTCTCGATCTCCTGACTTGGTGATCCGCCTGCCTTGGCCTGCCAAAGTGCTAGGATTACAGGCTTGAGCCACCACGCCCAGCCTGAGGCAGGAGAATCACTTGAACCCAAGAGGTAGAGGTTGCAGTGAGCCAAGATTATGCCATTGCGCTCCAGCCTGGGTGACAGAGCGAGACAACATCTCAAAAAAAAAAACCAAAACCAAAACCAAAACGTTATGTCATGTATAATTAAAAGTGTTGGTAGCATTTCACAACCATCTGCCTTTTTGTGCATCTGTCAGTATTTCTAGGCCTTAAGGATGAGGCGGGGACCTAGAATAATTTATTCATTCTGCAGAATTCTTTACAAAGTTCATATTCTTGCCCCATGAAGAGTCTGAGACTGATTCTTGTCATGGCTCTGTGAACTTGGCCAAGTCCTCCGAACTCTCCGAATCTTGGCTTCCTCAACTGGAAACTGAAAAGAACAATTCTGGCACCTCCAACTTCATTAGGAACCTGGAGAGGAGCTAATAAAACACTGGACATGGCTGGGTATGGTGGCTCATGCCTGTAATCCCAGCACTTTGGTAGGCTGAGGCAGGCAGATCACAAGGTCAGGAGTTTGAGACCAGCCTGGCCAACATGGTGAAACCCCGTGTCTACTAAAAACACACAAATTAATAGGCCAGGTGCGGTGGCTCAAGCTTGTAATCCCAGCACTTTGGGAGGCCAAGGCAGGTGGATCACCTGAGGTCAAGAGTTCAAGACCAGCCTGACCAACATGGAGAAACCACTACTCTACTAAAAAAAATACAAAAAAATTAGCCAGGTGTGGTAGCACATGCCTGCAATCCCAGCTACTTGGGAGGCCAAGGCAGGAGAATTTCTTGAACCTGGGAGGTGGAGGTTGTGGTGAGCTGAGATTGTGCCCTTGCACTCCAGCCTGGGAGACAAAAGAGCAAAACTTTGTCTCAAAAAAAAAAAAAAAAAAAAAAAAAAAAAAAAAAAAAAAAAAAAAAGAAAGAAAGAAAGAAAGAAAAGAAAAACACAAAAATTAGCCAGGTGTGGTGGTATATGCCTGTAGTCCCAGCTACTTGGGAGGCTGAGGCAGGAGAATTGCTTGAAGCTGGGAGGTGGAGGTTGCAGTGCGCCAAGATGATGCCATTGCACTCCAGCCTGGCAATAGAGCGAGACTCCGTCTCAAACAAAACAAAGCAAAACAAACAAACAAACAAACAAACAAAAAAAAAACTGCTGGACACAAGTCTGCCTGAGCAGCCTAAAGTAATAGATGGATTAATATGATGATCTGTGAATATGTGTCTGACGTGGAAATGAAAGAAAAATAAGAAACAGAGACAAGGAAGTCGAAAGGAGTAACAGGGTTCCCTGATTTGCCATCTATTAGCTGAGTGATCATGGGGGAGGCTCTAATCTCTCTTGGTCTCAGCTTCCTCGTCTGTAAAGTGGGGATTATAATAATAGCTGCTCTTTCCATTTGATAAGACTATTGCATTAAATGGGTCAGTGGGTGTGAAAATGTTACTTGGAAAAGAAGAGACCATCTAACTTAATTATTATTAATAGTGATAGTAGTTATCCTAGAAGAAGTTCCAGTGTTCTTCCAGGGCTTCAACTACTTTGGTCACCTTTGGAAATGAAATCTATCTTTTGGGATCACACGGTAGTCACAGACAGGGATTGAGCCTAATGAGTAGGAGCCTGACTCCTAGCATCACACTGCTAGAATTCAAATTTCGTCTCTGCCACTAATAGGCTATGTGATCCTGAGCAAGCATTTAACCCTTCTTTCACTTAGTTTCTCCATCCATAGAATGGGGATGATAATTATGTAGTCGCTTACCTTCTAGAGTTGTAAGAATTAAGTGCCATAATACTTGTGTACTATCCAGTACACAGAAGATACTTGTAGATATCTTTATTCTTGGATATAGGGTATTACTCTCGGGTATTCTTGGTGGCACCTTGGCCCCATACTGCCTAATTTGCAACATTTGCTGTAAGTTTAATTTATCAAATAGCATCCCAGAGTAAGCCTGATACTAGAAAAATATGACTGAAAGAAAAAGCATCTACATCTACAGCTACATGACTGAGGCTTTTTTGGCTCCTACTAAAACCATTTGCTTTCTTTTTGAGACAGACTCTAGCTCTGTCACCCAGGCTGGAGTGCAGTGGCATGATTTCGGCTCGCTACTGCAACCTCCGCCTCCTAGATTGAAGCAATTCTCCCTGCCTCAGCCTGCTGATTACAGGCGCCCACTACCATGCCCGCCTAATTTTTGTATTTTTAGTAGAGACAGGGTTTCACCACGTTGGCCAGGCTGGTCTTAAACTCCTGAGCTCAGGTGATCTGCCCGCCTTGGCCTCCCAAAGTGCTGGGATTCCAGGCGTGAGCCACCACACCTGGCCTTCTCCATTTTAGAGCCAGCAAGCCAATCACATTTCAAGGCTTCTGTTCCCCTTTTGTGAAAGAAATCTCTAGGTTGGACAATTTTTCCACCTTCCTCCAGCTCCTGCAGTTCCAGAGCAGTTTCTAACCTGCTGTCACAGAGTGAGGATTTCCATGTCCTTAGGCAGTGGATGAATGACAGGATGAGTTAGAAGCTAAGTTAGATAATGGCATCATTAGGTAATAAGTTAGTGCCCAAAGAGATACATGGAGGTGATAAGGTGGAAGGAGCAGGGGGTAACAGATGCAGAAATCTGTACTAGGGATTATTATTTATTTTTATTTTATTTTATTGTTATTATTTTTTAAAGATACACTTTCAAAAAGCCATTCCAGGCTGGCTGCGGTGGCTTATGCCTGTAATCACAGCACTTGGGAGGCCAAGGTGACGGGAATACTTGAGCACAGGAGTTCAAGATCAGCCTGGGCAACACAGTGAGACCCCCATCTCAAACAAATAAAATAAAAAAATAAAAATAAAGCCATTCCAGGCAGAATGGAGAATCACAGAAACTTACCAAGTCGAATAATGGAATTCGTAGGGCTGCAGTTCTTAAAGTTGAGTATGCATTAGAATCACCTGAAGGGCTTGTTAAACCATTGCTGGGCCCACCCCCAGAATTTCTGATTCAATAGGTCCAGAGAGGGGCCTAGGAATTTCATTTCTGTTTGGTTTCCAGGTGACATGGGGACCACACAAGGATCACTGTCATAGGGAATCTGAGAAGAGTTGCTGTAAGGCTGTCTTATTAGAAATGGTCATCAGATGTAAGTCAGGCCCAAGAAAGAGTCCCAGCAGCTACAGAGATAGGAGTGTCCAGGGGCTCCCCACAGCCTGGACTTCCTGAGCCACAACAAATGGGGCCGACTAGTGTGTTGGTGGCATGATTGAACATATAGGCTGACCAGGCACTCTCACCCATGAGACCCTCCTTATCCAGACCTTGGCTGATGTGTGGGGGGGAAGTTTGGGAGAAGGTGTTCAGTGTTTCCTCTCAAAGGACAGGGCCAGGTGGGGTGGGGATCAGAGGAAGGAGCTCACAGGAGAACTGCTTGTTATTTCCCGCCCCACCCGCGGTTAATAACTGTCTAGAGAAGCCGAGGCTAAGGGGCTGTGACCCACCACCCATCTCGCTTAGGGTCCAGCTCAGAGAGCGGACGCATAGGGCCGGGTGGAACTCCCTACCCAGTCAAGACCGGCTGCCCTCTGGGGTTGGGGGATTGGGGCCGCTGCTCCCGGCAGAGCCGCGGGATCCGAGCCAGCGAGGATGCTGGGACGCGCCGCGACTTCCGCCTCTGGCGATCGGCAGTTGGGGGCGCACCAAGACAGCAGTACGGGAGCTGCGCTTTGTCACCGAGGCGGAGAGGGGCGGAGGGCGCAGAAAGGGGCCACGGAGAAAGGACAGGGAGACTGACCAGCTTCCAGGACGGAAAGGGACGCTCAGGGGCTCCAGGCAGCACCTGGGGCAAGGGGAGAGACTGACATTCCCGGCCAGAGCCCAGCCTGTGGAGCGTGCTTCAGTCCGGAGCCAGCGGCTCCCTGGCTTCTGGGCTGGCATCCCTCCTACCCTCCTCCCGCTGCAACATGCCCCTAATAGCCGGTCCCCCACCCTCTGAAACTCACCCGCACAGACTCACCGCCAGGCTTCTGGACTGGGAGCGCGCAGTCCCTCCACGCCGTGGCGCCCTGCGGCCCCTCCCGGTGAGCCACCCGGCCCTCGTGCTCCGCTCCTCGGATACCAGCCTCACCTGGCTCCCGCGCATCGCTCACCGCGCATCCGCCCAGCCCACCTGGAGAATCACAGAAACTTAATTACCTGGGAAGCGGGGCCCCTATCCGGGTCTTTCAATCATACCCAAGGCATCGCACTTGTCTGGGTGTTAGGGAAAGCAGTCCTCGGTCCTGGGGCACGGCGTCAACGTCAAAGGAGAATCTGGCCCTTGGAGTCTGGACAACTTGCGCTAAAATCCCCGCTCGGCCTCTTCCCCGCTGTGTGACTCTGAGCAAATTCCTCAACCTCTCGGAGAGTCCGTTTTCCCGCTGCACCACGGGAGGGACTGTACCTCGTCGGGCGCTCCGAAGCTCAGTAGGAGGGGGATGGGGACTAGTCTGGGCCAGGAGGGGTCTCTAGGCAAGTCAGTCCCCAGAACTCCGCACAGAGAGAGTTTTTCATTTCACGGGAGGGAGAGGCTAAGCCCGCCCAACTAGTTGGACTTCCTTGCCTGGGGTGGGGGAAGGGGGTGTCGGGGCAGTTCTCCCATCCCACACCTGGTAAACCAACTCCTCTGCTCCTTATTAGGCGCCACCGAGTCTTCTAGGTCAGGGAGAGGGGAAGGGGCTTTGGCCTCCTCAGCTTGGGAACTGAGACAGAGGGTCAGAGAGCACACAGAGACAGAGAGAGACCTGCACCTGGGAGGAAGCATTTTGGGACCGTTGAGTTGCCCTCTACAACTCGAGGGGCCTGAAATGATGCCTCCATCCAGATTTGGGGTCCTGCATTCCCCTGGTTGGGTGGCCCTGACAGGCGCAGCAGTGGGCAGGTTACCTCTTACAGTGCAGGGGTGGAAGAGGGTGGAGATGGTGCCCCATGGCAGGGGACCGGAGCAAGGTGGTCAGGTTTGTCTGGACCTTGGATAGTCCAGTGCTTGGAAAGGATTTGTGTCTGGACAAAATCTATTAAAAACAAACAAAAGATCCTGAAAACATATCCTCCCCTGACCCCACTCCAATCTCTTCTCAATAATGGAAAGGAAGCAATAGTGCAATACGGTGATAATAACAGGACAGTTCCCTGGACTCTGGGTTCCCTTTATCCCAAAGGAAGTGTCCAAGTCTTTTACAGAAGAAACCCCAGCAGGGTCATTCTCTCTCTGATGCAGGTCCAGAGCCTAGAGATTTGGATGGAGACACATGCAGAACATAGAGGATGTCCCCAGCCAGGTTGCAGGTGTGGGCAGGCCTGGCCAGACTCTTGGGTTTTGCCCCTTGGACCAATCAATCCTGGAGTTCAGTTTGAAGGAGGTAGCAGCCATGTAAGGGAAAATATCCTGGTAAAGCTACACTCCCTATGAAATGGCTCAGGGAATTGTGCCTGGAGTATGGTGGCTCCAAGGGAGTAGGGGATGGGGGATCTGGGAACTGAAGGCCAACTTCTCTGCCTCTGCATTTTCCTGGGAAGAGGGCTGATGCCTATGTGAAGGGACCTTAATTCCTAAGAGGTTAAAACTGTCTGGGTGACCTTGGTGAGTCCCGCTCCTTTACAGAAAGGTTCTCAGGGCCTCAATGGATTGCAATGGTCAGCGAGGGACTGGGCTTTGTCTCTTAGGGTCTCCAGTATCAGCAGCTGCAGTGATATTTCTGACATTCTGGCCTCAGGCCCTGAGACCCTTCCCACATGCTTACGCAGAGCAGTTCTCCTGCCCTACATTCCTGAGGGTGGCTCTCCTAACCCCCTCTGTGAGTTAATCTAGAAATGAAGTAGAGAAGAGGTTTTGGCCACAAAAATCACAAGTTGAATTTTTGGAAGGGAAGTCTCAGAAGGCAATGCTTAGCACCTTCCTAATGCTCAAATTGTGAGAGTGGCCTTTGAGCTGGAGGGAGGGGTTGAATCCTGATGCTCATTTACACATCAGCTTTCTGTCTGTGCTTCGGGTTTCTCAGCTACAAAATAGGGATGATTCATGCTGTCTTCCTCAGAGCCTGTTGTGAGGCTGGAGAGTTAATACATGTGAAATGCTTAGATCTGCGACTGCTTTTTTTTTTTTTTTTTTTGAGACAGAGTCTCGCTCTGTTGCCCAGGCTGGAGTGAGTGAAGTGGCATGATCTCTGCTCACTGCAAGCTCCGCCCCCTGGATTCAAGCCATTCTCCTGCCTCAGCCTTCTGAGTGGCTGGGACTACAGGCACCCACCACCACGCCTGGCTATTTTTTTTGTATTTTTAGTGGAGACTGGGTTTCACAGTGTTCGCCAGGATGGTCTCGATCTCCTGACTTCGTGATCCACCCGCCTCGGCTTCCCAAAGTGCTGGGATTACAGGTGTGAGCCAACTCGCCCAGCCTGACTGCTCTTATGCGGGAACTCCAGACTTCTAAAGGAATTTCTGTTTGCCCTCCTGGGAAAGCATGTATGTGGTGTGGGTGAGGGATGGGGGTGGCCAGGTGAGGACTAGTCCGTCCAGCTCTGTGGGCCCTGAACCTTCCAGCCGTGCAGGTGCTTCTAAGGGCAGGCAGGACAGTCTCTGAGAGGCCCATAGACCTGCCTAAACCCCAGCAAAGGCTGAGGCTTTGTGGAGGGTTGCCTTATGGAGAGTTAAAGCATTGCTGCGGATTGAGGCATACCTGAAGGCCAGGAAGGGACATGGCCTTGGAAGGAAGACTCAGCCTGGTTTGACACTCAGCCATGACCTGGCCATCTGAGTCAAGACCACTGGTCATTCTACAAGAGGCCTTTTAAAGAACTGTTAAATTAAATGAGATTGTTAGATTAAATGAGAAATGGGTGTCAATGTTCTTAGTAATAAAAGTGAACTTCAGGACAATAATGATGAAGAAGAATCCATAGCATCTCTGCTAGGGTTGGGGAGGGAGATGTCTGAGCCTTTGGGTGCTTGGGTGTTGCAGAATTGCTCTTGGACACAAACAAACTGCATTGGGCCCTTCCAGTCAGTGGCTGAGGTGGGGGCAAGCCTTGAGCTTGGGGAGGTCCTCAGCTGCCAGTCTCACCCTGAGTCCTCCAGCTCCAGGATGGGCCAGTGGTGGGCATGGGGTTGTGGACCAGACATCCTTAGCACAGGGCCAGGAAGCTACCACGTTGGCCTCAAGGAGCCCAGGCAGACAGGTGTACTGGCAGGTGTGCAGCAGGGCCAGCTGCCTCCCAGACCTGAGAGGCATCTAGCTTCCTGTCTCAGGCACCTGGCCCTCAGTTCCAGGAAGGTGGAGGAGGGGGTACTCTTCGAAATCAGAGTTCCAGAACAGGTTCCCCCTGTCTGAAGGAGAAACTGTTCCATGGTGCCTGCCACAGTTGCACGGCTGCCACCGACTTTCTCAGCAGATTCCACTGCAGTGCAAGGAGGTGAGGGGAGTGGTCAACCCTGATCGACCTGCAAGTGTGAGATCCACTCGACCTTATTCCCCAGGGGTGCACCCAGCAGTGGCACCAGGTTCCCAGAGGGACATCAGCAGCTGTCATGGCAGAAGGGGGAACTGGGTCCCAGAATCACCCACCTCCGGCTGTCCCCACCGCGAGGACCCAGCAGTCCGAGAACTTCGACGGCTAGCGCCCCCACCACGGGCTGGAAGATGATAGAGGGCCCAAGACTAATATTCACGACAGCCAGACCACGCTTATTGTTTAGAAGGAAGCTCCCTTTGTTCTTACTTTTTAACCAAAGAGAAGCGAAAACATTTTTTTTCCTGATCGCGTTTTCACCGACACCTGAGCCGACAAGCCAGCTCCTGGCCCCGGTCGCAGGACTCCTCGCTCTCTCCCTTCTCGGGCCCCTGTGGCTGTTGAAAGGCCCGCTGCAGGCTGGGGAGGGCGATCTGGGCCATGGGCCGTCTCCCCCGAGCCGGGCGGACAGACCGCGGAGGCAGGCCCCACAGGCGCCGCTTTCCTGAGCCCGGTTTTCTTGAGGAGCAAAGCTGTTCCAGCTGACCAGCGCGTCTGGGGGCCTAGACCCGGCTTCCGATTCCATTTAAAACGACCCCGCGCTCCTTCTCCGTCGCCTCCCCGGGGTTCCCACCCACCCCCACCCCACCCCCCCCGCCCAGGCCAGCCCAGCCCCGGCGGAGCCAAGCTGGGGGAGCTGTTCGAGAATTTCAATCCGAGAGGAGCCGGCTGGATCGGAGCCCGTCGCCCCGGCGGGGAAGGGACTGGGGGCCTGCCGAGTGGCAGGTGGGGGATGGGTGTTCCCCGCCGCGGGAAATGAGAAGGCACTGGGCCTGGAGCGGCCTCCACCTCACCTGCTATCACCCCTTCTCCGCTGTTACGGGATTGCCCAGGCTTAATGGGGTTGTGCAAGGCTTCACTTGCTCTCGGAATTTACCTTCCTTCTCGAGCTGTGCCGCGAATAACCTTCACGATACAATGATAATGACGTTATTAAATACTCCCCCCACACTCACCACCCAAAAAACCAAAGCAGTGCTCTTATCCAGTCCTCTTTTTTTGTCTTCTTTCCTTTAAAAACCCAACCACTCTTAATGTGACGTTGATGAAAGGATGCTTTTGGAAGAAGTGACATTTGGTTAAAACGTTTTCCCCCTAATGCGCCGGCGGAAAGGGGCGGGAGTGGGGGTGGTTCCCTACGCTCCTAAGACTGGAGAAACAGTCAGCTTTGAAAGGGCGGGGCAGAAGTCCAGAGAGGGCTGGAGAAGGCTTTGGGCTGAGGGGATGTGTCCCTGAAGCTTCAGATCTGGAGCCCAAGGGAGGCAACCTCCCTCTGAAAAGCCTGTCCTCAGCTCCATCCAGCCCTCTCCCCGGGATGTAAAAGCCCTGCTCTGTTGGGCCCGACCCAGGAAGGAGACTAAGTAGCGCTCCTTGATCTCTCCTACTCGGCTTTCATCTCACCCAGAGGAAAAGAGGATCAAACAGAGGATTCTCATTGAATGCAGAGCTGGGGGTGGGGTGGGGAGCCAGGAGTCCCTCTGAGGACCCAGCCCCCAGGAGATGGGGGCAGCAGGCTGCCCGTGAGAAGGTGAAGTGCTCAAGGAGGAAAGGAGGGTGGGCACCACCACCAAGGCCCAGTGCTGGAGGACCCTATAGAGAGTAGGCAACCTTGGCAGCTCTAAGACAGATGCCCAGGGGGCTTGCCATTGACAGGAAAGAGAGCAAGCCAGGTGCTGCCTCAGGCTGTGGCTGCTCGTAGGGAGGACAGAGCATGACAGAATCCCTGAACAGCTCTTCAAGGCAGCAAAAGGTTCCAGGATTTGACTCCCCCACTCTCAATTGCTCCTCTCACATCTAAAACATTTCCCTGGATTTTGGGGCTAGCAGTGCTCAGCACACAGTGGCTTCAGGAGTCCCAAAGAGTGGAGATATATATGTGGACACCACCTTCTGGATCCCACTGCCTCTGTCCCCAGGCAAGATTAATGAGCATCTTAGACTGAAGGAGAAGTGGAAAGCCAGAGTGGAGAGAAAACTGTCTTTCTTTGGACCCCTTACTTCCTCTACCTTCCTTAACCCTATGGATAGGAAGATGGAGGAGAGAAGCAAAGAGGGAGAATAATACAGAAGGAGAAACAGGAGGAGAGAAAAGTAGGAGATAACAGACAAAAAGGTCATGGAAGAGGACTTACCTGTAAAAGCTGGGCGTTTGCTAGGGACATGGAAAGAAGGGAGGTGCTGGGCTGCCCTTTGCAGCTGGCTGCCTAGGGCTAGAAGCTCTTGGGGAGGAGGCGGAGAAAGGGAGATTGAGCATAGAAGGTGCCCACCTCCTGCCCTCAGCAATGTGGAGATAGACTTAGTCCACCCAACTGGCCCCAGCACACTTGCTTGGAGCTCAAAGTGTCAGTTTGTAGGAGTTCTATTCAAGCTTCTTCCCTGGGAGAGGAGCCAAGAGAGGCCTATGGCAGCCCCCAAATATCAAGTTCCACAACCCCTGCCCCCACCTCCTGCCCTTCATCAGAGCCCCTACTTACTTGCTGTTTTAGGGCATTTTCAGTGACTTCACTCTCTTCTACCTCAAACGCCATCCACTTTTGGAGACAGGGACCACTGCCCCTGGGCAGGGACTTGGGAGACGACCTTATGAGTCAAACTTCTATGAACCCCAACCTTTTTGTGCTCCGGGAGACTGAACCCCTGCCCAAAATACTGCAATGAAAGCTACTGCCTTCTCCCAGCTAGGGGCCTCTAGTACTGCCACAGCAGGGGCCGCATTTCCTGGGGCCTCTTCATTTGGAAAACCTCTTTCCAGGAGAATTCGTTGATTCTGAATGAATACCTTAAAATATGGGCAAGGAAAAAAAAAGACAACTCTTAGAACCTCTCCCCACCCAACATACCTGGAGTGCAGGCGAGGCCCAGGCAAACGGGAAACCGACTTCTTCTACGAATAGCCGTCTCAAGATGAAGCCAGGCTGTGGAAAACTTAAGGCCATCTAGATGGGAAGGAGGTATTTAAAAGAAATCAGCACACACTCTTACAGCAGCCAAGGTGGGTCTTTAAATTTAAGAAAAAAGTAAGGTATTTATTTCTTGCCCCTTGGGGAAGAAAAATAGCAAAGTTTAGTTCCCAGGAGTAAGGAGACAGAGGTGGGTAGGGAGAGGGAGGAGAAGAGAGGAAAAGATGGCCCAGCCTCAAGCTCTCCAGTCAACTTGGGGCGGGGGGATACATTTTTCCATAGCTTGTAAAAAGACTTTTCAGCCAGTTTGAGGTTAGCTGCCAGGGGCAGACAGTTGTAATAATGCCGACAGAATTGAGGCGTGTAAGCTGGGCTTCACACTTCTAAAATGCAGTTATGGATTCTTTCATCGGTGTTAGATCAAGGCACCAAGTTAAGAAAACAAAAATCAAAACAACAATAAAAGAAAAAAATCAAAAACGTATTTAATTACCGAGTCCCGCTGCCCCTGCGGAACTCGCCGCGCGCGTTAAGCTCTCTTTTCTTTCTGCGGAATTCCATTTGCATCCCCTCTGCCTGGGTGTCTCCCTCTCTCAGTGTGTGTGTCTTTCTGTCTGTTTTCACACTCTCCTCCCCATTCGAGCGAGGCCCACACCTGGCGCATCACTGCCGAGCCATTAGCTGCGGGTCTCCTTTCATCTTCTCTGTGGCAGACGTTTCTATTTATCCACTTGCGCTCGCCGAGTGGCGTCACCAGCGGTACTGTAATGACGATTGCAGCAGGAGGATGACAGCTTAGAAAGAAGAGGGCAATGGGGCTTCCTCCCAGAGGCGGTGCGGCACAGAGGAGCGCTCGCATCACAAGGTGACCCTAGCTCACCACCGCCACCGCCGCGGTCGCGGTACGGACCTCGCTCCAGCCGCTCTGCGCGGTCCCAGTAACCCGGCCTCTCTTTCTCCCTCCTGCAACCAAGATCCGTCCGGCCGCTGGAGACCCAGGGAGCCGGGGTTAGGAACTCACTTGGGGCTTTCCCCTCCCCTACCGGAGAGCCCCGGGATGGAGAGCCGAAAGGACATGGTTGTGTTTCTGGATGGGGGTCAGCTTGGCACTCTGGTTGGCAAGAGGGTCTCCAATTTGTCCGAAGCCGTGGGCAGCCCGCTGCCTGAGCCGCCCGAGAAGATGGTGCCCCGTGGTTGCCTGAGCCCTCGGGCCGTCCCTCCGGCCACCCGGGAGCGCGGCGGGGGAGGCCCGGAGGAGGAGCCGGTAGATGGACTCGCAGGCAGCGCGGCGGGGCCGGGCGCCGAGCCCCGGGTAGCCGGGGCGGCCATGCTTGGCCCGGGACCCCCGGCCCCCTCCGTCGACAGCCTCTCCGGCCAGGGGCAACCCAGTAGCTCGGACACCGAGTCGGATTTCTATGAAGAAATCGAGGTGAGCTGCACCCCGGACTGCGCCACCGGGAACGCCGAGTACCAGCACAGCAAAGGTAGCCACCGCGCCCCTCCGCTCCTCGGGCCTCCCATTGCGCCCACCCTTCACTTCGGCGCAGGCCAGGAGGAAGACACTCCCTTCCCCTAGGGCAGGATGGCTGGGGGGACCCACCTGAGCAACTCTCCCTGCTATCTGCTTTCTGGCGGGGGTCTCCTACTGTGTTCTGGCATTGGCGGGACTAAGGGTGACAGCAGTGCCTTGAGTGTGGGGTGGAGTGGGCGCGGATGCAAGTCCTGGACTTGGGGGATTCAAAGCTCACCCCAAGCCCCCAGTGTTTCAACTGCTCGGGGAATGCTTCAACTGCTAGGGGAAGACACTTTCTCCAGGCGAGGGCAAGATCAAACGACGGTCCGGGCAGTTTGTGGCTGGCGGGGTGTAAGAGGCATGGAGGCGCGGAAGCCAGGAGTCCATAAAGGACCGTAAAATTGCGGCCCACTTGGGCAGCCCGGGTGCTGCAGCCCTCCGACCAGTTTGCACGTCGGTCAGAGGTCTAAATTACCTTGTCACTTCCCGGGCTTGGCGGCGCCAGGTCGGAAATGGTCCCAATGGTCTAATTGCCTTTGGTCTCCGGTTGCATTTGAAAAGGCAGAGATCGGGTCCTCCCCCCTTCCCCTTTCCTTCCTAGTCCCGCTTCTCCACCCAAAGGAAAAGGAGCTGCAGGGGGCTGGAGCCCCACCCTTCTCAGAGGTAGGCCCAAACGGGGGCTGGTTTAACTGGAGAACCCCTCCCCACCAAAGGCTAATGGGAAGGGGGTGGATAGCTGGGAAGGGAGTTTCCCTCTGTGCCAACAATCCACCTCCCCAGACAGGGGTGGAAAACTGGGGGTGGGGGCGGAGAGGGGAGCCCACCAGCAGACACTCCTCCATAGAACTGCAGGAGTGGGTGGAAAGAGCCTTGGTGGGAAGAAAGACCACCCCCTGGCCTTGGCAGCCAACACCTTGTTGAATACCCCTTACTGTCTTATCACCAGTTTCACCCAGCCTCCTTCCCACAACCTGCCCTCAGAACAACCTGCACTTCACTCACATATACTAAGGTAATAAATAAGATACTCAACAAGCATTCTCACTCCAGCCCTGCAATACACGGAACCTAGTACACATTCCCACACCTGTTCTGGCAGCTTGGCACACAGAAGAGCAAAGAAACTCTCTGATTGCTCAGCATACTACAATGCACTTGACCCAGAGTTTACAACGCTCTAGCACAAAGGTGCATCTCAACTCATGTGCCTGTCAGAAGTGCACACCCTTGCCCACCCCTGCCAACGGGAGGCAGAAAGCTCTCCTATGCCCCAGGGCAGGTGGAAAGGGCGACTGGGAACCCCTGTATCCAGAATGCCTTAGAGGAAGGGAAGGCCTCCCCAAAGACCTCTACCTACCCAATCAAGGGCAGGCCCTTATCTTCCCTTCTTGGGTTCCCCAGAGGCCGCAGTACCCTAGCAGAAACAGTTATCGGAGTGGCTGGCAGGGTGTCCCTTCCCAAATCACCCTCCCACCTTAGGCCTACAGCCCCACTTCAGTGGCATTTGTGTGTCTGTGTCTGTCGCTGTGCAGGGTCCGGCTCCGAGGCGCTGGTCGGCAGTCCGAACGGAGGAAGCGAGACCTCCAAGAGCAACGGCGGCGGTGGCGGGGGCGGCTCGCAAGGCACCCTGGCGTGCAGCGCCAGTGACCAGATGCGTCGTTACCGCACCGCCTTCACCCGAGAGCAGATTGCGCGGCTGGAGAAGGAATTCTACCGGGAGAACTACGTATCCAGGCCGCGGAGATGCGAGCTGGCTGCCGCCCTAAACCTGCCGGAAACCACCATCAAGGTATGCTAGGTCCAGGCTGGGGAGGCGGATGTGCACCTACTTGGCGGGAAGTAAATACCAACTGCCCACTCCATAAACCGCAGGCCAGGAATCTGGCCTGGGGTCTCCCTGCTCAGCGCGAGCAGATTGACCCTCGTGACGGCTCCTAGGCAGGCATTCCTGCCATGTGGTTAACTCTGTCTCTTTCCTGGTTAAATAGACAGGGGGTGGGAGTAGGGGGAGGGTATAGAGTGCCTGTGCGGGTGACAAGGTAGTTTCTGGGGACACGCTGTCTGCGGCCGCAGACCAATTGAGTCCACGTCCTCTCACTGCTCCTCCCGTACACACACCGGCCTCTGGCACCCCGGGGCCTGGCCACCTGGGCAGAGGGAAGGAGGGAGCGGGCTGGATTCACTCCCCAAACCTCTCTGGAGGGATTCCAGCTCCAGGTGGTGGTGGTGGTGGTGGGGTCCGTCTCTACCCAGCTGGTGTCTGCTTTGACTCTTCCTGCCCTGAGAACACTGTCCCCGGAGCGGGACCAGACTTCTGGCCTCTGACTATCGGGCCGAGTCCAGGTGCCGAACCTGCCCCGCTCCTCTCCCCAGGTATGGTTCCAGAACCGGCGCATGAAGGACAAGCGGCAGCGCCTGGCCATGACGTGGCCGCACCCGGCGGACCCCGCCTTCTACACTTACATGATGAGCCATGCTGCAGCCGCGGGCGGCCTGCCCTACCCCTTCCCGTCTCACCTGCCCTTGCCCTACTACTCGCCTGTGGGCCTGGGCGCCGCATCCGCTGCCTCCGCCGCCGCCGCCTCGCCCTTCAGCGGCCCGCTGCGCCCGCTCGACACGTTCCGCGTGCTGTCGCAGCCCTACCCGCGGCCCGAACTGCTGTGCGCCTTCCGTCACCCGCCGCTCTATCCCGGGCCCGCGCACGGACTGGGCGCCTCGGCCGGCGGCCCTTGCTCCTGCCTCGCCTGTCACAGCGGCCCGGCCAACGGGCTGGCACCCCGGGCTGCCGCCGCCTCGGACTTCACCTGTGCCTCCACCTCCCGCTCGGACTCCTTCCTCACCTTCGCGCCCTCGGTGCTCAGCAAGGCCTCCTCCGTCGCGCTGGACCAGAGGGAGGAGGTGCCCCTCACTAGATAAGGGGCCTCCGGCCGGCTGCCGGCTCCAGGACGCCCGTGGGGTCACCCCCATCCCCGGGACTCAGCCTCTCGCTCCTCGCCTCTAGGAAGCCAAGGGGGAAAAGAGAGGGCGGAAAAGGACCAGCGGGATGCGGCCGCGAGAATTGGAAAGCCTAGGAAGTGGCCGTGGCTGGCGCGTTTGGGGCGCAGGAGTGGGGATAAGGAAGCAGAGGTTGAGAGACCTTCCTCCGGGGCGGCCTCCGGACCCACCGCCCCCTATCAGGGTCGAGGCTGTAGCTCCAAAGCTAAACAAAACTTAGCAGCAACAGCAATCAATATCCGGCCCCTCGGCCCATCACCCTCCATCTCACACTCCCTTCTCACCGGGCCCCCTCTCCCCAGCCAAGACCCAAGCACTGGAAAGGGAAATTGCTGTCTGTCTGAACAAAATGCTGTGTATGCAGAGCAGGTAGAGATTAATCTTTGCCAGCCTTTCCAAGGCATGACAAGGGGCTGGTGGATGGCAACATACCAGTCATTTGGAGGAGAGAGTGAGGGATTATTTACTGCTGGGGAGAATCCGGCCCCTTGGCATGGAACCTGGAGCCTCGACTACACAGCATCTTCTGGGTCTGGCGTCTGCCAGCACCAGATCTCCTTCCTCATTCCCAGCTTTGTGACACCTCTCAACTTGCGGCTCCATCTCTCCCTGCCCCCACTTTTTTGTTGGCCAGGGAGGCTGCAGATGCCCCAGGAGCCCTTTGCCGCTTCTATGAGGCCAAGCCTTTTTTCCCTGGGCCCAGCACACACCCTGATTAGCAAGTGATGTGTGCGAGGAGGGTTTATGAATGTTGAATGTGTAATAATGATCAACACGGAGCTGGCCACTGAGCCCAGAGCTGGAGCTGTTAACAAGGCGCCCAGGGAAGAGCTTAGGGAGTGAGAACTTCACCTCCCTCTCTCAGTATCTGGCGGTAAATTGTAGGCAATTTTCATCCTTTGCTTGTTCACCTTCACTTCACCAGGAGTTTTCTGGCCCTACCCTTTGCATTGGGCATTTTACAACTTTTTCTCATTTTCTTCCCAAGCTACCACTGGAGCTTGACTTTCAGATACCAGTGGGAGCCTTCTGCCCCTTCTGGGGACCCTGTCTGTACCCTCCACCAGGGTTTGTTTAGAGCCACTCCCAAATCCTCACTCCCACACTCATCCTTGCAGCCAGTTTTTGAGGAAGAAGAGAACGTGTACACCCAATGCAAGCTTCACCCTGACTGAGAGGGAGTGATTCTTCTTGTAGGGAATGAATTTGGTTTGGTTTGGGGTTTTCCTTTGAAGCCCAAAGAACTTGCTGTTATGATTCGTTAACCGTATTGCAATAAAAGCTGGACATAATTCTCACTTTAGCATTTTAGTTTTTGTGGCAGCAAGCAGCTCTTAATTGACTTTTTAAATTGCTAGTTCAGCCACCATGGGTTTCAGTAGGAAAGGAACCAAAAGATGGACCCACAGAGTCTTCCAAGCCTCTGTCATTGGTAGGCTCCAAACAGACATTGCATGGAGGTGGAGAAGGCAGGCTCCAAGCTGCCCTGGGGTGCATGTTTCCTTAATTTTGGGTATGTGGGGAGCCTTTCCTGCGTAAAGTGGCAGCTGAATGATGCCAGGGGCCCACCCCTGTGGTTTCTTCTCCAGTTGTTCCAATCCTTTGAGCAACTGAAAGGGGACCCAGGTTGTGGTCTCTGAGCAACCTGCCTCCACCCCAGCCCAAAGGAAGGTGAGTGGGGCAGTGGCAGTGCAGCCTGAGTACTGCAGAGAGCTGAGTTCTGGTCAAGCTGGGTCCACACTTGAGGGTGGAGGACAGCAGGGAGCAAGGCTTCTTGGTTGGGATCATCTTGGTCTGAATTGTCCTCAGACTGGAAGTCATCTTGAGGGTGGGATTCTGAGGGATTAGGACAAGAGGAAAGGCAGTGCTCAGAAGCTACCTTCCAGCCCCCACCTGCACCCCCCAAAGGAGGGCCAAATGTGGCTGGGTGTGAAGTTCCACCCAAACAGGGGAGAGATGAGAGCCTTCTGGGAGTCCAGGAGGCTCTGGATTGCATAGACACGAGGGGTCCTCTGCCACTATATCTGCCAGCACATAGAGACTCCTCAAATGCCCTCCTCCCTCCTTGGGTTCCACAGCAAATCCTCCTGCACACAGTATCTGGTGCCCTCCCAAGCAAATTGTGCCCTGAGGTTTCCAGCACCCCCTCCCCTGCAGCCAAAAGCTCCTGAGTGCCAAATCCCGGTAAATTTTGCGTTGCTCCACGTTGGGCAGAGATTGCTTGCGACAGGTAAATGGGCTGCGGGTTGCCTTAATGCCAGGCGTATTTTCAGTTAATAGGGAGGGAAAATGAGGTGTCTGCAGCGATATTGGAAAGTACAAGATCAATGATCCGGCTTCGTGTCCAATCAGCAGCCTTTAATTGACTGTATTTTCTGGGTAATTGAGCCTCTCTTCCTCCAAATTGAAGTGGAAGATATAACAATACATCTTGCCAGGAGGAATTTCTCATTACTTCATAATGAAATTTCCCTTTTGCCAAGGTTTGCGGTTTGGCACTAGGCAAACCTTCTCCCTCCCCCTCCCCCCCCAACATTCTTAGCCCACTTGCATCAGGCAACCCCATCTGGCATGACACGTTCCATTTGAGTGGTAGCAGGGAGGAAGTGGGAGTTGACTTGAAAAAGGTACTACCCCTTCACAATCACAACCTCCTTATCTGTAAAACAGAAGGCTAGACCAGGACCTACCATGATGTTGTTTTCGTTTTTCAACTTTCTCAGTGTTGGCTTTGCCTCATCTCGGTTCCATTTTGCAGGTGGGAAAATAGAAACTCCAGGTCTACACAGCTATTAGTGGCCGATGTAGCTATGAGCTCCTGGCTCCCACTTCCTCTTCTCTCACCCTGTTTTGGGGCACAGATTCTGAGGTAACCCCCAGTGAAACCTGACACCTCACTCCCGACTCATGCTTTCCTAGGGCTCTTCAATTCCAGCTGGCCGGCAGGGCCTGGGAGCGTGGTCCAGCGCCCAGCCCAGATTCGTCCAGCTGGGCAAGGCTGGCCACCCCGCAGCCCGAGTGCGCACCGGCCCCTGGCAATTGCTGGCTTGTTAGCATGTGATTGATTGCCTTATTAAAGCGTGTTCTTGTAAGTGTGACCAAACTGATTGCATTGCATATGTTTGGGATAATGCTCATTTTAAACAACAGGATAAAGAGGATGAGCTCCGCAGAGCCTTGAAGACAAAATGATTCTGGCCAGCAGCTCCCTAACTCTGGCATTAAATTCCTCAGTTACATAGCAAATCACTACTTGGTTTCTGCATCCTTGTCCCTATTTTTTTTTATCCTACAGTTTGATCCTGTTGTCCAATGTGGCATGCCCCTGAATGGTTTCTTTAGTGATTATGTCCACTCCACCTTCCTAGGTTTGAAACTAGGACCCGCACTCTCCAGACATGCAGTCCCTCTCCCTCGACTAGGGATTGAGGGAGAAGAGATTCAGAATGAATCTCTTTGCCCTAGGCCTTCCGGGGGGACATGGTATTAGACAGTCACCCCCAAATGGGACTCAGGTCCTCACAGTAAGTCGAGTGTCCCCCCACATCCCCAACCCCAGCCCTTTCACTAAAGTTTAAAAGATTCTTTTGTTTCTCAGGCTTCTCCCGCTTGGTTGCTTCCATTATTCCCCAACTGAGGAAACACCAGCCGCCATATGTCCGCCGGAGAATGAACGTGAGTGTCGCGGTGGACCGTTGCTGCCAAAGGTGTCCAGACGGATGGCATTCTCAAAGTAGGGATCTTAGCATCCTCTCCATACACCATCACCCCAGATAGGTAGAGGAAAGAGTAGGAGTAGGGGTACAGATAGGAGAGAAAGGAGGTTGAGGCCACAAAATTGGCATTTCTCTAATTACCAACCCCCTCCTCCGCCATCCTGCCACCATTTGTTATGGCAAAGTTCTCTTTCTGTGCCCCTTCCCTAACAAAGAAATCCTCAGTCAGCCTCCACCTACTCCTTTTGATTTGCAGGAAGCCAAACTGCTTGCAGATTGAGCTTCCTAAGGGACACCTTTGGGATATGTTGGAATTCCGATTTGTTCAAGATGATGACGGTCATCAGTACAAATCAGAAACAATGCCACTCTTCAGGGTGTCATTTGTAAGAGCAATCACACGGATTCGTTTGCAAAACCCAGCTAAACTGCATCTGGATAAGTGACTAGATCCAAACGACAAATTTCTTCCATCACTCAGCTCCTCCCAAGCTCTGCGGGGGCAGCAGAGAAGACTGTTTTAGGGTGAAACTAAGGCTCAGCTCACCATTTGTGCCAGTTTGAGGGACCCTGGAAATGTTGACTCTGAGAAAAAGTCAAAACAAAACAAAACCCAATCACAAAACACATTCTACTGTCTACAAAGCAAACAGAAACACAAAGTCGTTTCCAAAATCACCTTCTCAGCAAATAAATGTGTGATATTCTGAGCAGGAGCAGGAGAGGGAGAAAGATTGCCACTTAAAAAAAACATGAAAGCATTAAGTAATTATTTAAAACAAGGCTGTTTAGAAAAATATTTGTATTTATTGCAGCTGCTCAATTGGCCTCGTTAAAGCCGGCAAGCATTTAAATTGTGTTACAATCTCATTTAAATCCCGCTCCGTTCCAGCAGGCTGAAGAGCTTGAGTAGACCAATCACTTCATAATGATGATGAATGAGAAATTAATTCAGATACAAGCAAGACAATTTAGGCCTTCATCTGTTTAAATAGCCTTCCAATATTATTCGCTATCGCGGGTCACAGATTGAATCAATTGTCCAATCTTGTGAAAGTCATATCCTTGCATCTTCATCGAGATTATTTATAGCGCAGTGAGCGCTGCTGAAAGGTATACGCTGTTAACAGGGACAATTACTTAAAGGGAAGCGTTTATAAAATGGAAAACAAATGCCGGGGTTGGTAACAAATGGGATCAAAAGCAGCCATTCCAATCTGTCTTCCCGAGGGAAAGGAGCGGGCGCGGCCCTGTAGGATTAGGGGCACTTCTGGCCTCCCCAAGGCCCAGGTGAGGCCGAGGGTCCCCGGCGCACCAGCCTGCGCGGTGGCTGTGGCTGCGGTGGCTACTCGGGCCGGGCCTCGCTCTCGCCAGCTTCAGGTTCCCGCCTCCCCGGCGCAGGCAGCGGCCGCGTGTGGCCCGGGCTGGGCAAGCTGAGGAACAGCGATCCCCGGACGCTCACCGCATGGACGTCCCAGTTTGTGCCCGGGTCTCCGTCCCTCCCTGTAAGGGGCTTAGGCCCCCTGGCCTGGGTCTGACCCACAGGGCGCTGAGGCCTTTGTAGCTGAAGTCGGGAGGCCTCGTTGCGCGCGCAGCACAAGTTGCTGGTAAATTCTGGACTCTGGAGGCTCGGCCTTCCTTCTAAGACGATAGCAGGGAAAGCACCTCGTTTCCACAGCTCCCCCGATCCCCGCCGCTTGCCATTTGGGGACGTGAAGCGCGCCCCGGTCGCTTCAGGTCCCTCTGGGCCAGAGCCCCTTCCATGGCCGGCTCGTCTGGGGGCCTTTGGGCCTGTGAGCAGCAGCGTCTAGTTCCCCCAGAGAAGAACCCTTTCCTTCCTCCACCGAAGCGTCCCTTTCTGCATCCTGAAATAACCCCTCCTGGGTGAGGCCAGTTCCCCTCCGTCGCCCTCCTCCTACAGGCGTCCGGGAACCTCGTGAGGACCCCGTGCAGTTGAGTCCAGGCGACAGGTGCCTCCCCAGGTGTCTACTTGCCCTCCCTCAACCTATTAAGGGAAAGACCAGAACGAAGTGCGCGGGAGGTGCGTTTGTTTCTCCCGAAACCGGCGCTCTTGGGTAAAACCGTGTGCCGCGTCTACGCGGGCTCTGTTAGTGTGCGTGTCCCAGAAGAGGGGGCCTTCTAGGCGGCGCTCTTTGGAGAAGTAAGTGAGGTGAACTCAGAACAGAGAAGCGGGAACGATCGTTTGATGTGCCGAGCCGGAAAAAGAGAGGAGAGGGAGAGGCTCCCAGCGAGCGCTGAGACAGAGAAGCCCACGCGGCGCAGCACGCGCCCTACTCCTGCCCGCGTAGAGATGTGTGCGTGTTTTTTCCTCTGTATTTCTGTGTTTGAAACAAAAGCCCAACTAACGGGTTCCTGGCGCCCTGAGAGGACTCACTCCGGGGAGCGACTTTGATGTATTGCTGTCCAATTAGTGTCTTTAATTGGTGTCCTCGGGGACAGGCAGGCCCGGAGCTGGGACAGAGCCTCCTCTCGCCTCTCCTGCACACTGGAAAGGTAAAATTTATAACGCACTGTAGCCACCCCTTGGGAGAGCGAGCGAGAATGGGAGGCAGGGAAGAAAGGGAGAGATGTAGCTCTGTTTGCAGAGGATGGAGCCTCCACCCCCGGGGGTCGTGGGGAAGGGCCCAGATCACCGGGTTCGACTCAGTTTTCTGTGTAAGAGGGTTCGGGGCAGCTGAGTCGCTGACGACTATGAATTTGCTTGCAGAAAGGCTAAGGGAGCTCTCATTGTCTGTACAAACCCACCCCATGTGGTCTACCATCTCGTTAATAATGGCTGTTTGTTAACAAGGATGCGGAGGTTAAATAATCCTGGTGGAAGATTAAACACGTCTCATCAAGGCACTTGGAAGCCGCTGGGTGCAGAGACCTGCGCTGGAGCTGTCTGGCTCTCTGGAGCCTGGAGGAAGGTGGGAGCACAGCCTGCAAGGAGCCCTGGGGTAGAGGAGGAGGGAAGGTCTGGGCGCCCTCTTTAGGGTGTCCTGCTATGCCAGGACAGGTCCAACTCCTCCACATGTCAAACAGAAAATCCACATAGAAGCCAGCCCCAGTGAGGTGTGGAGGTCAAACCCTCTGAGTAGTTGGCTGGAGGGCAGACATGGAGCATCTGGGGTCTGAACCAAAGGCCCCCTTTTGAGGAGGGTTGGCCATCCCCTGCCTCCCAGTCCTCACATGTCATGCATCTGGCACTTTGTGCCTACATGTGATCAGCATTGGATTAGAAGACAGAAGATGTGGCTTCTAGTTTGGGTTCTGCCCCTAAATCGCTGTGGAATTTTTATTACATTATTCTCCCAGCTTCATTTTTCTACTGTGTAAGAGAGACAGGAGATGGGGCTTGATGTAGATGATGCATAGCATTTCTTCTTTTCTCCAGCTTCCCACCAGAGTTAGAGAACTGAACACCTTATAAGATGCTCTGTCTCCCCCAAACCTTGCAGGATGCAGTCAAAGAGAATTTTATTTAGCAAATATCTGAGGGCTTACTCTGTGCAAGTCATGGTGCAGTATGTATTTTTTAACTGAGAGCAGAATATCAGTTCATATTCCCCTGTTATTCTCAAATATAACGTTTTATAACAAAAGATGAAAGAGAAAGAACTTCAAAGATAATAGAATAGGATGGGTATGTATGTACAGGGTAGAGAAACTATAGAGGGAAAGGTAAGGGCGTTGACAAAAGCTGTGAAGAACTTGTTGAACTGGCAAGGAAATCAGTGGATAAGTACTGCAGAAATAGCTCCTTAACAGAGATACTATGTAGGAGAGTAGAGAGAAGGTCCCCTCCTGAATCCTGGTGATTTGGCAGTGAACAAAAGGTAAGGGTTGCAGAATTTGACTAGAAGGCCCAAGTCTCATGCATCTAATATTGCCAATTTTTGGTTTATATATTGTTTCAGTAGTTGGAATCTCTCTCTCTCTTTCTTTTGAGATGGGGTCTTGCTCCGTTGCTCAGGCTGGAGTGCAGTGGCCCCATCAGGGCTCACTGCAGCCTTAAACTCCCAGGCTCAAGTGATCCTCTCATCTCAGTCTCCTGAGTAGCAAGGGCCACAGGTATGTGCCACCATGCCTGGCTAATTTTTTTTTTTGGTTGGTGGGTAGAGATGGGGTCTTGCTGTGTTACGCAGGCTGGTCTCAAACTCGTGGGCTCAATGAACCCTCCCACCTTGGTGTCCCAAAGTGTTGAGATTACAGGAATGAGCCAGGTGCCCGGCCTAGGAAGTTTACTCTTTAGCTGATTTTGAAACATTACTTTCTGAATCCATCAATCAGGAAACTCAGCTGCTAGGCTGGGACTTTTCAAGCTTCTGGGTGATGGGCATCTAGCCTCAAGGAAGGCAGTGCTGCTTAACTCACTAACCCATGTCTCAGTTTCCGTGAGTCAGGAATCTAGTGAGCTTAGCTGTGTGTTCCTGGCTCCAGGCTATTCCACTGGGGTTGTGGTCTTATCTAAAGATTCAACTGGGTGAGGATATGTTCTGGGCTCACTCATGGGGTTGTTGGCAGGATTCAGTTCCTTGCTGGTGGGCTATTTGGCTGAAGGCCTCAGTTCCTTGGTGGTGGTTGGCCAGAGGTTTCTCTTTATTCCTTACCATATGAGCCTCTCCATACGGTAGCTTATAAAGTGGCAGCTGTCTTTCCTCAGACTGAATAAGCAAGAGAGAGAGTGGTGAGGGGAGAAAGCATCCAAGACGGAAGCTACAGTCTTTTGGTTACCTAATCTTGGAAGTGACTTTCCATCACTGTGCTGTATTATATTTGTTAGAAGTGAGTCAGTAGATCCAGCCCACACTCAAGGAAAGGGGATTACAGAAGGCATCAAATCCAGGAGGCAGGGATCACTGGAGGCTGTCTTAGAAACTGCTGCCCACAGGCCCTCTTTTATATAATAGCTCTGAGGCTTATATGGTTTTATATTTATGAAGAGCTTAGGACAGCACCTGTTTGCTCTGATCATCAGCGTGATCCCTCTGATCCAATGAAGCACCCATTTCTTCATCTAGACCCTCCTATGTCAACAGTTCTCATTTTTTCCTGCAATGCCCTGTAAAAGAGTGTAGGAAAGGCAAGACAGTAACCGTTGCAAGGAAAGAGGCTGAGGAAGCAGAATAGAAAGGGGATAGCATGGGAGATCCTGAAAACTCTGGGGAGGGTGCCTAGAGACAAAAGGGAAAGTAGGAGACCCTTGTCTCCCGTAGTGGGCTTTACACCCCCTTTTTTTTTTTGAGACAATGACTTTCTCTGTCACCCAGCACCCACGCTGAAGTACAGTGGTGTGATCTCCAATCACTGAAACCTTCACCTTCAGAGCTCAAGCAATCCTCCTGTCTCAGCCTCCTAAGTAGCTGGGACTACAGGCATGTGCCACCACACTCAACTAGTTTATATATATATATAGTATGTATATATAAATATTGGTAGAGACCAGGTTTTGCCATGTTGCCCAGGCTGGTCTTGAACTCCTAGGCTCAAGTGATTTGCCTGCCTCAGCCTCCCAAAGTGCTGGGACTACAAGCATAAGCCACTGTGCCCGGCCAGCTTTACTCTGTTTAGAGTATTTCCACATACGTGACCATATTGATTCTCACCACAGCTATGTGAAATAAAAATTGTTATTTCTACTTTAGAGATAAAGGGGAGGCTGGGCGCGGTGGCTCACGCCTGTAATCCCAGCACTTTGGGAGGCTGAGGTGGGCAGATCACCTGAGGTTGGGAGTTTGAGACCAGCCTGACCAACATGGAGAAACCCTGTTTCTATTAAAAATACAAAATTAGCCGGGTGTGGTGGCGCATGCCTGTAATCCCAGCTACTCGGGAGGCTGAAGCAGGAGAATTGCTTGAACCCGGGAGGCGGAGGTTGCAGTGAGCCAAGATTGTGCCATTGCACTCCAGCCTGGGCAACGAGAGTGAAACTCCATCTCAAAAAAAAAAAAAAAAAAAAAAATAGAGATAAAGGGGAAAGCCCAGAAAGGTCACACAGCTAGTAAGCAGGGAATCGAAGACTCCAGTCCAGGCTGTCTTCCCCTATGCCCTTGAATCTTTCTGTTGCAGTCTGACTTCGCTGCCCAACTTCTTTCCCATGAAGTTATAGCTTCAGCTGGAGTCATGGAAAGCCATATGGCATGAATATAATGCTGTGGGGGTGACATGTCAGATACTGGGTTAGGTCTTCTAGCCCTGCCTGGCCCAGCAAGTAAAATCAACTTGGCTAAAAGCTGACTCAAAAATGGGAAACCAGGGCCAGACATGATGGCTCATGCCTGTGATCCCAGCACTTTGGGAGGTTGAGGTGGGGGGATCCCTTAAGCTCAGGAGATCAAAGCCAGCCTGGGCAACATAGTGAGACCTAATTTCTACTGAAAATAAAAATAAAAAAAAATAAGTCAAGCATGGTAGCATGTGCCTTTAGTTAAAACTGCTAAGGAAGCTGAGGTGGGAGGATTGCTTGAACCTAGGAAGTCAAGGCTGCATTCCAGCCTGAGCGACAAGGCACAGCATCTAAAGGGACTGATTCCATAAGCTTTCAGTACAGGGTTTCTCAATTAGGAAGGTGGAGCTGTGGAGCCCAGCAGCAAAAGGCACAGAAGCTGATGATACGTTATTACCCAGAAGTCTGAGGTGAAGGGAAAAGCTGTGGGACTGGCAAGAGAAGCTGGTACAAGGAGAGTAAGTAAATAAGGCTCCTGGGACTACAAGTGTGCATCACCAAGCCTGGCTAATTTTTAACATTTATAGTAGAGACAAGGTCTCACTATGTTGCCCAGGCTGGTCTCCAACTCCTGGCCTCAAGTGATTCTCCTGCTTTGGCCTCCCAAAGTGCTGGGATTATAGCATAAGCCACCACCACCACTCAGAATGGATGGAACTGAAGAAGCTACCCTGTACCTGGAGGAAGCCATGATTGAGCAAAGCAGAATGACACAAAGCAGCGCAGGTCCCTGATGCTGTGGAACCCCCTGGACCCACCTACCTTTGGGCTTCCTTTACATGAGAAAGAACTATCTTAATTGAGCCACTCTTATTTTGTATTTTCTGTCCCATGGAGTAGAAACTAATTCTAATTAATACAGTATTTAAGACTAAGTAGGCCAAATGTGAGCAGGAGACATTTTTGAATATTGATTGCACAAGGAGACAGGACTTGGGAGATGTGACCGCTGGCACCCAGATTCACATCTGGTTGATAGTGAAGACAGGAGGTGTTGCTTATGGTACTGGAGCTTGAAGTTAAACTTGCAGGATGAGGAGGGTAGCATGAGTAGAACCTAGGTTTGGGGGTAAGAGGCTAGTTTAAATTCTTGTTTTGTTGCTTACTGGCTGAGTGATCCGGTGAACTGTTGAATCCCTTGAGCTTCAGTTTGTTTATCCGAGGGGTGGTGGTTATGATTAAATGAGATAATAAACACAAAGCATTTTAATTCCCTTCTGTCTTCTTTGTTCTTTTTCTTGCTCTTTACCCCTAATCCTAACTTCCATTTACCCCCTGGACTGAGAGTATGACTTAATTCCCAGTCTCACCTTCTCTATGAAGGGAAATAGAGGCCACTTATGTAAATTCTGCCTGTTGGAATTTGCCACAGAACGTGGTGGTGACAAACTTAGCCATGGAAGGCTCAGTGTTGGCTCCATGTTAGAATCACTTGGGCTAATTTTTACAACAGACTCTGCCCTAAATCAATTGAAGTCTTGACATGGGCAGTCTGAACATCAGTCTTTTTCCAAGCTCCCCCAGGTGATCCTGATGCACAGTGAAAATTGAGAACTGCTGGAGAAGGGAAAGAAGAGGCATGCCCTAGCACCTGGTGGATACTCAGTAATGCAATGAATTGTAATTGACTTGAGATTGAGATTCATAGGGAAAGGATCTGGGTCTCCTTATTTTCTTTAAATACACATGGTCCACTCAGATTATTTATTGACTAACCCAAGTTTTAGTAGTTTAGAGATACTGCATAACTGGAGGAACTCTGACATTTTAGAGCCAGGAACAATGTTCAGGATTGTTTAGCAGGCCAGGCACGGTGGCTTATGCCTGTAATCCCAGAACTTTGGGAAGTCGAGGTGGGTGGATCACCTGAGGTCAGGAGTTCGAGACCTGCCTGCCCAACATGGCAAAACCCCGTCTCTACTAAAAATACAAAAATTAGCTGGGTGTGGTGGCACGCACCTGTAATCCCAGCTACTTGGGAGGCTGAGGCAGGAGAATCGCTTGAACCTGGGAGGCGGAGGTTACAGTGAACTGAGAATGTGCCATTGCACTCCAGCCTGGGCAATAAGAGCGAAAAACTGTCTCAAACAAACAGACAAACAAACAAAATAACCAATTAGCCAATCTACTTCACTTTATTGGTCTTTCAGTTTTCTGTGAGTAAAATGAAACTTTTGTGGCTACAGTGGATTTAGAGAAGATACAGGATGTGACACAGGAAATACGCAAGTTCTATTCATCTTATTTTGATGGAGAGGAGAGGCTGGGTGCCCTACATGCCTTTTGTATTTAACTTGGGCTGCAATAATGTGTCCAGATCCAAAGGCCAAAGCTGCATTTTTTTTTGAGACAGGGCCTCACTCTGTCCACCAAGTTGGAGTGCGGTGTTGTGATCAAAGCTGACTGCAGCCTTGGCATCCTGGGCTCAAGAGATCCTTCTACCTCAGCCTCCCACCTCAACCTCCCCAGCAGCTGGGACTACAGGTGCATGCCACCACGTCCAGTTATTATTACTATTTTTTCTTTCTTTTTTTCTTTCTTTTTTTTTGGTAGCAATGGGGTCTTGCTGTGTTCTCTAGGCTAGTCTTAAATTCCTTGGCTCAGGTGAACAATCTTCCCACCTCGGCCTCCCAAAGTGGTGGCCCCAAAGCTGCATTTCTTAATGGCCAGTCTAGGAACTTCAGTGGAAGTGGACATTTCAGTTGTACATCTCTAGGGTCAGCAACTGAAGTTAGTGAAATGCAAATATTGAGAAAAACAGGGCAATCGGGCATACTTCCACCGAGATGTTACCCCTCTAAACTATCAGGAAGGAAGTGCAAAGGAGGAATTGCAAGCTCAGGTTGCAGACTCCCGAAGATAAACTTGCATGTTGACTTAAGTGTGCCTTAGGGGAAAAAACGTTTAGAGAGCCCCGCCAGTTTCTTATCTAGACGGCCAGAACTGGCCAGGTGCCTTTGGGAATTAGGATTAAGATCAGAGATAGTCTTTGGGGATAGTGGTGACTGTGGAAGAAATATGTACAAAAATAGTCCGGCAGTTCCAAAGAGAATTTTTTAAATTCCAGGAAAGTGCTCTTAGCACTGACTGAATAGGTCTGCTGCTATCATGATATCCCTGCAAAAGAGCCAATAATTCTACTTCCTGCAGAGAAAAAAGGTCATTTTATTTTTTTGAAGAAATAGATTTAATTCAATGCATACATAGTAATTCTTGAACTAAGAGAGCCATCTTGATAAGGATGTCTTCTCCGTGATGCCATAGGCAGAGGCTTGTATTAGTTGAGAGGTCTGCATTAGATCAAAGGAGATATAAAGGGAAGAGAAGAAAGAAAGGGAGAGTTGAATATAACCACAAATCTTGGTAAATCACTCAAGTTTCTTTTTTTTTTTTTTTTTTTTTTTT
>NW_016807364.1:193528-197434 GCF_001698545.2 Rhinopithecus bieti
CTGGTGGCCACAGTTCCTGAGCCCCAAGAAGAAATCCTGTAGGGTACCTCTAGGACATGATGGTTAGTGGATGTGTAGGGTCATGAGTCTCCTCTCTGGTCACGTCAAGAAAACTGCCCCCTACTTTGTTTTTTGTTTTTTTTTTGAGACGGAGTCTCGCTCTGTCGCCCAGGCTGGAGTACAGTGGCCGGATCTGAGCTCACTGCAAGCTCCGCCTCCCGGGTTTAGGCCATTCTCCTGCCTCAGCCTCCCGAGTAGACGCCGGCCACCTCGCCCGGCTAGTTTTTTGTATTTTTTAGTAGAGACGGGGTTTCACTGTGTTAGCCAGGATGGTCTCGATCTCCTGACCTCGTGATCCGCCCGTCTCAGCCTCCCAAAGTGCTGGGATTACAGGCTTGAGCCACCGCGCCCGGCCAAATCACTCAAGTTGTAAAGCCAACATTGGAAACAGGAATCATTGCTTGGGTCATGGAGACCCACACTTGGATTTGAGCTCATGCTGTTAAGTATACAAGGTCCAAATCACTTGGAGGTGGCCTACGGGAAAGTAACTGATCATACTCCTACACTGGAAACTCTATCCCAGATCTGATACTCTTTTCATAAATTAGTTAATTAGAATTATTATTTTGATCTGGTAAAAATTTTACTCTTATTTCATCTTATGTCACATTTTAGCAAGATGTGACAAGGGGTCCTCAACTAATTTCACTGTATTTTCCCAATCAGGCTTGGATACAGGCATGTGGGTATATGCAAGGGGGAATGCAGAAGTGTAGATGACTTCACGTGACTGTCTGAGGGTGGACATTTAATGGAATACTCCATGCTTGTATGTTACAGGATGGCCTCTCCTTGGTTGAAGAGGATGAAATGGGAGGTTTACACCGATCTGGCAAGCCACAGAGGGAAGTTCTGGTTTTGTTTGTGGCTTGGGCTTATTTCCCGGACTATTCATGTGAAAATATGTGTCACCCACAACTCAGACTTTTAATTTCTAAAACTTTACATTTCACATAACCTTCCTACAGTTAACTGATATTCATGTTCTCTCTCCACAACCTCTCTCTCCAAAATTCTACTAAGGAACACTCTTCAAATTGGAGTCTCCATCTGATTAGATGAGTTTCACAAAACTTCTTTTTTTTTTTTTTTTTTTTTTGACCAACTCTGTTACCCAGGCTGGAGTGCAGTGGCATGATCATAGCTCACTACAGACTCAACCTCCTGGGCTCAAGTGATCCTCCTGCCTCAACCTCCTGAGTGTGTGGGACTACAGGCACTTGCCACCATGCCCAGCTTTATAAAACTTTTTAAAGTTTATTAGTAGCCTTTCCAGAGGCAGTTTCAGCTGATGGGTAGTTGAGACTTTGGTAAAGAAGTGATTGTTGTGAATTTAACTGAATGCAACTTTAACATAGTGTATTTTTGGGTGTGTGGTATAGGTTTGTCTAGTAGTGGAATGGTAGTTTTACACCAATGATGATTTTGAGATGGATTTCTATCTTCAACGATCACCTGTGGACCCCTTAATTTTTCTCCTTACCTGTGAAGTTAAGTCCCAATGACATAAAGAGTTAGTTTGGCCCTTTTCCCGCAATGTAATTCTTAGACAAATTGTGCCCAAGAAATTACCTTGACATAGATCATGTTTGAATGCTTTTTGGAGTACTGCCTGTTGATGGACAATCACACTGGTTAAAGGAAGTTGCCTTGGATATTGGCTAGTGGATGTGGCCTAGAACAAGTTCTGTGCTGTATTCCTTTCTTCCTTCAAAGTCGGTTATTCCAATTTCAGGACAAAGCAATACATCCTTGGGAGAAGGGGGGTCTGAAATAAAAGCTCTGCCTTCAATTCCATTTCATTCTTCAGGACGTCTCCCTTCCCATCACACTGAGTCATGAAATACGAGTCAGTCATAGTGAATGGCACAGATGCCTGAAAATGCTGTATGGATGGAGTGAGGATACTTAATTTAGACAATTTTATCAGTTACTTAGCACAGTAGGTCAATGGATATATGTTGATTTTCTGAAAGATGAAAAATTAAGCTTCTTCAGTCTGGCTTATCTCAGAGGAAAATGGGAAAACGATCTCAGAAGCCAAAAATAAGCCAAAGTAAAATGACATTCATGTAAGAGTGCACAATGGCTCTCAAAGAGTTAGATCTTCAAAGGACATTTTATTTCCACTATAGATTTTTTTGTGAGACGGAGTTTTGCTCTTTTGCCTAGGTTGGAGTGCAGTGGCGCGATCTTGGCTCACTGCAACCTCCACCTTCCGATTTCAAGTGACTCTCCTGCCTCAGCCTCCTGAGTAGTTGGAATTACAGGCGCCCGCCACCACACCTGGCTAATGTTTGTATTTTTAGTAGAGACGGGGTTTCACCATGTTGGCCAGGCTGGTCTTGATCTCCTGACCTCATGATTCGCCCGTCTCGGCCTCCCAAAGTGCTGGGGTTACAGGCTTGAGCCACCATGCCTGGCCTGATTCTGGAATTTAAATTGAAAGGAAAAGGAACTAGAAGAACCAAAGAAATTATGAAAAAAAAGTTGGAGGAAACACATTATCCTATTTAAGACTTACTATAAGCGACAGTAATCAAGACAGTGTGGTATTAGAAAGAAATAGACAATAGATCGATGAAACCAAACAGACAGTCCCTGAATAGTACCACCCAAATATGGCCAATTGGCTTTCGACAAAGGTGCAAATGAAGAAAGGACAGTCCTTTCAACAACTAGTGTTAGAATAATTTGACATCCTTATGCCAAAAAAAAAAAAAAAAACAAAAAAAAAATCTGCAAGCTAAACCTCATATCTTATTTGAGGTAAAACTTACCTCTTTTTTTTTCTTGAGATGGAGTCTCGGTCTGTTGCCAAGGCTGGAGTGCAGTGGCGCAATCTTGGCTCACTGCAACCTGTACCTCCTGGGTTCAAGCAATTCTCTGCCTCAGCCTCCCGAGTAGCTGGGATTACAGGTGCCCGTCACCGAGCCTGATTAATTTTTTGTATTTTCAGTAGAGACAGGATTTCACCATCTTGGCCAGGCTGGTCTTGAACTCCTGACCTCGTGATCCACCCACCTCGGCCTCCCAAAGTGCTGGGATTACAGGCTCATGCCCAGCTGAAAGTACAAAACTTTTAGAAGAAAATGTGGAAGAAAACCATTGTGACCTGGGTTTAGGGCAAAGAATTCTTAGACATGACACCAAAAGCACATTCATAAAATAAAAAATTGACATAAAATTTAAAAAAAATGGACTTATCAAATTTTAAAACATTTGCTCTGAAAAAGACACTATTAAGAAAATGAGATGGCTTGGACAGATGTTGGTCAATGGATTAAAACAATAAATAGAACAAAATGAAAAGATAACCTACAGGCTAGGGGAGAAAATATTTGCAAATCACAAATATCCAACAATGAATTTGTGTTCAGAATATATGAAGAACCGTGGCCTAGGCATAGTGGTTCACACTTGTAATCCCACCACCTTGGGAGGCCAAGGTGGAAAGATCACTTGAGGCCAGGAGTTCAAGACCAACCTGGTCAACATGCCAAGACTCTGTCTCTACAAAAAAAAAAAATTTTAAGTTGCCAGGCATGGTGACACACATCTGTAGTCCCAGCTACTTGGGAGGCTAAGTTGGAAGAATCGCATGAGCCCAGGAGTTTAAGGCTGCAGTGAGCTATGATTGCACCATTGCACTCCAGCCTGGGTGACAGAGTGAAACCCTGTCTCTAAAATTTAAAAAAAAAAATTAAAATGTATTTTTTTTTTTTTTGAGATGGAGTTGCTCAGTCTGTCGCCCAGGCTGGAGTGCAGTGGCGCTATCTCCACTCACTGCAAGCTCTGCCTCCCAGGTTCATGCCATTCTCCTGCCTCAGCCTCCAGAGTAGC
>NW_016807364.1:200219-210611 GCF_001698545.2 Rhinopithecus bieti
ACCTCGTGATCCACCCGCCTCAGCCTCCCAAAGTGCTGAGATTACAGGCGTGAGCCACCGCGCCCGGCCTAAAATGTATTTTTTTAAAGGACTCGAACAGATACATCACCAAAAAGGATATACTAGTGGCAAATAAATGCAGGAAAAGGTTTTTAACATCATTAGCCATTAGTGATACATAGATTAAAACCATAATGAGATACCACTATATACCTACTAGAATGGCTAAAATATTTTTAAAATTATTTTTAACTGATAATATCAAATGCTGTGAGGATGTGGATCAACTGGAACTTTCATACATTGCTGGGAGGAATTCAAAATTATATAGCAATTCTGGAAATAGTTTGGCAATTTCTAATAAAGCTAAATATACACTAACCATAGGCCCTGCAATCTAACACATAAGTATTTACTAGAGATGAAAACTTAAGGCCGGGCGCGGTGGCTCAAGCCTGTAATCCCAGCACTTTGGGAGGCCGAGACGGGCGGATCACGAGGTCAGGAGATCGAGATCATCCTGGTGAACACGGTGAAACCCCGTCTCTACTAAAAAATACAAAAAACTAGCCGGGTGAGGTGGCGGGCGCCTGTAGTCCCAGCCACTCGGGAGGCTGAGGCAGGAGAATGGCGTGAACCTGGGAGGCGGAGCTTGCAGTGAGCTGAGATCCGGCCACTGCACTCCAGCCTGGGCGACAGAGCGAGACTCCGTCTCAAAAAAAAAAAAAAGAAAAGAAAACTTAAGTTCACATAAAAATCTGTACATGTTTATAGCAGCCCTTTTCATAATCATCAAAAACTAGAAAAAACCCAAGTGTGCTTCAATAGGTAAATGGAGAAACAAACTATGGTACATTCATCAGTGGAATACTACTCAGCAATCAAAAGAAATGAACCACTGATACACACGACTTGGATAAATCTCAAATTCATTATGCTGACTGCAAGAAATCCCTGGCCTCAGTTTCCTCCTCTATAAAAATGTGGGCCTCAAGAAGGTCTCCTCCTGGCCAGGTGCAGTAGCCCACGCCTGTAATCCCAGCACTTTGGGAGGCCGAGGTGGGTGGATCACCTGAGCTCAGGAGTTTCAGACCCGCCTGGCCAACATGGCGAAACCCCGTCTCTACTAAAAATACAAAACTTAGCCGGGCATGATGGCACCCACCTGTAGTCCCAGCTACTGGGGGACTGAAGTAGGAGGATCGCTTGAACCCAGGAGGTGGAGGTTGTGGTGAGCCAAGATCGTGCCACTGCACTCCAGCCTGGGTTACAGAGTGAGACTCTGTCTCAAAAAAAAAAAGGAAAGTCCCTTCCAGTTCCATGTTCACAGATTTATGATCCAAATCAGCTATACTCTGAATGGGGAGCTGCAAGTTCAGTCTGGAACCTTCTGAGACTCCCAAAACTGTAGAAAGCTCTCAACTGTCTACTCAAAGTCAGGCCAGTTTGTGGTCCAGGTACAGTCTAGACACATGGTATGGGGCAGGATGGGGCCAGCATGGGCAGGGAGAGTGAATCCAGGGCTGCTCTCTATTGTCAGGAGTCTTCTAAAGCTCTTGTATAACAGAGGATAACTCATTTAAGGCTAGGGCTTTGCAAACAATGGGCCGACACCCTCTAAGGAGTAAGAAATCCAGCTGGTTACAACCAGCATGCTTTGTAAAGACATGGAATTAAATGGAATAGAGGAGAAACCATCAGAGTGTATAAGTAAGTGTAAATATTATTTCAGCAAGCTTTTGTCTGGGGAGGAGGTTGTCATGTAAAACATTTGAAAACATTGAAACATTTGAAAACTCGTGAATATGTGGAGGGAGCAGGGTAGGAAGAGGTGTCTTTCCAGGCCAGAAATACCCCTGGGAGATGGTGAGAAACAGACCTGAATTAGAAGTGATCCCATGACCCAAATCCCCAACCTGCAAATGATCTGAGAATCCTTAAAAAAAAGGTAGGAGAAGGGCTCTCATTCCCAGAAAACTGCCCTGGCCTCTTCCCTGAGCGCCCTGGGCACTGGCCCATGCAACAGCTTGGGTTTTCTGTGTTTTTTTTTTTTGAGACGGAGTCTCACTCTGTCCCCCAGGCTGGAGTGCAGTGGCACGATCTTGGCTCACTGCAACCTCCACCTCCCGGGTTCAAGCGATTCTCCCATCTCAGTTTCCCGAGTAGGTGGGATTACAGGCATGCACCACCACACCCAGCTAATTTTTTGTATTTTTAGTAGAGACAGGGTTTCACCATTTTGGCCAGGCTGGTTTCGAACTCCTGACCTCAGGTGATCTGTCTGCCTCGGCCTCCCAAAGTGCTGGGATTACAGGCGTGAGCCACCACACCCCAGCCTCTAGTATGTTATAAGCACTCATCAATATACAAAGAGTTGATGTAACTTGACTTAATTTTCTGCAGTTGGTGTGGCCATGAAAAAGCTCTATTAAAAGGAATTGTGTTTTAATCATACACTACTAATGATTTTGGTTATAATTTTGGAAATCTTTTCTTTTCTTTTTTTTTTTTTTTGAGATGGAGTCTCGCTCTTGTCACCCAGGCTGGAGTGCAGTGGCGAGATCTCGGCTCACTGCAACCTCTGCCTCCTGGGTTCAAGCTATTCTCCTGCCTCAGCCTTCTGAGGAACTAGGATTACAGGCGACCACCACCACACCCAGCTAATTTTTGTACTTTCAGTAGAGACAGGGTTTCACCATGTTGGCCAGACTGGTCTTGAACTCCTGACCTCAGGTGATCCGCCTGCCTCAGCCTCCCAAAGTGCTAGGATTACAGGCGTGAGCCACCGCGCCCGGCCTGGAAATATTTTCTTATATCAACTATTTTGATCTAACATATAATTAGAAATCTAGCTTTAGAATTCTAGTATTCATGTCAAGCAACATTCTTTATGCTTCGTCTCTGTGCAATTATTTCTCTTACTGTCTCTTCAAAGAAGCTGATCAAATGAACAATTATCCTATATGATTTTCAATCCCCATTAAATACAACACTCACCGATGATCCCAGTTCATTGAGAATTCCATAGCATGTGAAACACTCGTTTATGCTATTGCACTATAGAATAATTTGAACTCAGCTAGGAGAACAGTAGGAACATTTTTTAAAAAAACAGCTCAGAATGAAGAGCCATTTTCATAGGAAGTGTGGTGGCTCACTCAGTAATAAAAGAGGCAACCTGATGTAGGGGAAAAGGTTTAGACTTTGAAACCAGGCAAACCAGAGTTCAAATCCCCTTTCACCATGTACTGGCTGTGTGTGAAAATTAGCTTCCTAAACTTCAGGGTCTTCCTTGAGGAAGAATACTTACCTAGCTCCTGAATAGGAATGTAAAGCTGATAGCAATACTACAAACTTCCTGCCTACCCCAAAGACTGAGTAATTACTAACACACATCCTTCTAACAATTCCCTTACCTAAAGATAAGGCAGGAAGCTTTGAAGTGCAGACTGTATCAGCAGGGATTACCTCCCCTGCAGGCGATCTATACATAAAATCTATTTGGAGTGAGAATTGCAAATTGTGTCACTAAAATCCTGTTTGAAACATTTTGAATCTTGGAAATATCAAGGCTATGCAAAGCACAGTGGCTGGCGCCAAGATGGTGAGGTGAGTTGTTCAGTTAAAAAAAAACAAAAACAAAAATCACAGGACCAGGAACAGTGGCTCATGCCTGTAATCCCATCACTTTGGGAGGCCGAGGTGGGCGGATCAGCTGAGGTCAGGAGTTCGAAACCTGACACGATGAAACCCCGTCTCTACTAAAAAATACAAAAAACTAGCCGGGTGAGGTGGTCGCAGCTACTAGGGAGGCTGAGGCAGGAGAATGGCGTAAACCCGGGAGGCGGAGCTTGCAGTGAGCTGAGATCCGGCCACTGCACTCCAGCCTGGGTGACAGAGTGAGACTCTGTCTCAAAAAATAAATAAATACATAAATAAAAATAAAAATAAATACCAGAATCAGCTTGTTTATTATTTTAAAAGTATTTCTGGCATTTTGATTGGAAATGCATTAAATTTTATTTTATTTATTTATTTTATTAATATTATTATTATTTTTGAGACAGAGTCTGTCTCTGTTGCCTAGGCTGGAGTGCAGTGGCATGATCTCAGCTCACTGCAACCTCCGCCTCCTGGGTTCAAGCAATTCTCCTGCCTCAGCCTCCCAAGTAACTGGGATTACAGGCACATGCTACCATGCCCCGCTAATTTTTGTATTATTATTATTATTACTGGGATGGGATTTTGCTCTTGTTGCCCGGGCTGGAGTGCAATGGCATGATCTCAGCTCACTGCAACCTCTGCCTCCCGGTTTCAAGCGATTCTCCTGCCTCAGCCATCCTAGTAGCTGGGATTACAGGCATGCGCCACCATGCCCAGCTTTAGTAGAGACGGGGTTTCTCCATGTTGGTCAGGCTGGTCTCGAACTCCCGACCTCAGGTGATCTGCCCACCTTGGCCTCCCAAAGTGTTGGGATTACAGGCGTGAGCCACTGTGCTTGGCCAATTTTTGTAATTTTAGTAGGGATGGAGTTTTGCCATGTTGGCCAGGCTGGTCTTGAACTCCTGATTGACCTCAGGCGATCTGCCTGCCTTGGTCTCCCAAAGTGCTGGGATTACAAGCATGAGCCACTGTGCCTGCCCAGAAATGCATTAAATCTATAACTATCTTTGGAAAAAATAACATCTTTATTATAATGAATCTTTTTTTCTTTCTTTCTTTCTTTTTTTTTTTGAGACAGAGTCTTGCTCTCTCGCCCAGGTTGGAGTGCAATGGTGCAATCTAGGCTCACTGCAACCTCTGCCTCCCGGGTTCAAGCCATTCTCCTGCCTCAGCCTCCAGAGTAGCTGGGACTACAGGCAGGTGCCACCACACCTGGCTAATTTTTTTTGCATTTTTAGTAGAGATGGGGTTTCACCATGTTGGCCAGGCTGGTCTCAAACCCCTGACCTCGTGATCTGCCTGCCTTGGCCTCCCAAAGTGCTGGGATTACAGGCGTGAGCCACTGTGCCTGGCCCATATTGAATCTTCTAATTGGTTGGAAAGGCATATGTCTTCATTTATCTAGGTTTTCTTTTTTTTTTTTTTATCTCAGCTCACTGCAAGCTCCGCCTCCTGGGTTTACGCCATTCTCCTGCCTCAGCCTCCCGAGTAGCTGGGACTACAGGCACCCGCCACCTCGCCTGGCTAGTTTTTTGTATTTTTTAGTAGAGACGGGGTTTCACCGTGTTAGCCGGGATGGTCTTGATCTCCTGACCTCGTGATCCGCCCGTCTCGGCCTCCCAAAGTGCTGGGATTACAGGCTTGAGCCACCACGACCGGCCTATCTAAGTTTTCTTTGATTTCTGTCATCAACGTTATATTGTACATAGGATACAGATACTGTACTTATTTTGTTAGATTTATGCCATTAAATATCATTTATATCATGTATACATGTATATGTATTTCATTTTAAAAACTATTACAAACGTTATTTAAATTATTCATTTCCAAATGTTTATTACTAGTGTATAGAAATATTATTGCTTTTTGTCTATTAACTTTGTAACCTTGCCAAATTAAATTATGTCTTGAAATTTGTTTTTCAATACAAATTCCTTGAGATTTTCTACACAATCACATAATCTGAGAATAGGGACTCTTTTTATATCTTTCCCCCCAATCTATATGACTTTTATTCCTTTTTCTCATGATATTGCACTGGCTGGGAGTTCAATGTGACTTGGAATAGATGTGGTAGAAGTACACATTATTGCCTTGTTTCTAGTCTTAGAGGAAAAACATTCAGTCTTTCACTATTGAGTGATATCATGTCACTTGTATAGTCACATACAAGTAATATGTAATATATTATTACCTGTAGGTTTTTTGAAGATGCCCTTTATCAGTTTGAGAAAGTTCCCTTCTTTTCCAGTTTGCTGAGGGTTTTACCATAAATATAATGTTGAATTTTGCCAAGTGCTTCTTCTGCATCAATTATTATGTTCCTATGTTTTTTCTTCTTTAGACTTTTTTGTTTTTCTCAGCCAGCTGTGCTTTATTGACAATGGGCCACTCAGGCCTTGACTGGGTACTTCTGCAGCAGGTACAGCCTCTCCTTCCGTTGGTGCTTCTTGGTCTTCTGGTTCTACTTGTGCTTGTTGAACCAGCGGCACATGGCGTGTGTCTTCTTAGGCCACAGGTCCAGAGGCTTATACTTCTTGCCCGTGTAGAATTTCCTGAAGTTTTCTTTCTGAGTCTGGTTAATAAACGTGAGAACACGTCCAATTTGCGGACAATTCAGGTCTTAGAGAGCTTGGAGGCCGCACCGTCTGTCACCTTGGCGACGCTCAGCTGGGACAGCTCCACCTTCAGGTGGTCCAACTGTTTCAGCAGCTCCTCCTTCCCGTGAAGGTCTCTAGCCTTGATCTTGGCCATTGCTGCATAGGCTGCTGCCGCCGCCGCCGCCGCAGCCTGCTCTGAGGGAAAGAGCTAGACTATTAATATGGTGGATTGCATTTTTAAAATTGTAGACTATTAAGTCAGCCTTGTATTACTGGGACAAACTGTTTGGTCATGTATTATTCTTTTTATATATTCCTGGATTTGATTTACTAACATTTTATTGAGGATTTTTTGCATCTATGTTGATTACAATACTGGTCTATAATTTTCTTACTGTCTTTGTATGATTTTGTTAGCAAAATCATAAAGTAGGTTGAGAAGTATTCCTCCTCTTCTAGTTTCTGACAAAGATTATGTAGAATTTGTATTTTTTTAAATTTTATTTTCTTTATTTACTTTTTAGACAGAGTCTCATGCTGTCACCCAGGCTAGAGTGCAGTGGCAAAATGGAGCCCTCCACCTCCTGGGCTAGTGATCCTCCCACCTTAGCCTCCTGAAGACCTAGGCCCACAGATGTATGCCACCGTGCCCAGGTAATTTTTAAATTTCTTGTAGATTTGAGATCTCTTGCTTTGTTGCCTAGGCTGGTCTTGAACCCCGGGGCTCAAGCGATCTTCTTGCCTCTGCCTCCCAGTGTTGGTATTACAGGCATGAGTCTCTGCAATTGGCCTTGTTTTTTTCCTTAAATGTTAGGTGGAATTTACCAGTGAATCCATACAGACCTGGAGACTTCTTCTATAAAAAGCTTTTCAACTGCTGATTCAATTTCTTTAATAAATATAGGACTATTCAGAGTGTCTGTTTCATCTTAGATGAACTTCATTATTTTTGGTTTGAGGAATTATTCTATTTCATCTAAGTTGTGGAATTTATGTGTATTGAGTCATTCATTACATTCCTTTATTATCCTTTTAATGTTTGCAGCATCTGTGGTGTCCCTCTTTTATTCTTGATATTAGTAATTTGTGTTTCCTCTGTGTTTTTCTTTGTCAGTCTTGCTAGAGGCTTATCATTTTTACTGATTTTTTTTGAACAGCTTTTGAATTAATTGATTTTCTCTGTTCTTCTGATTTAAATTGTATTGATCTGTTGTTATTTTTGTTATTTTCTCTATTCTTCTTGCATTGGGTCTATTTTACTCTTCTTTGCCTGGTGTCTTTAGGTGGAATAATTTGATTCTTTTTTGTTTTTTTTTTTTTTTGAGACTGAGTCTTGCTCTTTTGCCCAGGTTGGAGTGCAGTGGTGCAATCTCGGCTCACTGCAACCTCCACCTCCCAGGTTCAGGCAATTCTCCTGCCTCAGCCTCTGAGGTAGCTGGGTGGTGTGTGCCACCATGCCCAGCTAGTTTTTGTATTTTTAGTAGAAACGGGGTTTTGCCCTGTTGGCCAGGCTGGTCTCAAACTCTTGACCGCAAGTGATCCACCCACCTTGGCCTCCCAAAGTGCTAGGATTACAGGCATGAGCCACCATGCCCAGCCTTTCTTCTTTTTCTTTTCTTTTTTTTTTTTTGAGACGGAGTCTCGCTGTGTCGCCCAGGCTGGAGTGCAGTGGCCGGATCTCAGCTCACTGCAAGCTCTGCCTCCTGGGTTTACGCCATTCTCCTGCCTCAGCCTCCAAGTAGCTGGGACTACAGGCGCCCGCCACCACGCCCGGCTAGTTTTTTGTATTTTTTAGTAGAGACGGGGTTTCACCGTGTTAGCCAGGATGGTCTCAATCTCCTGACCTTGTGATCCGCCCGTCTCGGCCTCCCAAAGTGCTGGGATTACAGGCTTGAGCCACCGCGCCCGGCCCCCTTTCTTCTTTTTCTAATGTAATTATTTAATGCTATACATTTTTTAAAGCATAGCTTTAGTTGCATCCCACACATTTTGTTTTGTTATATTTTCATTTTTGTTCATTTCAAACTGTTTTCTAATGTCCCTTGACATTCCTTCTTTGACTCATGGATTATTTAGAAGTGTGTTGCTTAACTTTAAAATGTTTGGTGATTTTTCAGTTATTCTATACTATCGATTTCTAGTTAAAATTCCATTTTGACTAGAGAACATACTTTGTATGATTTTAATTATTCTAAATTTGTTAATGTTTGCTTTGTGATCGAAGATACAGGTCAGAAGACCATTTCATATGCATTTCAAAACAATGTGTATTCTGTGGCTGTTGGGTAGAGTGCTCTATAAATGTCAAATGTGTCCAATTGATTCATGATGTTATTTGTGCCTTCTCGGTCTTTGCTCATTTTCTGTCTACTTGTTTGCTCAGTTATTGAGAGGAATGTTGACGCCTCCAACTACAATTGTGAATTTGCCTATTTTTCCTGTTAGTTCTGTCAGTTTTTGGTTCATTTATTTTGAAGCTCTGTTATTAAGTGCATAATAACAGAATTTAGGATTATGATGTTTTCATAACAGAATTATTATTACGTTTTCTAGGTGAATTGGCCCTTTTATTACATTATTATATAATGTCTCTCCTTATCTCTGGTAATTTTCTTTGCTCTGAAGTCTACTTTTTCTATTTTTAGTTGGCATTTAGCACATTGAAACAGAATGGTCCAAAGTGACAGAATCATTCCACATGCTTGCGCTCCTTCTCCAGGAAATACAATGGAATCTTTCCATACTATTTTAAAGAGCCTTGATCCACCGGACAGTTTGTAAAATTCACCCTAATTTAGAATAAATAATAATGGTGACTTAGACCTTCTCCATGCCATATATAGACTATGTTGTTAGTAAAGTTCATTCTTTCAACAAATATTTTTTGAAATGTCAACCATCAACCAACAGGCATGGGGTTGTGTGAGGGGATACTGAGAAATAAAAGGATATAATAGAAGAAGAAAGAAAAGATTAAAAAAAACCTTTTTCCAGACCCTTCAGATAGACACAGTTCAGTACAAATAATTCTATTTCAGTGTGCTAAATGCCAAAAAAAGTAGGATTACTATTAATAATCCCACTCCAGCCCTCTTTTGATTAGTATTTACATGCTTTTGTCTTATTTCTTTTTACTTTCAATTTACCTGTATAATTACATTTAAAGTGAGTTTCTTATATGCTGAGTATAGTTTGTTTGGTCATGTTTAAAAAATCTGTTTTGACAATCTCTGTCTTTTAATTGGTATGCTTAGACCATTTACATTTAATATAGTTATTGATATGCTTGAGTTTATGTTTATCTTTTTTTGTTTTTGTTTTTTCTTTCTTTTTTTTTTTTTTTTTTTTTTTTTTTTATGATGGAGTCTCGCTGTGTCTCCAGGCTGGAGTGCATTCATGCAACCTCAGCTCATTGCAACCTCCGCCTCCTGGGTTCAAGTGATTCTCCTGCTTCAGCCTCCTGAGTAGCTGGGACTACAGGTGCATGCCACCACACCCAGCTAATTTTTGTATTTTTAGTAGGGATGGGGTTTCACCATGTTGGTCAGGAGAGTCTTGATCTTTTGACCTTGTGATCCGCCTGCCTTGGCCTCCCAAAATGTTGGGATTACAGGCGTGAGCCATGGCCTGGCTGTGTTATTTATTTATTTATTTATTTATTTATTTATTTATGATGGAGTCTCTGTCACCCAGGCTGGATTACATCTGTAATCCCAGCACTTTGGGAGGCTGAGGCAGGCAGATTATAAGGTCAGGAATTCAAGACCAGCCTGACCAACATGGTGAAACCTCATCTCTACTTAAAAAAAAAAAAAAAAAAAAAAAAAAATTAGCTGGGCATGGTGGTGCACGCCTGTAATCCCAGCTACTCAGGAGGCTGAGGCAGGAGAGAATTGCTTGAAACAGGGAGGCGGAGATTGCAGTGAGCCAAGATCATGCCACTGCACTCTAGCCTGGGCAACAGAGCAAGACTCCGTCTCAAAAACAAAACAAAACAAACAAACAAACAAAAAACGGATACAATGTAAAACAGAAGAAGAAAGAGAAGATAAAAAGAAAACTTTTGCCGGCCGGGCGCGGTGGCTCAAGCCTGTAATCCCAGCACTTTGGGAGGCTGAGGCGGGGG
>NW_016807364.1:210983-273481 GCF_001698545.2 Rhinopithecus bieti
TGTTAGCCAGGATGGTCTCGATCTCCTGACCTCGTGATCCGCCCGTCTCGGCCTCCCAAAGTGCTGGGATTACAGGCTTGAGCAACCGCGCCCGGCCTAGTACAAATAATTCTATTTCAGTGTGCTAAATGCCAAGGTATGAGTAAGGGCTGGGGGGTGGGGGGTGTGCAGGGGAGAGATTTTAACCAATATCTACTAAATACTTCTCATGTGCCAGACACTACCCTAGGTGCTGGGGGCACCATAATCTGGTCTAGGGTGGTGGATCTGGGAAGGCTTCTGGAGGGAGTGACATTTGATCTGGGTTTTGAAGGATGAGTAAGCTTTAACCAGCGAAAGGGTAGGGGTAGAAGGAGATGCGAATTCAAATACCTTGTGGCGTGAGTGAGATTGATGTGTTTGTGAAAACTGAAAGAAGGCCAGTGTGGTTGGATCACAACAAAATGGTGGGAAAGGGACACAAGATGTGACTATGAACATAGGTGGTGTGTGTGTCGAGGTAAGGATTTGGGGTTTAGCAATGGGAAGCCGTTTACGCTGAGGAGACGGCTTGACCCAGGATTAGATTTGCATTTGAAAAGAATACTCTGGATACAGCAGGGGGAACAGACTGGAATAGGTTAGTGGTGGATGTGAGGAGACCAATTAGGAGACTAATTTGGTGAGCCAGGCAAGAAGGAAAATGTTTGAAAAGCTTCTCAAAGGTTGGCATTTCAGCTTTTTTTTTTTTTTTTTTTTTTTTTGAGGTGGGGTCTCACTTTGTCATCCAGGCTGGAGTGCAGTAGTGCAATCATAGCTCACTGCAGCCTCGAACTCCCAGGCTCAAGCAATCCTCCTACCTCAGCCTCCTGAGTAGAAGGGCTTGCAGGCACAAACCACAACACTTGGCTCAGCTGGGTTTTGAAGGATGAGTAGATGTTTTCCCATATCATTGAGAGCAAGAAGATTCTAGGTTTTAGGAGACATACTGAAAGGGCCTGTGAGGCTGGGCTCTGATGTGTTTGCACGCATGCATGTATATGTGTATGCATGTGTGAGAGTATTTGTGTGTGTGTGGAGAGGTTGAGTACTTGGGAAAATCCATTGGGGCCAGATTGTGAAGAGAATTTGGCCTTCTTCATCAGGCAGTGAGATTATCTGATTTATATGTTGGAACAATCACTGTGTCTGCAGTGTAGAGGACAGGTAAATCAGCTGACGAGTTATTGTAGTTATCAGAGAGACATGAGAAAGGCAGGAGCAAAGGGGACAAGAGGAGGGAATGGATTCAAGATCTATGTAAGAGATAGAATGTTCCGAGGTTATTAACAGAGTGGGTGTGGTGGGTAAGAAAAAGGGAGGACTGAGGATTACTTTAAAGGTCTAATTTGGATGAATGGTAGAGCCATTAACAGTAGTTGAGACTACACAGAAAGGGGAACACATTCTCTTGTGGGTTAGGAGAAGGAAGAGAAGGGGGAAGGAAAAGAGTGATACATTTGGCCTGGGGAATATTCAATTTAAGGTGCTCAAGACATGTACGGTAGAGATGTCCTCTTGACCAAGAATAACTAAGACTATCATTTGTTTAATGAATGCTTATCATGGTCAGGTACTGGGCTGAGGAATTTCCATAGATCACCTCATTCGACCCTAACAGCAGCCCTATAAGGTAAATGTTATTGGCTCCATTTTATATATGGGGAAACTGAGGTGCAGAGAGTTTTGAAACTCTCATGTACTTGGCTGATTATTACATTATTTAACCCTTCAACAAATTTCCTTATCTACCATCTCATTTTCTGACTGTAAACTTTCCACCAAGAAGTCTTTTACTTTTCCCCATTCCTCCACCTTTTCCTGATTTACCACATGTAATCATAGAAAGAATATTGCCAGTTTTGAAGGAGATGCTGATTAAAACTCAGCTCTTGGCCAGGCGCAGTGGCTCGGGCCTGTAATGCCAGCACTTTGGGAGGCTGAGGCGGGCGAATTATAAGGCAGGAGTTTGAGGCCAGCCTGGCCAACATGGTGAAACTCCATCTCTACTAAAAATATAAAAAATTAGCTGGGCCTAGTAGCAGGCACCTGTAGTCCCAGCTACTTGGGAGGCTGAGGCAGGAGAACCGCTTGAACCCGGGAGACAGAGGTTGCAGTGAGCCGAGATCACGCCACTGCACTCTAGCCCAGGCGACAGAGTGAAACTCCGTCTCAAACAACAACAACAACAACAACAACAACAACAACAACAACATAAAAAACTCTTTTACTAAATAGCTGTGTGGCCCTCACTTGTAAAATGGTTCCTCACTTGTAAAATGGAAAAAATGTAATGCCTTACTCTTTACTTGTCAAGTAAGCAAAATGTTCTAACATTCACTTTGTTAGAAAATTTAGGAACAATAATTTTGAATGATTAAACAGATATGCTACTGACTAGAATGTGAAATTTGCATGATTTTAAGAGCAAATAGCGGGGCGCGGTGGCTCACGCCTGTAATCCCAGCACTTTGGGAGGCTGAGGTGGGCAGATCACTTGAGGTCAGGAGTTTGAGACCAGACTGGCCAATATGGTGAAACCCTGTCTCTTCTAAAAATACAAAAATTAGCCTGGCATTGACAGACAGGACTAGCTGGATTTCCTAGGCCGACTAACAATCCCTAAGCCTAGCTGGGAAGGTTACTGCATCCACCTTTAAACACGGGGCTTGCAACTTAGCTCACACCCGACCAATCAGGTAGTAAAGAGAGCTCACTAAAATGCTAATTAGGCAAAAACAGGAGGTAAAGAAATAGCCAATCATCTATTGCCTGAGAGCACAGCGGGAGGAACAATGATTGGAATACAAACTCAGGCATTCGACCCAGCAACAGCTACCCTCTTTGGGTCCCCTCCCTTTGTATGGGAGCTCTGTTTTCACTCTATTAAATCTTGCAACTACACTCTCTTCTGGTCATGTTTGTTATGGCTCAAGCTGAATTTTCACTTGCCGTGCACCACTGCTGTTTGCTGCCATTGCAGACCTGCCGCTGACTTCCATCCCTCCGGATACCGCAGGGTGTCCGCTGTGCCCCTGATCCAGCAAGGTGCCCATTGCTGCTCCAGATCAGGCTAAAGGCTTGCCATTGTTCCTGCACAGACAAGTGCCTGGGTTCATCCTAATCTAGTTGAACACTAGTCACTGGGTTCCATGGTTCTCTTCCGTGACCCATGGCTTCTAATAGAACTGTAACACTCACCCCATGGCCGAAGATTCCATTCCTTGGAATCTGTGAGGCCAAGAACCCCAGTTCAGAGAACACAAGGCTTGCCACCATCTTGGAAATGGCCTGCTGCCATTTTGGAAGCAGCCCTCCACCATCTTGGGAGCTCTGGGAGCAAGGACCCCCTGGTAACATTTGGCGACCATGAAGGGACCTCCAAAGCGGTGAGTAATATTGGACCACTTTGGCTTGCTATTCTGTCCTATCCTTCCTTAGAATTGGAGGAAAATACTGGGCACCTGTTGGCCAGTTAAAAATGATTAGTGTGGCTGCCAGACTTAAGACTCAGGTGTGAGGCTGTCTGGGGAAGGGCTTTCTAACAACCCTCAACCCTTCTCGGTTGGGAACATTGGTCTGCCTGGAGCCAGCTTCCACTTTACGTTTTCTTGAGGAAGCCGAGGGCTGACTAGAGTCAGAAAACTGTTGTCCCGAACTCCTGGTATTAGCCGGTTGAGATCATGGCACAGCCAAAAGTCTCTACTCAACAGTCGCCCATGCGTGCACCCCTACCTTTCCTTCTGACCCATACCTGCTGGGTCCCGACCATGACTTTCTTGAAAGTGTAGCCCCAAAATTCTCCTTACCTCTGAATCTACTTCCTCTGATCCCTGCCTCCTAGGTACTAATGGTTCAGACTTTCATTTCCTCTAGCAATTGTATCTCCAAAAGGATCTAAGGAAGTTCTATGCTGAGTCCTTAGGCATCTAGGCTATAAACCCAGGAAGTCCTATCCCTGGTGTCCCTCTCGATTTAGGTATATAGCTCTTGACATGGGGAGTTATGTGGGACCCATTCCCCACCACTCTTGCCATAGCCCCAAGTTTGTAATGGCTAAGAGAAGGAGAGAGAGAGAGACAGAGGAAAGAGAGATGGAGGAGTGAGAGAGAGAGACAGAGGAGAGAGAGAGAGACACGGGAGAGAGAGAGAGAGACGGAGGAGAGAGATGGAGAGATGGAGGACAGAGAGATGGAGAGAGATAAAGAGGGAGTCAAAGAGAAAAGAAAGAGAAAGAAATAGAAAAAAAAGTGTGCCCTATTCCTTTAAAAGCCAGGGTAAATTTGAAACCTATAATTGATAATTGAAGGTCTTCTCCGAGACCCTGTAACATTTCAATACTACCTTGTTGTCAGTGTAAACAAGGGCATAGCCTGAAAACACTGAGACCACTGACAGCCCATAGCTTTCCTATCAAAAATCCTTAACCCAGTAACCCGTGGATGCATACAGTCTGTAGCGGCAACTGCTTTGCTAACAGAAGAGAGTAGAAAAGTAACTTTCAGAGGAAACCTCATTGTGAGCACACCTCACCAGTTCAGAAATTTTAAGTCAAAAAAGCAAAAAGGTAGCTTACTAACTCAAAAATCTTAAAGTATGGGGCTATTCTGTTAGAAAAAGGTAATTTAGCACCAACCACTGGTAATTCCCTTAACCCAGCTGATTTCCTAACAAGGGATTTAAATCTTAATTACCACACAAAGGTCCTACCAGACCTTGGAGGAACTCCCTTCAGGACAGGAGATAGATGGTTCCTCCCAGGTGATTGAGGAAAAAACCACAATAGGCATCCAGTAATTGATAGGGAGACTCTTGTGGAAGCAGAGTTAGAAAAATTGTCTAATAATTGGTCTCCTCAAACGTGAGAGCTGTTTGCATTTAGCCAAGCCTTAAAGTACTTACAGAATCAAAAAAGAGTATCTCAATCCTGACTCAAAAGATTACCTGTACCCTCTCTGAAATGAATTTGCATAAGAACTGTTGTTATGGGAATTCATCTTGATGGGGCAGCTGGGTTGTTATGAAATACTCAGGAACCCAGCCCAGCTCTAGGACTCACCCCTGAGCACGAAGGCAATGTTGGGTATGCTGGTAAAGGATCACTAGAATCCAGCAGCCCGGACCCCTTTCTTTGTGTTCAAGAGAGGTGGGAAAAGGGGTGCAGGACAGCTACATTGGTGAGCGTAACTAATCTGATAAGCAGAGGTCCATGGGTGGTTACGCACCCTGGAAAGGAATAAGCATTAGGACCATAGAGGACACTCTAGTACTAATGCTCATCGGAAAATGACTAGGGGTGCTGGCATCCCTATGTTCTTTTTTCAGATGGGAAACATTTCCCCCAAGGCAAAAACGCCCCTAAGATGTATTCTGGAGAATTAGGACCAATTTGACCCTCTGACACTAAGAAAGAAACAACTTATATTCTTTTGCAGTACTGCCTGGCCACGATATCCTCTTCAAGGGGTAGAAACCTGGCCTCCTAAGGGAAGTATGAATTATAACACCACCTTACAGCTAGACCTCTTTTGTAGAAAAGCAGGCAAATGGAGTGAAGTGCCATATGTACAAACTTTCTTTTCATTAAGAGACAACTAGCACTTATGTAAAAGTGTGATTTATGCCCTACAGGAAGCCCTCAGAGTCTACTTCATACCCCAGCATCCCCCCAACTCCTTCCCCAACTAATAAGGAACCCCGTCAACACAAATGGTCCAAAAGGAGATAGACAAAGGGATAAACAATGAACCAAAGGGTGCTGATATTCCCTGATTAAGCCTCCTCCAGGCAGTGAGAGGAGGAGAATTTGGCCCAGCCAGAGTGCATGTACCTTTTTCTCTCTCAGACTTAAAGCAAATTAAAATAGACCTAGGTAAATTCTCAGATAACCCTGAAGGCTATACTGATGTTTTACAAGGGTTAGGACAATCCTTTGATCTGACATGGAGAGATATAATGTCACTGCTAAATCAGACACTAACAACAAATGAGAGAAGTGCCGTCATAACTGCAGCCCGAGAGTTTGGCGATCTCTGGTATCTCAGTCAGGTCAATGATAGGATGACAACAGAGGAAAGAGAATGATTCCCCACAGGCCAGCAGGCAGTTCCCAGTGTAGACCCTCACTAGGACACAGAATCAGAACATGGAGATTGGTGTCGCAGACATTTGCTAACTTGCGTGCTAGAAGGACTAAGGAAAACTAGGAAAAAGCCTATGAATTATTCAGTGATGTCCACTATAACACACAGAAAGGAAAAAAAAATCCTACTGCCTTTCTGGAGAGACTAAGGGAGGTATTGAGGAAGCATACCTCCCTGTCACCTGACTCTATTGAAGGCCAACTAATCTTAAAGGATAAGTTTATCACTCAGTCAGCTGCAGACATTAGGAAAAAACTTCAAAAGTCCACAAAATTTAGAAACCCTATTGAACTTGGCAACCTTGGTTTTTTTTTTTTTTTTTTTTTTTGAAACGGAGTCTCGCGCCCAGGCTGGAGTGCAGTGGCCGGATAACGTTGGTTTTTTATAATAGAAATCAGGAGGAGCAGGCGGAATGGGGCAAACGGGATAAACAAAAGGCCACCGCTTTAGTCATGACCCTCAGGCAAGCAGACTTTGGAGGCTCTGGAAAAGGGAAAAGCTGGGCCAATCAAATGCCTACTAGGGCTTGCTTCCAGTGTGGTCTACAAGGACATTTTTAAAAAGATTGTCCAAGTAGAAATAAGCCACCCCCTCATCCATGCCCCTTATGTCAAGGGAATCACTGGAAGGCCCACTGCCCCAGGGGATGAAGGTCCTCTGAGTCAGAAGCCACTAACCAGATGATCCACCAGCAGGACTGAGGGTGCCCAGGGCAAGTGCCAACCCATGCCATCATCCTCACAGAGCCCTGGATATGCTTGACCATTGAGGGCCAGGAGATTAACTGTCTCCTGGACACTGGCGCGGCCTTCTCAGTCTTACTCTCCTGTCCTGGACAACTGTCCTCCAGATCTATTACTATCCGAGGGGTCCTAGGACAGCCAGTCACTAGATACTTCTCTCCCAGCCACCAAGTTGTGACTGGGGAACTTTACTCTTTTCACATGCTTTTCTAATTATGCCTGAAGGCCCCACTCCCTTGTTAGGGAGACACATTCTAGCAAAAGCAGGGGCCATTATATACCTGAACATAGGAGAAGGAACACCCATTTGTTGTCCCCTGCTTGAGGAAGAATTAATCCTGAAGTCTGGGCAACAGAAGGNCCACCAGCAGGACTGAGGGTGCCCAGGGCAAGTGCCAACCCATGCCATCATCCTCACAGAGCCCTGGATATGCTTGACCATTGAGGGCCAGGAGATTAACTGTCTCCTGGACACTGGCGCGGCCTTCTCAGTCTTACTCTCCTGTCCTGGACAACTGTCCTCCAGATCTATTACTATCCGAGGGGTCCTAGGACAGCCAGTCACTAGATACTTCTCTCCCAGCCACCAAGTTGTGACTGGGGAACTTTACTCTTTTCACATGCTTTTCTAATTATGCCTGAAGGCCCCACTCCCTTGTTAGGGAGACACATTCTAGCAAAAGCAGGGGCCATTATATACCTGAACATAGGAGAAGGAACACCCATTTGTTGTCCCCTGCTTGAGGAAGAATTAATCCTGAAGTCTGGGCAACAGAAGGACAATATAGACAAGCAAAGAATGCCTGTCCTGTTGAAGTTAAACTAAGGGATTCCCCCTCCTTTCCCTATGAAAGGCAGTAGCCCCCTCAGACCCGAGGCCCAACAAGGACCCCAAAAGATTGTTAAGGACCTAAAAGCCCAAGGCCTAGTAAAACCATGCATAGCCCCTGCAATACTCCAATTTTAGGAGTACAGAAACACAATGGACAGTGGAGGTTAGTGTAAGATCCCAGGATTATCAATGAGGCCATTGTCCCTCTATACCCAGCTGTACCTAACTCTTACACTCTGCTTTCCCAAATACCAGAGGAAGCAGAGTGGTTTACAGTCCTGGACTTTAAGGATGGCTTTTTCTGCATCCGTGTACATCCTGACTCTCAATTCTTGTCTGCCTTTGAAGATTCTTTGAACCCAACGTCTCAACTCACCTGGACTGTTTTACCCAAGGGTTCAGGGATAGCCCCCATCTATTTTGCCAGGCATTAGGCCAAGACTTGAGCCAGTTCTCATACCTGGACACTCTTGTCTTCAGTACGTGGATGATTTACTTGTAGCCGCCCATTCAGAAACCTTGTGCCCTCAAGCTACCCAAGTGCTCTTAAATTTCCTCACTACCTGTGGCTACAAGGTTTCCAAACCAAAGGTTCAGCTCTGCTCACAGCAGGTTAAATACTTAGGGCTAAAATTATCCAAAGGCACCAGGGCCCTCAGTGAGGAATGTATCCAGCCTATACTGGCTTATCCTCATCCCAAATCCCTAAAACAACTAAGAGCGTTCCTTGGTATAACAGGTTTCTGCTGAATATGTATTCCCAGGTACGGTGAAAACCAGACCATTATATACACTAATTAAGGAAACTCAGAAAGCCAATACCCATTTAGTAAGATGGACACCTGAAGCAGAAGCAGCTTTCCAGCCCCCAGCGAAGGCCCTATCCCAAGCCCCAGTGTTAAGCTTGCCAATGACTTTTCTTTATATGTGACAGAAAAAACAGGAATAGCTCTAGGAGTCCTTACACATATCCGAGGGATGAGCCTGCAACCCGTGGCACACCTGAGTAAGGAAACTGATGCAGTGGCAAAAGGTTGGCCTCATTGTTTACAGGTAGTGGCAGCAGTAGCAGTCTTAGTATCTGAAGCAGTTAAAATAATACAGGGAAGAGATCTTACTGTGTGGACATCTCATGATATGAACAGCATACTCACTGTTAAGGAGACTTGTGACTGTCAGACAACCGTTTATTTAAGTATCAGGCTCTATTACTTGAAAGGCCAGTGCTGCAACTGCACACTTGTGCAACTCTTAACCCAGTCACATTTCTTCCAGACAATGAAGAAAAGATAGAACATAACTGTCAACAAGTAATTGCTCAAACCTACACCACTCAAGGGGAACTTTTAGAGGTTCTCTTGACTGATCCTGACCTCAACTTGTATACTGATGGAAGTTCCTTTGTAGAAAAAGGACTTCGAAAATGTCCTAAATGCTTATAGAACGACCCCTAGTATGGGATAATCCCCTCCTGGAAAACAAGCCCCAGTACTCAGAAAAAGAAATAGAATGGGGAACCTCACAAGGACATAGTTTCCTCCCCTCAGGATGGCTAGCCACTGAAGAAGGGAAAATACTTTTGCCTGCAGCTAACCAATGGAAATTACTTAAAACTCTTCACCAAACCTTTCACTTAAGCATTGATAGCATCCATCAGATGGCCAAATTATTATTTACTGGACCAGGCCTTTTCAAAATTATCAAGCAGATAGTCAGGGTCTGTGAAGTGTGCCAAAGAAATAATACCCTGCCTTATTGCCAAGCTCCTTCAGGAGAGCAAAGAACAGGCCATTACCCAGGAGAAGACTGGCAACTAGATTTTACCCACATGCCCAAATCTCAGGGATTTCAGTATCTACTAGTTTGGGTAGATACTTTCACTGGTTGGGCAGAGGCCTTACGCTGTAGGACAGAAAAGGCCCAAGAGGTAATAAAGGCAATAGTTCATGAAATAATTCTCAGATTCAGACTTCCCTGAGGCTTACAGAGTGATGATGGCCCTGCTTTCAAGGCTACAGTAACCCAGGGAGTATCTCAGGCGTTAGGTATACAATATCACTTACACTACACCTGGAGGCCACAATCCTCAGGGAAGGTCAAGAAAATGAACAAAACACTCAAACGACATCTAAAAAAGCTAACCCAGGAAACCCACCTTGCATGGTCTGCTCTGTTGCCTATAGCCTTATAAGAATCTGAAACTCTCTCCAAAAAGCAGGACTTAGCCCATATGAAATGCTGTATCGATGGCCCTTCCTAACCAATGACCTTGTGCTTGACCGAGAGACGGCCAACTTAGTTGCAGACATCACCTCCTTAGCCAAATATCAATAAGTTCTTAAAATATTACAAGGAGCCTGTCCCCAAGAAGAGGGAAAGGAATTATTCCACTCTGGTGACATGGTTTTAGTCATGTCCCTTCCTTCTAATTCCCCATCCCTAGATACATCCTGGGAAGGACCCTACCCAGTCATTTTATCTAACCCAACTGTGGTTAAAGTGGCTGGAGTGGAGTCTTGGATACATCACACGTGAGTCAAACCCTGGATACTGCCACGGGAACCTGAAAATCCAGGAGACAATGCTAGTTATTCCTGTGAACCTCTAGAGGATCTGTGCCTGCTCTTCAAGCAACAATCGTGAGGAAAGTAACTAAAATCGTAAATCCCCATGGCTCTCCCTTATCATATTTTTATCTTTACTGTTCTCTTACCCCCTTTCACTCTCACTGCACCCCCTCCATGCAGCTGTATGACCAGTAGCTCCCCTTACCAAGAGTTTCTATGGAGAATGTGGCTTCCTGGAAATATTGATGCCCCATCGTATAGGAGTTTATCTAAGGGAAACCCCACCTTCACTGCCCACACCCATATGCCCCACAAATGCTATAACTCTGCCACTCTTTGCATGCATGCAAATACTCATTATTGGACAGGAAAATGATTAATCTTAGTTGTCCTGGAGGACTTGGAGCCACTGTCTGTTGGACTTACTTCACCCATACCAGTATGTCTGATGGGGGTGGAGTTCAAGATTAGGCAAGAGAAAAACATGTAAAGGAAATAATCTCCCAACTGACCCAGCTACATAGCACCCCTAGCCCTACAAAGGACTAGATCTCTCAAAACTACGTGAAACCCTCTGTACCCATACTCAGTGGGTAAGCCCATTTAATACCACCCTCACTGGGCTCCATGAGGTCTTGGCCCAAAACCCTACTAACTGTTGGATGTGCCTCCCCCTGTACTTCAGGCCATACATTTCAATCCCTATACCTGAACAAGGGAACAACTTCAGCACAAAAATAAGCACCATTTCCCTTTTAGTAGGACCTCTTGTTTCCAATCTGGAAATAACCCATACCTCAAACCTCACCTGTGTAAAATTTAGCACTACTATAGACACAATCAACTCCCAATGCATCAGGTGTGTAACTCTTCCCACAAGAATAGTCAGCCTACCCTCAGGAATATTTTTTGTCTGTGGTACCTCAGCCTATCGTTATTTGAGTGGCTCTTCAGAATCTATGTGCTTCCTCTCATTCTTAGTGCCCCCTATGACCATCTACACTGAACAAGATTTATACAATTATGTCATACATAAGCCCCGCAACAAAAGAGTACCCATTCTTCCTTTTGTTATAGGAGCAGGAGTGCTAGGTGGATTAGGTACTGGCATTGGTGGTATCATAACCTCTACTCAGTTCTATTATAAACTATCTCAAGAACTAAATGGTGACATGGAACTGGTCACCGATTCCCTGGTCACCTTGCAAGATCAACTTAACTCCCTAGCAGCAGTAGTCCTTCAAAATCGAAGAGCTTTAGACTTGCTAATTGTCGAAAGAGGGGGAGCCTGTTTATTTTTAGGGGAAGAATGCTGCTATTAAGTTAATCAATCTGGAATTGTCACCAAGAAAGTTAAAGAAATTTGAGATCAAATACAACATAGAGCAGAGGAGCTTCAAAACACCGGACCGTGGGGCCTCCTCAGCCAATGGATGCCCTGGATTCTCCCCTTCTTAGGACCTCTAGCAGCTATAATATTAATACTCCTCTTTGGACCCTGTATCTTCAACCTCCTGGTTAAGTTTGTCTCTTCCAGAATTGAAGCTGTAAAGCTACAAATAGTTCTTCAAATGGAGTTCCAGATGCAGTCCATGACTAAAATCGACCACAGAACCCTGGACCAGCCTGCTAGCCCATGCTCCAATGTTAATGACATCGAAGGCACCCCTTCCAAGGAAATCTCAACTGCACAACCCCTACTATGCCCCAATTCAGCAGGAAGCAGTTAGAGCAGTTGTTGGCCAACCTCCCCAACAGCTCTCGGGTTTTCCTGTTGACAGAGGGGACTGAGAGGCAGGACTAGCTGGATTTCCTAGGCTGACTAAGAATCCCTAAGCCTAGCTGGGAAGGTAACCGCATCCACCTTTAAACATGGGGCTTGCAATTTAGCTTACACCCGACCAAGCAGGTAGTAAAGAGAGCTCACTAAAATGCTAATTAGGCAAAACAGGAGGTAAAGAAATAGCCAATCATCTGTTGCCTGAGAGCACAGCGGGAGGAACAATGATTGGAATATAAACCCAGGCATTTGAGCCGGCAATGGCTACCCTCTTTGGGTCCCCTCCGTTTGTATGCGAGCTCTGTTTTCACTCTATTAAATCTTGCAACTGCACTCTTTTCTGGTTGTGTTTGTTATGGCTCAAGCTGAGCTTTCGCTCACCATCCACCACTGCTGTTTGCCGCCATTGCAGACCCGCCGCTGACTTCCTCCGCAGGGTGTCTGCTGTGCTACCAATTCAGCCAGGTGCTCATTGCCGCTCCCGATTGGGCTAAAGGCTTGCCATTGTTCCTGCACGGCTAAGTGGCCGGGTTCATCCTAATCAAGCTGGACACTAGTCACTGGGTTCCTTGGTTCTCTTCCATGACCCACAGCTTCTAATAGAGTTATAACACTCACTGCATGGCCCAAGATTCCATTCCTTGGAATCTGTGAGGCCAGGAACCCCAAGTCAGAGAACATGCGGCTTGCCACCATCTTGGAAGTGACCTGCTGCCATTTTGGAAGCGGCCCCCCACCATCTTGGGAGCTCTGGGAGCAAGGACCCCCGGTAACAGCATGGTGGTGAGTGCCTGTAGTCCCAGCTATTCTCAGGCTGAGGCAGGAGAATTTCTTGAACCCTGGAGGTGGAGGTTGCAGTGAGCCGAGATCAAGCCATTGCACTCTGCAAGACTGTCTCAAAAACAAACAAAAAGAGCAAACTGTAAGCACACAGGAACTCCAAAGATATTTCATGGCTTCAGTGTACTGTTTTGAGCTACTTCTTCAGATCTTTATGGATCAAAGTTCAGCCTCCACCAGTGGGAACATTTAACGAGGAAGGTTGAGAATTACCATGCATTCTATTAATATCTAGAAGGATTGCGGTTAGGACCAAATGACTAATAAGATACCCCAAGTATTATTAGGAAAGGAACTTTGTTATAAAACTCTGGGCAAATGGTACTTACGTTCATTTCAGTTGTCATTTCCTTCATACTTTCTATGTCTGTTCTCCACCCTAGCAGCTGATTTATAGACTGACTTTTTACCTGGGCTAGTCCCCAACTATGCTGGCACTGTCACAAGGCAGTGAATCCGTGAGTAAATACATGCTCTGATTTGCTTTGCTCTCAAAGGCCAACCTGACCTTCTCCTTGTCTTTCTGACTGGTTGTGACTCACAGACTAGCTGAACACCAGGCCCTTGGGATCCCAAGCTGGGCAGGGTGCTGTGTTTTTTCTTTGCTCATCCAGACTTTCCCAGTGTTTTCTGGTTCAGAACTGGGGTTGATAACAGGGTTGGTAATGGGCAGACCAGGTTCCATTGCTATGGTTACTGTCTCCATGGATACAAATTATCAGGGACCTTCCCTCCTCACATACCTGACTCCCACCTCTTCCAGAGGTCTTTTACCGAGTAAAAACAAGTGGTGAACTCTTCACTCACTTCCTGGAAATTTTTCTTCAATTTCACCCTATTTGTATCAACAAAATCACCGACCTATCTTTAAATATCAAATAGGAATTTTTACCTTTGAATATAATTGTTCAGATTTAGGTTACAAACTGCGTTTTTCTGTGTTATGTGAATATTCATGTACCCGATTTTTTTTTTTTTTTTTTTTTTGACAGAGTCTGACTCTGTAGCCCAGGCTGGAGGGCGGTGGCGCGATCATCTCAGGCTCACTGGCAACCTCCACTCCCGGGTTTCAAAACCATTTCTCCTGCCTCAGGGGCCTCCAAGTAGCATGGGATTGGCAGGCGTGGGCGGCCACCACCAACTGGCTGATTTTTTTTTTTTTTTTTTTTTTTTGAGACGGGAGTCTTTGCTCTTGTCACCCAGCTGTTGGAGTGCAGTGGCGGATCTCAGTCACCTGCCAAGCTTCCAACCCTCCCGGGTTACGCCATTCTTTCCTGCCCTTCAGCCTCCGGAGTAGCTGGATACAGGCGCCTGCCACCTCGCCCGGCTAGTTTTTTGTATTTTTAGTAGGAGACGGGGTTTTCAGCCAGGTTGGCCAGGATTGGTTTGATCTCCTGACCTCGTGACTCCGCCCGTCTCGGCCTCCAAAGGTGTGGGATTTACGGTTGAGCCACCGCGCCCGCCAGGCTGATTTTTTGTATTTTTAGTAGAGACGAGGTTTCACCGTGTTGACCAAGCTGGTCTCGAACTCTGAACCTCAGATGATCCACCCGCCTCAGCCTCCCAAAGTGCTGAGATTACAGGTGTGAGCCACCACACCCAGCCTCATGTACTTAAATTTTTAATCATAAAAGTTATATAAGCCCATCAAGGGAAACAGTGAAAACTGGCAAAAGGGATGTAAAACCCTAGAATTAATATTTTGGGCTGGATGCAGTGGCTCACACCTGTAATCCCAGCATTTTGGGAGGCCAAGGTAGGTGGATCACTTGAGCCCAGGAGTTCAAGACCAGCCTGGGCAATATGTCAAAATCCTGTCTCTACTAAAAATACAAAAATTAGCCAGGCACAGTGGCTCATGCCTGTAATCCCAGAAATTTGGGAGGCCAAGGCGGGCAGATCATGAGGTCAGGAGTTCGAGTCTAGCCTGACCAACATGGTGAAACCCCATCTCTACTAAAAATACAAAAATTAGCCAGGCATGGTGGTGCGCACCTGTAATTCCAGCTACTCAGGAGGCTGAGGCAAGAGAATCACTTGAACCCAGCCTGGGTGACAGAGCGAGACTCCATCTCAAAAATAAAACAAAACAAAACAAAATGAAAATTAGCTGGGTGTGGTGGCATGTGCCTGTAGTCCCAGCTACTTAGGAGACTGAGATAGGAGGATTGCTTGAGCCAGGGAGGTGGAGGTTGTAGTGAGCCGAGATTGCACCACTGCTCTCTAGCCTGGGCAATAGAGTGAGACCGTCTCAAAAAAAAATTATTTTTTGGCATACTTTTTCTTAGATTTAAACATTTTTTGCATCTATTGACCTTTTAAAAATTTGTCTTCTGTTATCTGCACACTTATATTTTAAACTGAAGTTAATTATGGGTGGGTTTCAGGGAGCACCCAAATTCCCTGAAATTGTATGTGAAATTGTATATAGGGGCATATGTATTTTTTCTGGGGAGAGGGGAATAATTTCTATCAGATACTCAAAAAAATCTGATTCCAAACATTTTTTAAAAATCACAGTAAATTTGCATTATATTTTTTCTACTGCTCTAGGAAAGCACTTTCCCAGGAGGTTTGGGGGATGCCAGTGTATTACTCCAACAATGCCAGGGCTCAGCATTTTAGTTTTTCAGTCTGCAATGGATTTCATTGTCCTTATAAAGGGTTAGGTCAGAGTGTCTCCTATAGCATGTAGGCAGTTGAGGGCTTTTGGACAACCATGGAGCATTTTAATTTCCAGGATTCTGTTAGATGTATGTGGTGGGAGGAGCCAGAGAGGCCATTGCTCAAGGTGGCTAAATGTGGCGCGTGTAGACAATCAGCAATTCCACATCCCACAAGGAAAGTTCTGATCTGTGCTGGGACTAGAGCTCACCCTCAATATCATACCTACTGCATGTTTGCCAGTATATTATGTCATCTATCTCTCCATATAATCTTGCTGTTGTAGAATCAATAGTTATTGAATGATTTTGATGGAAGATAGGCATAATTGTCATTTCTCTTTGGAAAACTAGGAAAGTGTTGCTTAGAAAAATCTCTGTGGTTTTCTAAAGCTCCCAGTAACAGAAAATGAGAAACTTGAAACTGGATCCCAGATTCTGTGACTCCAATCCTGAAAGCTTGTCCTTGAATCATAGATTATCATAGCCACCTTGGTTTTTATTTTGAGGAGCAGTTTCCATTTGGAAAGATGTTTGAATGGTCAGTGATTTCTATAGGCGCTTGGTGGTGTCCAGTGATAGCAAATAAATAGTTTGATCATTACCTCCTCATTTATGAGAGCAAGAAGCAGGTGCATAAGTGAAAAGAAAGACGCAACTTTCTTTACTTGTTATGTATTTGTGATAACATAAAAATACTCATAGAAAACTAACTAGATGAGATAATCTAATATTCTAAAGATTTATCTCTATTCTGAATATTATGCTTAATATGTCATTATAGTACTCTTCCATTTCTGTGCTGAGAACGTTTTCTTCTTGTATTAATGAATTTACCTCTCATCCCTGAAGATAAGCGTCCCATTGGAGAGAGACATGAGCAATATTTGTGGACTCTAATGAACTTGCAAAAGAGAAATGAGGTAAATATTTTATAATAGAAAGATACTAAGACATCAGATTCTTGAATATGCAGGTAACGTTGCTGTATTAACAGATGTTCACCTTTTAAATAAAAATACGCTTATAACAGACCCAATGAGATTTAAAAACTATCCTTGTTATTCAAAGATTTGATTTACACCAATATAATTGATGAAACTGTTCAGCCATAGATTTTCAAAATGCTCTACTTTACAAATAGCACATTAAATTGATTTTCTCTTTTTATATATTACGGATTAAATGTTTCTCAAATGCTTTGCAAGATATTGAAGATTTCAGAAGACAGGGATGGTACATGTACCCTCCAGTCAGGCTTCCTAATGGGGCCATACATTTTATGGGAGAAACAGTGTGAGTAATTATTTGCAGGAGGTAGAAAAAGGTGTCCAAGAATACCAAGGTAAAAATGCTTGAAAATTTAAAATTAAATGCAAGTTGTTTAATCAAGATGCCATGGCTGGGCGTGGTGGTTCACGCCTGTAATCCCAGCACTTTGGGAGGCCAAGGCGGTGGCTCACGAGGTCAGGAGTTCAAGACCAGCCTGGCTAACACGGGTGAAATCCTGTCTCTACTAAAAATACAAAAATTAGCTGGACATGGTAGCGGGCCTCTGTAATTCCAGCTAGTCGGAAGGCTGAGGTGGGAGAATCACTTGAACCCGGGATGCAGAGGTTGCAGTGAGCCAAGATCGCGCCATTGCACTACAGCCTGGGCAGACAGAGCAAGACTCTGTCTCAAAAATAATAATAATAATAAAATAAAGATGCCATGTAGTAATATATTTTTGTAACCAGTATTTGATGTTTTATAGTCTCTGATATTTTTAATGTTTGAGGTGCAGATGCACACACACACATACATGCACATACACGTGTATACATACACACATATTTATTTATTTATTTTTTTGAGACAGAGTCTCACTCTGTTGCCAGGCTGGAGTGCAGCGGCACAATCTTGGCTCACTGCAACCTCCAACTCCCTGGTTCAAGTGATTCTTCTGCCTCAGCCTCCCAAGCAGCTGAGATTACAGGCATATGCTACCATGCCCAGCTAATTTTTGTATTTTTAGTAGAGACAGGGTTTCACCATGTTGGCCAGGATGGTCTCAATCTCCTGATCTCGTGATCCACCCACCTCAGCCTCCCAAAGTGCTTGGATTACAGGCGTGAGCCACCAAGCCTGGTCCACACGTATTTATTATACTATTAAAAAGTTAGCTGTTACTTTAAATTAAAAGGTTACGTTAATGGGAAAAAATTTAAAACTATGCAAAAGACAGAAGTAGATAAGGAGAAAACAAAAGTTCACCTTCTTACTTCTCAATGTTTAATTATACTACCCAGAGATAAACAGGGTTAAAATTTCCTGCCAGCAATGTTCACTGTCATATGTACATATGTCCTTTAAAAAGCTCTACAAATGTGATTGCAATACTGTTGAGCAACTTGCGATTTTCAGTAAATTATGTCTTGAACTTCATCTTTCTATATCTATACATATAGATCTCTTTCATTCTTTTTGGTGGCTGTATAATATACTATTGTAAGAATGTACCAATCTTACTTAACCAATTCCTTACTGGTGGATATTTTGGTGGTTTCTACTTTTGTTTTGTTTTCCTATTGTAAACCCATGTACAAGGACACACATCACACCATTATTTTTCCACACATGTGCAGGTATAGTATTGCATGGTTGGGTAACTTCCTAGGAATGTAATCTCTAGGTAAAAGGACATGTGCAATTTTTTTTTTTTTTTTTTTTTTTTTTTGAGACAGAGTTTCGCTCTTGTTGCCCAGGCTGGAGTACAATGGCGTGATCTTGGCTCACCACAACCTCTGCTTCCCAGATTCAACTGATTCTCCTGCCTCAGCCTCCTGAGTAGCTGGGATTACAGGTGTGCACCACCACGCCCAACTAATTTTGTATTTTTAGTAGAGACAAGGCTTCTTCATGTTGGTCAGGCTGGTCTCGAACTCCCGACCTCAGGTGATCCGCCTGTCTTGGCCTCCCAAAGTGCTGGGATTACAGGTGTGAGCCACCACGCCCGGCCCGTGCATTTTCAATTATCTAGTTTTTTAGCTAATATGAAAATTTAGAAAATATGTCCTAGAGTAAAAAGATCAATCTATATAGAAGGTGAAAAGCAGCTGGGCGCAGTAGCTCACACCTGTAATCCCAACACTTTGAGAGGCTGAGGCGGGTGGGTCACGAGGTCAAGAGATTGAGACCATCCTGGCCAACATGGTGAAACCCCGTCTCTACTAAAAATACAAAAGTTAGCTGGGTATAGTGGCAGGCGCCTGTAATCCCAGCTACTTGGGAGGCCAAGGCAGGAGAATCGCTTGAACCTGGGAGGCAGAGGTTGCAGTGAGCCAAGATTGTGCCACTGCACTCCAGCCTGATGGCAGAGTGAGACCTCATCTCAGAAGGAAAAAAAAAAAGGAAAGTGAAAAGCAAAAGTTTCTTTCTCAGGCTCTGAGCTCCCCACCATGACCATGATAACAGTTTCTCAGTCTCCTGTTCTAACATGAATATAATACATATTTTTTTTTTTTTTTTTTGAGACGGAGTCTCGCTCTGTCGCCCGGGCTGGAGTACAGTGGCCGGATCTCAGCTCACTGCAAGCTCCGCCTCCTGGGTTTACGCCATTCTCCTGCCTCAGCCTATAATACATATTTTATGTGTGCATAAAAAAATACAAGCGGGATGATTCATTGTGGGTTATGTTCACATTACATTTGATAAGTACTGCTCTTCCAAAAAAAAAAAAATGCATCAATTACATTCCTATCAAAAATCTGTGTATCTTCTGGTCCCCACCATCCTTGACAGCATCCTTGGATATGATCACACTTTTTCATTTCTTTCTTTTTTTAAATTTTTTTTTCTTTTGAGAGAATCTTGCTCTGTCACGCATCCAGGCTGGAGTGCTCACTGCACTCCTGGCTCACTGCAACCTCTGCCTCCTGGGCTCAAGTGATTCTCCTGCCTCAGCCTCTGAGTAGCTGGGATTACAGGTGCGCACCACCATGCCTGGCTAATAGAGATGGGGTTTCACCATGTTGGCCAGGCTGGTATCTAATTTCTGACCTCAGGTGATCCACCCAGTCAGCCTCCCAAAGTGTTGGTATTACAGGCATGAGCCACTGTGCCTGGCCAATTCTTGTTTTGCCAATCTGATAGATGAAAATGGCATCTTTTAAATCACTCACATTGTCATTGTCTTTTTTTTTTGAGACAAAGTTTTCTCTTGTCCCCCAGACTGGAGTGCAATGGCATGAGCTCACTGCAACTTCCGCCTCCCGGGTTCAAGCGATTCTCCTGCCTCAGCCTCCCAAGTAGCTAGGATTACAGGCGTACACCACCACACCTGGCTAGTAGAGATGGGGTTTCACCATGTTGGCCAGACTGGTCTCAAATTCCTTACCTCAAGTGATCCACTCACCTCGGCCTCCCCAAGTGCTGGGATTACAGGCATGAGCCACCACACCTGGCCTAGTATTTTTATCTTTTTTTGAGACTGAGTTTTGCTCTTTTGCCCAGGTTGAAGTGAAGTGGCGGATCTCGGCTCACTGCAGCCTCCACCTCCTTGGTTCAAGCAATTCTCCTGCCTCAGCCTCCTGAGTAACTGGGATTACAGGCGTCCACCAGGCACTAATTTTTTGTATTTTTAGTAGAGACGGGGTTTCGCCATGTTGGCTAGCCTGGTCTCAAACTTCTAACCTCAGGTGATTCACCTGCCTCGGCCTCCCAAAGTGCTAGGATTACAAGCGTGAGCCGCCGCGCCTGGACCGGGCATATCTTTTTTTATGGATGACCTGGAATCACACTGGATTGACTTTCTTATTGGCTTCTGTGCTTTCTTGGCATACTCACAATCAGACACAAGTATTTCTACAGTTACTAGAAACGAGATCCTACTCTGGAGCGAGCCACAGTGGCTTGTGTCTGTAACCCCAGTTACTTGCAGGGGAGGGGAGGCTGAGGTAAGAGGATCACTTGAGGCTAGGAGTTCAAGGCTGCAGTGAGCTATGATCATGCCACTGTGCTCCAGCCTGGGCGACAGAGGAATACATCATTTCTTAAAAAAAAAAAAAAAAAAAGGCCTACTTTGTACCTTGATAAGATGTTATGTCCCCCTGACCCCATTTCCTTCAACTCCATAAATGAGACCTTTACTTTCCTATCCCTTTTTCTCTGTTTCCTTCCTCTTCCAGATGAGGTCTTTGAAGTCTTTTTCTTCCCTTCCCACTCATCCTCTGCTCTCATCTCCTAGGTTAGGCTGAGGTATTTAGTGATTTTTGTTCTAATCTAAACTGTAATATTCTCAGATGAGGCCCATGGGCGATATGTTTTTTAGTCCTTCCATAAATGGAAATATCATCCTTTCCCCTCTACAGGTGAATGACATCTTGAAAGAGGATAGCCTTTTTCTTAGAAAACCTGTGAGGTTATTTCAGATTCCTGTGCTGAGAAAAAGAAATCTGGTGTCAGCCTGCCTCCTTTGTGAGTTATTCATTCTGTCTAAAAGCTGGCAAGCTTTCCTTTTTATCCTTGGAGTCCAGGAATCTTACAGTGATACTCCCAGGGGTGTGCTTTCTATCACTGAACTTGCCAGTAATTTGGTATGCCCTTTTAAGCTGCAGGCTAAAGAATATTTCTTCCATTTGTTTAATCACTACCTCTCTTTCATTGGTTTTTCTCTCTTTAGAATTCCTATTATTCACAAAATAGCTATCCTTTACGCCTTTTATCTTTTTTCCTCTATCTCTTTGTATTTTTGTTCTTGAGACATTTCTTCCTTTTGGCCTCTAATTTATACCTCCACAGTGACCAGCTATCCTTTCCCTCAATTCATTTACTAAATTTTTCAATGAAAAAAAGCATACTTTAATTTCCAAAATGTCATTTTATGCTATAATTAAAGACTGTGCTTTCATTAATTTTTAGATGACTTAAGTAACAGACTATTTAAGTAGATCCTTACTTTTACTAAGACCTAGTGGAGTTCTTCGGTCTTCTCACAGTTAACGATGTAGATGGAATCTTGGCCACCTAACCTCTGATCCACTTTTTCCTCCATCTATGGGGCTATTCACAAGAAACAGTTTTGATGATGTGCAAATAAAACCTACTCTGTGGATCTGAAGGTAAGGCATTTATTTCTGTTGACTTTTCTAAAAGTATGTAGGCTAATATTTTAGAGTTCGTGGATGTATAATGAAAATAACCACATGAATTTGTGCTATGAGGATAACTCTGGAAGGATGGCCATCAGACATTTCTGATTTCCCTCAAATACTCTCCTAAATTTCACCAAGTTCCATTCTAATATGATTCATAGGTGGTGTCTCCAAATTGTCTCTGCTCCTCTTGTGATGACTTGAATCATACCACACGACAATTAAATGAAAAGGATAAAACTTTATGAGCAATTAGTCTCAAAGTCTCTCCACTCAAAACTTGTGTGGCTTTTGTGCCAACCTACTAGTAATAATTACGTATGGAAGTTATATTAGGCAGAGTAGATTTAGAGTGCAGTAAAGATTATGGAATGATATGGAGGGACTAGTTATTCCAGTGGAGAAGAATGAACATGCTTGTTTTGGGTCCTTTTCCAGTTACACATCTGTCTCCTGGATTGGTATTAAAACATTCTGTTTTTTAGCATCCTGGGTGCTTAAATTATTTTATGTCTGTTACTTGTTGTTCAAGGTATCCCACCAAGGTAGGGAGGAAGATTTTAAAAATTTCTCTTGCTGTTACATAGTTGGAAAATTGAAGCATAAAAAAGATACATATAGTGTTTCTTGGATCCAAGAAGGGAAGCAAACCATTTACTTTCAGGGCCATTACATTATCTCTTTGATTTTTGAGGACCTTTAAGCAAGAGATACACCATGCACTGCCTACATAACTTTTAGACCCAACTCACCACTGGTTCCCCCAACTCAAATCCATTGACATTTTCAACTCTTTCTTCTCTGTAATATTTTCATGGCATCTGATATTGGTGAATCTTACCCTTACCCTCCTGAAGCCATATCTTCCCCTGGCCTATGAGATATACTCCTTTGAGCATATCTTCTTAACCCTTTGATTACTTTCTGCTTCTTTCATTGGTTCTTTTTCCTCCTCTCATCATCTAAGACCAATTCTTTTTTTTTTTTTTTTTTTTTACGGAGTCTTGCTCTGTTTCCCAGGCTGGAGTGCAGTGGAGTGATTAGGGCTTACTGCAGCCTCAACCTCCTGGGCTCAAGTGATCCTCCCACCTCAGCCTCCCAAATACACACCTGGGACCACAGGTGTGTATCACCATGCCTGGCTAATTTTTCAACTTTTCATAGAGATGAGGTCTCACTATGTTGCCCAAGCTGGTCTTGAACTCCTGAGTTTGAGTGATCCTCCCACCCAGCCTCCCAAAGTTCTGAGATTACAGGCATGAGCCACTGTGCCTGGCCCCAATTCTTGATAATGTGTTTGTTCATTCAGCTAATATTTACTGAACACTTATGATGTATCAAGTACTGTGCTAAAAGGTGGTCATAAAAGGGTGAACAAGAAGGTGATATTCATCTTCCTATAGCTCACATCTTAGTGGGGGAGGCAGACAATAAGAATACAAACATAGAGACCGGGTGCGGTGGCTCAAGCCTGTAATCCCAGCACTTTGGGAGGCCGAGATGGGCGGATCACAAGGTCAGGAGATCAAGACCATCCTGGCTAACATGGTGAAACCCCGTCTCTACTAAAAATACAAAAAAACTAGTCAGGCGAGGTGGTGGGTGCCTGTAGTCCCAGCTACTCGGGAGGCTGAGGCAGGAGAATGGCGGGAACCCGAGAGGCGGAGCTTGCAGTGAGCTGAGATCTCGCCATTGCACTCCAGCCTGGGTGACAGAGCAAGACTCTGTCTCAAAAAAAAAAAAGAAAGAATGAATGAATAAAGGCCAGGCATGGTGGCTCAAGCCCGTAATCCCAGCACTTTGGGAGGCCGAGGCAGGTGGATCACTTGAGGTCAAGAGTTCAAGAGCAGCCTGGCCAACATGATGAAACCCTGTCTCTACTAAAAATACAAAAATTAGCAGGGCACAATGGCACATGCCTGTAATCCAGCTACTTGGGAGGCTGAGGCAGGATAATTGCTTGAATCCAGGAGGCAGAGGTTGCAGTGAGCCGAGATTGCACCACTGCACTCCAGCCTGGGCAACACAGCAAGACTCTGCCTCAAAAAAAAAAAAAAATGAATGAATAAGACCTAGTATTTGATAGCACAGCAGGCAACAGGGTGACTACAGTCAACAATAATTTAATTGTTTAATAATTTAATTTGGTTATTTAAAAATAACCAAAAGAGTGTAATTGACTTGTTTGTAACACAAAGGATAAATGCTTGAGGTGATGGATATCCCATTTACTCTGATACGATTATTATGCATTACATGCCTGTATCAGAATATCTCATGTACTCCATAGATACATATACCTACTATGTACTCACAAAAAATTTTTAAAAAAGGGAATTGGTGACTTGGACTAGGGTGATAGTGCTGAGTAGTAACTTTATGCAGATTACTACCATACTTAATCTTCAATTGTGATTGCTTCTCTCTCTCCTTTTTTTTTTTTTTTTTTTTGAGACGGAAAAGGCTCGCCTCTGTCACTCACAGGCTGGAGGCGTGGGGGATCTCAGATCACTGCCGCCGCCTCCCGGGTTTATGCCATTCCGCATAGACCCTCACAGTGCCTCTGTGCCGATAGTCATGGGGTATGGTATGTGGACTACAGGCGCCCGCCACCGGTACGCCCGGTCCAGTTTTTGTATTTTTGAGTAGAGATGGGAGTATGCCGACTCTGTGATATGCGCGACAGGAGTGGGTCTCGATCCGCTGACCTTCACTGATCCGTCTCTCCCAAAGTGCTGGGATTCCCTCTCTCTCTTTTGATTGATAACTCCATTTGCTTGTAGTTGCATCTCCTCATGTCTAAACACTCAAAGAGACTTTTAGTTTCCCAGTCCCTGGCTGATCCTTTCTCCATCCAGTCTTCCCATAACTGTCAAGACAATATCGCGGCTACCTTCCCTCATCCCTATGCAAGAACTGGCAATGGATTCTGAACAAACCGAAGTGATTCTGCTTTGTATTCAAGGAATTCTATCAGACGAACCAACTCTACTTGTACAACCATATGGCCTTATTAGTCTTGAAACACTACCTATTTCAACTTCTGGCTACGGCTTTGTTATTCATCTAAAAAGCATCCATTATGCCTTCTTTCTATGTCAAACATGTTGTTAAACATGATGCTCTCACCGGTGTTCACTAAGTTAATCTTTACAAGCAACCCATGAGATTGGTTTTATTATCCTCAGTTCTCTAATATGAAATTAAGAGTTAGAGAGGTTTCCTTGTTCAAGATAAAAAAAACTAGTAAGAGGCAGAGCTGGGATTTGAACCCAAGTTCTCTGATTCCATGTCCAGTGTCCTTTCTTGAGCTTTTCTCTTGCAAACTCTCAGTCTGTGATACTTTCTCTTTGGCTTTCTGTTGATGCACGTCTACCTCTACTCTCCAACCCTTTCAAAAACTTTCTTGAAATTTGTCTCATATGGAAGTCTTTGTCATGTTTTCTCATGCTTTGAATATAGTTGAATTACAGACTCTTTTTTTTTTAGGAGACAGAGTCTCACTCTGTCACCCAGGCTGGAGTACAATGGCATGATCTCAGTTCACTGCAACCTCAACCTCCAGGGTTTAAGCAAATCTTGTGCCTCAGTCTCCTGTGTAGGTGGGATTACAGGCATGTGCCACTATGCCTGGCTAATTTTTTTTTGTATTTTTAGTAGACACGGGGTTTTACCATGTTGCCAAGGCTGGTCTCAAACTCCTTACCTCATGATCCGCCCACCTCGGTCTCCCAAAGTGCTGGCATTACAGGCATGAGCCACCGTGCCCAGCCTACAGATTGTTTTTTTGTTTGTTTTGTTTTTTGTTTTTAAGACAAAGTCTGACTCTGTCACCCAGGCTGGAGTGTAGTGGCCAGATCCCGGCTCACTGCAAGCTCCGCCTCCCGGGTTCACGCCATTCTCCTGCCTCAGCCTCCAGAGTAGCTGGGACTACAGGCGCCCGCCACCTCGCCCGGCTAGTTTTTTGTATTTTTTAGTAGAGACGGGGTTTCACCATGTTAGCCAGGATGGTCTCGATGTCTTGACCTTGTGATCCGCCCATCTCGGCCTCCCAAAGTGCTGGGATTACAGGCTTGAGCCACTGCACCCGGCCTACAGATTGTTTTGTTTGGTGACAATATCAATTGCAATTGGTTCATTGGCCTCCAGTAATTCTATTTCTCTACAACCTGTCTCTTCAACCAGATATCAGGATTCCCAAGGGCAGAAACAAGCAATATAGTCTTCTTTAATTTTTTGGTGTTAGCTTTTAGTACTTAGAAAAATGGAGTTTTATTTACCCATAATTGTTGCTTGTCTAATAAATGGGTAAATAAAACAAGAACCTTGCATTAAATTCATGTATCTGGCTGCAGATAATTCTCCACATCCTTTGATTTTATTCTTACTTTCACAGAATCTAAGTCCTAATAAGAACCATTTCCTTTTTTTTGGCAATAAAAATTCCAACATGTTCCCTATTGTGGTATCTTATTTGATAAACTTTCTAATTAGCGTTACATTTTAAATGCTTTTATAATGCCCCATTACATATTTGTCCAATAGTCCATGACAGTTCAGATATGTAATTGCTATTATGGATTACCTGGTGACCATCATTAAGTAATTAGAGAGACTTAAACATGTGTAGTGCTAATTAGGAAAGTTATCAACTATGGGCAGTTACGATAATAGGGAACATGATGATGATTTTGTTTTGGAACTGCAGTAAAAACATGGCTACAGGGAAATGGATGAATCTTTTGCCAATTTAGTGCCTGAGGAAGTTAGGAGCCATTTTAACAATGGAGAATTTGGCACAGCAGAAAGTGACTTTGCGAATTGTGCCCTTTTTGTCACTCCATTAATAACTGACTGTGACTGCCAAAATACTTCTCCTGGACTGTACTAGGGGAGCAAAAGGGGTCAAGCATGGAGCAAGACATACCCATAGAGGGCCCCTTAACTGCTCCCTTGGATCAGTGCCCCAAATCAATATCACTCTATTTTCCACCTCGCGTTCACAGTCCCGTGATCTGTTAGGCTTTTACTCAACATATTCTATTAAGTGGTGTGGGTTTTCCCCCTCATGAAAAAATAATGACTGCTTTATTAAGAATCATCCGAGATTGCCCAAAGTTCTTATAAAGGCCACTTGACCCTGATCATTGTTTCAAATAGTTCTTGAAACATTGGAGAATTGTTACAGCATAAAAGCAAGGAACGTGACATGTTCTCCGAGGGAATGTGATATGCTTTGGAAGGTTTCATTTTTTTTGTAAAGAAATAGTATTTCACTATTCCTAAATGGTAAGAAGCAGGTTTGGTGGGACTGTGAGGGAGTAAACTAGTTGTTTAAATGCCATTTCAGAAACATATGTAAAATGATATGTGACATTTTGTATGTATACGCACATTTTTCTTACAGGAAGGGTTACACTTTCATCAGATTTTGCCCTTGAGCCTTTGGTAAGCTGGGACATAGATGCACATTACATGCCAGGCACCAAGGAACGGTACCATGTAAGAGACTTAGGATGCTCTATTGTTAGTATTACTAAAAAATAACCATAGCTAAAATTCGGCTGGTGACACAAACATTTTTAGGCTAAGTATGCTTCTGCTGTGCGACTCTGCTATCTGAGACAAACATTCTAACCTCCCAGAGCTACCTCTCCTAATTATATGGCAAAGAGCTATGGAGACTTCAGGGTCATCTCAAGGTCATTATTGTCCTGTTTGCTGCCTGGAGACCTCTCTAGGGTCTTGGGAGAAAAAGAGAAGAGGGTGGATTTTGACTCCTCAACCACAGAATGTTCCAGAGTCCCTTTGCCACCTTATGACTCAGGCAGTCATGACTTCTTCATGACTTCAATGTTTAGGTAGGTTCAAGGCACATCTTGCTGGAACAGGGGTAGTTGTCTTCTGAAATGATTGTGGGGCTGTTGGTTCATATGGAGCCGTATATACGCTTTAATCCCCCTTTCCCTCCCCATCCAGTCATAGCTGGTGACCCAAACTGTGTGTTCAGACACTTGAGCTTGCCACTTGATTTTATTCAATCTTGTCCACGAATGCATTAATTTCAGGGCCTGGGAAATTTCTGACTTCTTCACACATGAACTTTAGAATGAGATTAGCAAAGTAAAGATGGACATTTTGGCAGGTATTTTCTCTTTCAGGTGAGATAAAAACATCTTCATATATTCCTCCTCTTCCCCAAATTGAGCATCTGTTTATGTGTGACTGGGCAGCTTTTCCCTCCTCTATTAAAGTTGGAGCTATTTCCTGGTTAATTCTTTTCTCTCTTAATTTGGCAGACATCTGTGGCATGCTGCTGTGTGCATGGTACAGACTGCCATGAAAAACATAAGCAGGGCCAGTGCACTGCCCTGCCCTGGGCTATTGGTGAAGTAGCTCATTTCATGGGAAGTTTATTAATGTAAGCACTGAACAACAACTCAAGGCAGTGTTAAGGGAGGTATAATCAGGCTGTTAAGATCATGATATTCTCCTGAAGAAGGTGGGGCTTGACCTGAGTCTTGAAGGATGGCAGAGAGTAGGCAAGGAGGACATCTCAAGTGGGGGAATCAGTGTAAGCTAAGGAATGAGGTTAATGAATACTGTGTGTGTGTGTGTGTATGTGTGTGTTTAAAGCAGAGGAAAGCAACAAGACTAGACAGGAAGGTAAACCAGGAATAGATCATGGGAGAACTGGAATTTTATGTATACTTCAATCTTGATCCAATAGATCATGGACATTATTAGAGAGCTTATTAATAGGTTGAGGGAAGAAATCTGACACCTGTAAAGCACCCATGATGTGCCAAGTTCTGTGCTTGGTCTTTTACTTACATAAATAATTTCATCTCAAAATTATCTCTCCAGGAAGCATCTTCATTTTTCAACTGGGAAAACTAACTTTAAGAAATGTTTTTATTGTGGACTATTATGTGCCTCTTGATAAAAGTACAAAAATCACCCATAAAGTATTCTTGCCAAAAATAGAGCTTCTATGGCGTCAAGTCTCTAAACACTACCAATAGTTTACAGGCCAGCAGAGAACAGAGGAGCATGTTAAATGATACATGAAATACAATCCAGAATACCAGAAAATACAGGATGAAAACAATAAAAAAGATTAAGAAAATTGGAAAATTACAAACGTATACAAAAAAAGAGAAAATAGTATAATGAACTCTATGTATCCATCACTTAGCTTCAGCAATTGTCAACTTATGGCCAATCTTGTTTCATTGATAGCCCCTCTATTTTTTTTTTGAGACAGAGTCGAGTCTCACTCTGTCACCCAGGCTGGAGTGCAGTGGTGCGATCTCAGCTCCCTGCAACCTCCGCCTCCCGGGTTCACACCATTCTCCTGCCTCAGCCTCCCAAGTAGCTGGGACTACAGGTGCCTGCCACCACGTCCAACTAATTTTTTGTATTTTTAGTAGAGACGGGATTTTGCCGAGTTAGCCAGGATGGTCTCGATCTCCTGACCTTGTGATCTGCCCACCTCGGCCTCCCAAAGTGCTGGAATTACAGGAGTGAGCCACCGCACCCGGCCGATATCCCCTCTTATCATCCCTCCAGTAATTACCTTGAAGGAAATCCCAGTTGTCACATCTCTTCAGCCACAAATATTTCAATGTATGTCTTTAAAAGATAAAGACTCCTAAAGAAAATAACTACAGTGGGAGGCTGGGCGCAGTAGCTCACGCCTGTAATCCCAACACTTTGGGAGGCCGAGGTGGGCAGATCACAAGGTCAGGAGTTTGAGACTAGCCTGACCAACATGGTGAAACCCCGACTCTACTAAAAATACAAAAACTAACCAGGTGTGGTGACACGCGCCTGTAATCCCAGCTACTCAGGAGGCTGAGGCAGGAGAATAGCATGAACCCGGGAGGTGGAGGTTGCAGTGAGCTGAGATTGCGCCACTGTACTCCAGCCTGGTTGACAGACCAAGACTGTGTCTCGGAAAAAAAAATAACCACAGTACTATTATCATTGCTGAATTGATAATAATTCCTTAGTATCAATGTCATCAAGTATCCAACCATTGTTCACGTTCTCTTGATTGTCACATATATTAAAAACAAATAATTTCTTTTGTTTCAATCACAATCCAAATAAAGCCTATACGTTGAAAGTGGTTGTTATGTCTCTTAAGTCTCTTTTAATTGAAAAGCTCCTCCTCCCTTTCCTTTTTTTACCTTGGAGATTATTTGTTGAAGAAACCAGGATCTGTCCTGAGTATTTGCACATTCTGAAGTTGGCCGATGCATGCCCTTCTTTGGTGCAATGTGTTTCTCTCCCCTTTGATTTCCTGCAAACTGGTAGTGATAGCTGTTTACAAGGGCTCAATCACATTCCAAGTCCATCTTTTGGTGACAATACTTAGAGGTAGTGATGTGTATTTTCCTGAGGAGGCACAAAGTGGCTGATTGTCTCTCCTTTTATAGTTTATCTAATTTAAGCAACTCTGTAGCTAGGAAGTGGAGGAGCACTGAGAAGTTGACACTGAGGTCTCTGGTTCCAAACCTGTGCTCCAGCCGTCTCCTCCCATCGCCCTCTGAGATTAATCTGACCAGGAAGGATGGAAAGGATCCATGGGGATGGAGGCTGGGAGCAGGGGGAGATGAATCCATCTCCACATTGATGTGCTGGACACTCCACTGGGCTCCAGCAGGCAGCTGTTGCAGTGATCCAGAAAGACAGGGACAAGTGTGACCACAGAGACTATCATCTCTCTGAGAAGGAAGCAGCAGGTCATATTTTGGTTCCTGTAATTATATTCAAAGGAGTCCCAGGTACCTGGTTATGCAGAAACCTCCAGTGATTTATGAATGCTCACCTGAACTCTAGGGGATAACAGAGGAATCAGAATTACCCAGAACTGTTACGGAGAATTTTGGTGACTTTAAAAATCTTTATTTCTTTGTACTGTGCCTTTTGGATTTTTGGAAAATTTTGGAAAAGATGGAAAAATTTTTCTTCTTAAATTGTATAGGCTTACTGTTTTTTCAGATAATAGCATCACATGCTTATTAAGATGCACATACACACACACACACACACCCTCCATCTCAGAAATGCTTACCATAAAAATCCTACCTAACAGAGAAAGTGTGGAAGAAAATCTGCTAAACTGTTACCTCTAGTTATCTCTGGTAGTTGTGTGGGGAGCGGATCACAGGAGCTGACATTTAGCGCTAACTCTTGTGTTTGAACTTGTTTGAGCATGTATTCTATTTGAACCCCCCACCCAAAACCCAACCAATTTGGATGTGATGAAAAGTAATCATAATAAAATGACACCATATTAGACACGGTTTTACAAATTGCTTTTTAATTTAACACTATATCTAGGGAGGTGGAGTCATTATTATATAGGCAGTTATAGTAGTTCTTTTTTTTTTTTTTTTTTTTTTTGAGAAGGAGTCTTTGTCGCTCAGGCTGGAGTGCAGTGGCGAGATCTCAGCTCACTGCAACCTCTGCCTCCCAGGTTCAAGCGGTTCTCCTTGCCTTAGTCTCCCAAGTAGCTAGTTTTACACCACGCCCAGCTAATTTTTTTTTTTTTTTTTAGACGGAGTCTCTGTTACCCAGGCTGGAGTACGGTGGTGCGATCTTGGTTCACTGCAACCTCCGCCTCCTGGGTTCAAGCGATTCCCCTGCCTCAGCCTCCTGAGTAGCTAGGACTACAGGCGCGTGCCACCAAGCCCGGCTAATTTTTTTTTTTTAGTAGAGATGGGGTTTGGGGTTTCACCATGTTAGCCAGGATGGTCTCAATCTCCTGACCTCGTGATCTGCCCACCTCGACCTCCCAAAGTGCTGGGATTACAGGGGTGAGCCACTGCACCTGGCCAACACCTGGCTAATTTTTTTGTACTGTTAGTAGAGATGGGGTTTCACCATGTTAGCCAGGCTGGTCTCAAACTTCTGACCTGATGATCCGCCCGCTTCGGCCTCCTAAAGTGCTGGGATTGCAGATGTGAGGCACTGTGCCTGGCCTATAGTAGTTCTTATAACTATAGTTACTATGTAGGCATTACTCAGAAATAAATCGTGGAGGTAAAAAAATTGAAGTCATACTTATTAATTGATCAATGGTAGGCTTATGTAATTTATTAGTACAAATAATTGTTATACTGCTTCATTCTGGGAATCCAGAAGATCTAAGTCTTAATCCTGTTTTAAATTTGTCCTTCCTCCAGCCTCTGCCTGGATTTGGCTGGTGTGCAGTCCAGGAAGCCCTGTGGCCAGTGGACTTTCTCAGGAAACCTCTTTCCATCATGGGCAAAGTGCTTGGCAGTGGTTCTCTTTCTTCTTTTCATCTTTTGCTCCCGTAGACTACAAGACAGAATTCTCTTTCCAAATAACTTTTTAAAAAAACTCCCCCATAGGATGTCAAGGTGAGACACTGTGTGACAAACCTATTTGTCTTATTAATCATGTGCCAAGTGCTGAGGGCCAGAAGTAAACACTGTGGTTCAAGCAAAAGTAAAAAGCAGAGTCCCTGTCCTGAAGTTTCTAAATATATATTTTCCTAAATAACCCAGTGCTGAGCAGCAGCTGTCTTAACTTTGGTGGTGCTTCTGGGGACTGAGTTCGTCTCCCCTCTCTGAATTGCCAGGTTGTGGGTTGAGTTCAGAAGTGAGGCTGCAGCCAGGGATTGAGCATTGGGTTTCTGCACACATCTGCACATTTCCTCAAATGCAGTCCACAGGCCACAGTGCAATTAAACACCCAAACTGTCAAGTTGAGTTTCTGAATCCAGTACATCTCCCTAGGCCTGACTTGCACATTAAAGACATCCACTAACACATAATATCAATGTATAATCTGTTTACCTGTCATATGTACCCCTCTCAAGTATATTTCATTTTTAAATGATTGTATTTTAAAGACCAGAAATAATAGATATGGAGCTTAGAGTATAATTATCAAAAAACTTACTAATAAGTAGCAAAACAAAAGCCACCCCGGAAACTGAGTTCATGCAAGCATATTTCTGCCAGCTTGGATTTTAGATGAACACATTATCTGCAATCCTTTTCTCAAATGGACTGCCATTTACAGATATCTGCCAAGCCTCATCAAAACAAACAAGCTCCTAGAATCAGAGTTAGCATATAAAGAGCGGGTAGACAGGGCAACAATCTTTTCCCCAGGGCTCTCTTTTATCAGTGGCTCTGACCAAAGAATAGAACCCAGTGTTTTATGTTTCAAGTGTACCATATGGCATGATATGAGTGCACTTTAATGACTTATTAGCATATTCTTCCAACTAAGCTTTCCTAGTTAAACCAGCTTGACAAAAGCTGAATTTTAAAATATTTGCATGAAACCTCCCAGAATAAACATGGCTCAGTCATTGGTTTGCTTTTACTTATAGATAAAAGAGAAGCCACTGATCCTTAACGACAAGACTCATGAAAAACGTTGAGTTGGCCACCTCTTCTCTTCCCCTCAGGAGTTGGAGATTTTTGGAATGTCTGCAACATTATTTAGACATTTTCTCTCCCCATGGCATGAAGATTCCCCATTCTGCCTAGATTCTGTGCTTTACATAATGCTTATTCTGCCTTTCGTGACCTTGATCCTTCCTTTGTGGGAATGAGATTTTCTGACTGAGATCTAGTCACCTGCCCGCCTCATTAAAAAGCCTTTTAGCCTTTGGAGGAGGACCAGACACCAGATCAGGGCTTGGGACTTCTCACTGGGGCTTGGCTAGGAGTGATATGAACCTGGGGGTGAGTCATGTTTCCCTTGAGACTTCCCTAATTGTCTCTGTGAAAATAGGGTCTGCTAGGAGGAAGGCGGACAGAATGGAGACATCCTCATTACCTAAACAGAGGAAGCTAGTCTCTCTGTCTACTATTGCACGTGCTGTAGTGGTGGTTTTTTTTCTTTCTTTCTTTTCAAATTTGTCTGAGTGTAAATGTCCCCTTTTCTCTCTTTCTCAAGTCAGTTCTTGATATTTTTTGTAGATCAGATTGCTCTTGGTAGAGATTACCAGTGACCACATATGATGAAGGTGACCATCCTTGGTGACCCCACAATAAGGCTTCCTTGTCATCTCTAGTGCAACCACAATAATATGGGTATGTGAACACTGATTTTTCTTCAGAAAACCTATTTTATGGCAAACACTACAGAAACCCCTTCTCCAGAGTTATTTTCCAGTGAGAGTAGCCATGTGACACTGTTATGACCATAACATAAGTGGAAGTCTGTTGGACACAGTTTCTGGGAAAACTTTTGTTTTTCTGGTAAAAGAGACAAATCCAGCTGGCCTGTGCCTTGCCTTTACTTCTATCTTCTTGTGTGGAATGTAGATGAAACAGCTTTAGGTGCTGCAGCTATCTTGTAATCATGAAACAACAAGCAATCGAAGCCAACACACCAGATAAATTTAAAAAATAAATTTCATATGTTAAGGCACTAGTCTTCAGGTTTTGTGCAATCCTACTTTGTGGATTAGGAAACTGAAGTGAGAGTGGCTGAGTGACTTGCTCAAGATCAAACAAGTCTTCTGACTTTAAGCATTGTGCTTTTTCTATGTATTTTGTTAATAAGTCCGAGTCGATACTTTTTACTGTTATTATGTTGTCACTAAATGCCAGAGTCTATGCTAATTTTTTATATGCATTACTTTATTTAACCTTTACAAAAACTCTGTGAAGTAGTGCTCTGAACTGAATTCTGTTGCCCCAAGATTCATATGTTGAAGCCCTAACCCCCAATGTGACTGTATTTGGAGAAAGGGCCTTTAAGAGGTGACTAAGGTTAAATGACATCATAAGGGTGGGACCCTATTTTTTTTTTTTTTTTTTTTTTTGAGACGGAGTCTCGCTCTGTCACCCAGGCTGGAGTGCAGTGGCCAGATCTCAGCTCACTGCAAGCTCCGCCTCCCGGGTTCACGCCATTCTCCTGCCTCAGCCTCCCGAGTAGCTGGGACTACAGGCGCCGCCACCTCGCCCGGCTAGTTTTTTGTATTTTAGTAGAGACGGGGTTTCACCGTGTTAGCCAGGATGGTCTCGATCTCCTGACCTCGTGATCCGCCCGTCTCGGCCTCCCAAAGTGCTGGGATTACAGGCTTGAGCCACCGCGCCCAGCCAAGGTGGGACCCTAATTTAATAGAATTAGTGTCCTTATAAGAAGAGACACCAGAGAACACCTTCTCCAGCCTCTACCATATGAGTTGGCCATGTACAAGCCAGGAAGATGTTCCTCTCCAGAACCTGAATTGGCCAGCACCTTGATCTTGCAGTTCCTAGTCTCCAAAACTGTGATAAATTGATTTCTGTTGTTTAAGCCATGCAGTCTGTGGTATTTTGTTATAGCAGCCTGAGCAGACTAAGACAAGTGATACTATTATTATGTCCCTTTTGCAAATGAGGAAAATGAAGCTCAGAAAATTTAAGTATTCTCAAGGCCACATAGCTAGTAAGTGGTACTTTTCCTTTCTTCAAGAGATAATATCCTTGTGGCCAGTGTGTGGTCAGTCCTATTAATATGTGTATACCAGATTATTTCAGTTTTTTAAAGTAGTAAAATAATACTTCAGAACCGTGGTTAGTAAATTTTTTCCGAAAAGAACTAGCTAGAAAATAGTTTAGGTTGGCCAGGCACGGTGGCTCATGCCTGGAATCCCAGCACTTTAGGAGGCTGAGGTGGGTGGATCACCTGAGGTCAGGAGTTTGAGACCAGCCTGGTCAACATGGTGAAACCCCATTTCTACTAAAAATACAAAAATTAGCAGGGCGTGGTGGCATACTCCTATAATCCCAGCTACTTGAGGGCTGAGGCTGGAGAATCACTTGAACTCAGGAGGCAGAGATTGCAGTGAGCCAAGATTATGCCATTGCACTCCAGCCTGGGCGACAAGAGCAAAACTCTGTCTCTCAAAAACAGCAGCAACAGCAACAACAACAAAAAGAAAATAGTTCAGGTTTTGTGGACCATATGGTCTCTGTTGGAACTACTCAGTTCTGCACTGTGAAGGCAGCCATGGACAATTCAAGTGTGAATGGGCATGGCCATACTCAGATAAAGCTTTATTTGCAAAATCAGGTAGTGAGCTGGATTTGGCTCATGCCCAGGTTATAGTTTGCTGATTATTGTTTTAAAGCAATGTTAAAATGACAATACTTTTAAAATGAGATGTGCTGGGTTTGAATTCTGCTGTGTGACTTTGGGTAGATTCTATCATCTGGGCCTCATTTTCTAAGTTAGAATGGTAACACCTGTGCCAGCCACCAAGGGCGTCATTGGGATCATGAAAGGTACTAGATGTGGAGGACCTCTGAAGAAGAGCAAGTGCTTATGCAGATACAATTTGATGTGGGTATAATTTGATGTACTTCAGAGTGCTCCTGGAAGCCCTACCCCAGGCAGAACATACTTAGTTTAAAGCCTGGACTCAGCTGAGACTGATATGGGTCGCTCAGGGAAGGAAACTCCTCCTTGTACTGGGGGTCTTCCGTGCCCATCAGGCTATAACCTTCAGTGACATCTGGAGTGGAGCCAGCCCTTGGGTGGATTCCAGGCTCCCTGACTCTCTGGTGGAGAGCTCTATTTGGCTTTGAGCCTGCGTCTTCAGTGCTGGAGTTGTTTATCTGAGATAGGGAGGGCGCCATGGGGAGTGATACTCCTGGTAAGGAAGAAACAGGGCAGCCTGCATCTCTGCTGAACACAAGTCAACATGAGCAAGGGTTCTGGCTACTTGCCCATGCTGCGTGAAACCAGGCTGAGGGCATAAAGGAGAAGCCAGACAAACGTCTGCCCTTCTTTTCATTCTTGTTGATTTTGTTCTCTGAAAGTATTGGTTTTTTTTTTTTTTTTTTTTTTTTTTTTTTTTTTTAAGTTTTTTTTTTTTTTTTTTTTTTTTTTTTTTTTTTTTTTTTTTTTTTTTTTTGAGACAGAGTCTCACTCTGTTGTCCAGGCTGGAGTGCAGTGGGTGCAGTGGCGCGATCTCGGCTCACTGCAACCTCCGCCTCCTGGGTTCAAGAAATTCTCCTGCCTCAGCCTCCCTAGTAGCTGGGATTACAGGCACACACCACCACACCCAGCTAATTTTTGTATTTTTAGTAGAGATGGGGTTTCACCATATTGGCCAGGCGGGTCTTGAACTCCTGATCTCAAGTGATACACCTGCCTCGGCCTCCCAAAGTGCTGGGATTACAGGCATAAGCTATTGTGCCCAGCCTTATTTATTTCTTTTCTTTTCTTTTCTTTTCTTTTCTTTTCTTTTCTTTTCTTTTCTTTTCTTTTCTTTTCTTTTCTTTTGTTTTGAAAAGGAGTCTACGTTCTCCGGCCGGCGCGCGGGGCCTCAAGCCTGTAATCCAGCACTTTGGGAGCCGAGACGGCGTCGCATTCAACGATGTCCAGGAGATCGAAGACCCATCCCGTGGCTAACATGGGTGAAACCCCGTCTGTCTACTAAAAAAAAATACAAAAAAAAACTAGCCGGGCCGACGTGGCAGGCGCCTGTCAGTTCCCAGCTTTACTCGGGGAGGCCTGAGGCAGGAGAAATGGGGTAAAACCCCGGGAGGCAAGAGGCCTTGCAGTTGAGGCGGAGATCCGGCCCACTTTGCACTCAAGCGGCTGGTGGCGAGACTCCGTCTCAAGAAAACAAAAAAAGAAAAGGAGTCTGGCTCTGTCGCCCAGGCTGGAGTGCAGTGGCGCGATCTCGGCTCACCGCAAGCTCCGCCTCCCGGGTTCACGCCATTCTCCTGCCTCAGCCTCCCATGTAGCTGGGACTACAGGCACCCACCACCTCGCCTGGTTAATTTTTTGTATTTTTAGTAGAGACGGATTTTCACTGTGTTAGCCAGGATGGTCTCAATCTTCTGACTTCTTGATCCACCCGCCTCAGCCTCCCAAAGTGCTGGGATTACAGGCATAAGCCACCGCTCCTAGCCTATTTATTTCTTAAAGTGAGATTATCTATGCAGTTGCTGGCCTCTGAGAAATGTTTTGGTCTCTGAGAATTTTAGAAAGCCAACTTCTTGAAAAAATGGAGAAGAAAGGAAGAAAACCCTTAAAAACATGTTTTACTTATGACGTGGATGTATTTAGAGGACATTATGCTAAGTAACATAGGCCAGGAGCAGAAAGACAAATACTATGTAATCTCACATGTGGAGTCTAAAAAAGTCAAACTCAGTAGTAGAGAGGTGGATGGTGGTTACCAGAGGCTGAGCATGGGGAGGATGTGGAAAGGGGAGAGGTTAGTCAAAGGGTACGAAGTGCCAGTTAGACAGGAGAAATGGGTTCTAGTGATCTATTGCACAGCATGGTGACTACAGTTGATAATAATAATGTGACTGGACACAGTGGCTCTCACCTATATAATCCCAACACTTTTGGACCCTGAGGCAAGGAGATCACTTGAGCCTAGGAGATCAAGAGCAGCCTGGGCGACATAGGAATACCCTGTCTCTACATAAAATAAAACTAAAAAATCAACTGGTTGTGGTGTCATGCATCTGTAGCCCCAGCTACTTGAGAGGTTGAGGTGGAAGGATTGCCTGAGCTCAGGAGTTTGAGACCAGCCTGGGTGACATAGTGAGATCCTGTCTCTACAAAAAATTTTTAAAATTAGCCGGGCACAAGCCAGTGGTCCCAGCTACTTGGGAGGCTGAGGGAGGAGGATTGCTTGAGTTTCGGAGGTTGAGGCTGTAGTGAGTTGTAATTGTGCCACTGCACTCCAGCTTGGGTAACAGAGTGAGACCCTGTCAGAAAAGCAAACCAACAAAATAAAAATAAGAACATATCATGTATTTCAGAATTGGTAAAGAGTAGATTTTAAATGTTCTCACTACAAAGAAAGGGTACGTATGTGAGATGATAAGTATGTTAATTAGCCTGATTCAATCATTCTACAATGTATACATGGAGCATAATATCACAGTGCACCTCATAATTATATAAATTATCATTTATCAGTTTAAAAATAAATTTTGGCCAGGCATGGGGTTCACACCTATAATTCCAGCACTTTGTGAGGCTGAGGTTGGAGGACTGCTTGAGCCCAGAGTTCAAGACCGGCATGGGTAACACAATGAGGCTGCCATCTGAAAAAAAAAAAAAAAGAAAGAAAGAAAGAAAAGAAAGGAAATTTTAAAAACTTAAAAAAAAAGAACAACCCAAAACAAGTCTTAGGGAGCCAGAAAGGGCTTCCTTAAATCTGTTCTTCTTTTGAGTTGTAGAAACTTGTTAGCATGGCATTCACAGGCTACTTGGTTAAACTTTCTCTCCCACCATGTTCCCAGTCTGCCCATGTCCAGTCATCCTGGGTTTCTTGGTCCTGACTGTATCATGTGGTTTGGAGTGTGCCTTTGCTTCCAGTTCCACTTCTTGGAATGTTCTTCCATTTTCACCTCCCCTGCTTGGACACATACACTTCTCTCCTGCCAACTTCATTTGGGCCACTCTTCCATTGCCTCTGAAGAAGGGCTCCAAAGGGAAGTCTTGTCAGGCCCCCACCCCGCAAGCAGAAGAACAATTTCCTTCTCTACTCTCTCCTCTCCATGCTTAAGGTTCATCTTCAGTTTAACCCTGAGGTTGTATTATCTTATTCATCTCTGTTTTCTTCCGGGCTTCTTATACACAGTAGGTACTTATATACCCAGTGAATAGGGAATAAAAGCAGCCAGAATTAGTTCACATCAACAACCTTGGAGTGAGGAGACAGACTCTCATCTTTCTGTTGAACAGGAAACAAGTACTTTCTGTGTGAAGAAGGACTTTGTAAACTGTCATCTGCCACTCATCTTCAAGGCCATTCTCTTTTAGAAGGAGTTGTGTTGGTGGCCTTCATGTTGCTTGCCTTTAATTCCTACTTGTATGTTTCCTAAAGACATATATCTCATGAGATGAAGTAGTGATTTGAGAACAAATCAGTGCCAGCTCTGCTCTTTTATCTCCAAAGAGAATGGACTCTTCTCTGAGATCCAGGGGATTTTATTTCTGGCTCTGTCCTCCATTTTCGTGTTCTAGCCTATGACCAAGGCCCATTCAACAGCATGTCAAAGTGAAGAGGGTCTGATCTCTGAAACCTGATCCTGACCAGCCACATCTCTAGCTCCAGAACACCTATACTGAATTTTCTGGAACTCTCCTCCCAACGGTTACTCTGTCAGAACCTCAGTCGGCTGCATGTCATCATCTTCATAGCCTTCTTTCCTATGGTCACAAAGTCAAGGGACAGCAATGCCAGCAAATCCTGAAGCTTAATGTGGCTAATTAACTCACATATGCCACAGACAGGAGCCTGCACTATTTATGGCACCAAGAAGTGAGAAAATGTCCCCTACCATGGGTATCAGGTAACTAACACAGTTCTGCCAAAGTTTGGTTGTGAAACACGAAGCCTCTGAAACCCGTTGGTGTTAAGTGCGCACCAAATATTCAATCCAGACATGTCGTGCTTGAACTATTCTGGGACTCATAAACCTTTCATCAGAATCAGAGGTGAAATATTTGGCCTTATTTGTAAGTCCCATATTTCTAAAGACCTTGGGGGCTCATTTAGTATTCCCAGCAGAAGGTCACAAGGTTGGTTTTCAGGGATCCTGGTTTAGTGGAACTGATGACTTTAAGCAGGAGATACTTTCATGATTTTCCAGAAACCAGTACCTCACTCCTCCTGCACATTGCCTGCTCTGTCTCCTTCCCTCTCCCTAACAGCACCCCCCAAAAACCCCTAAACACAAGCACTGTTGTATATGTGGCTCTACAGAGCCCTTATGTTTTCTGACCAAAACACTCAAACTTTTGTTTAATAATAATATTAGGGAAGGAGCCTATTCTTCTAGGCAAACTGTTATGAAAGGCTTTTTTTCCCATCAAAAATTAGTGGAAGGTGGTGACAATTTCATAGCAACATGAAATCTGAGTGTTAGAAGGGTCCTTTGAAATCATCCAGTCACCCTTCATTTTACAGAGGAAGCCACTGAGATCCAGGTGAGGTGACCGGCCCAGGAGCTCACAGTCAGGGCTTGGCTCTTCTAGGTCTCAAGCAAGTTACCTAATGATTCATTGCCTCAGTTTCCTCACAGATATTCTAAGGATTGGATGAGATAAGTCATCCAAAAATAATTAGCACAGTGCCTGGCGCAGAATGAATATTAGCCACTGATTTACTGACATTACTATTATTTCCCAGATCATTTGTTGCTGTTTCACTCTTCATTGCACCTGGCTCTGTCCTTATGTCACCAACAGTATGCTCAAATCTGGGCCTCAGAAGCTGCCTTATAATGGGAGGGTATGATGTATTTTGGGGTGATGTGATGATCTTATTTTTCCATATATTCAAATCTTCCAGAGGTTCAGAAACCTCATGAACAAATTATCCCAACAGGTTGCTCCTAGGTTCCAATTATCACATAAGTTAAAAGCCAGATTTTTAAAACAGAGTTGAAAATGTTTCCCTTATAAACCAGCTGCACACTTAAGATCACAGAGATGCTGTCTTGATGCTCTGTTTCTATTAGAGATGTTTGGACGACCTGGGGCCATTATCTGCAAATGTTATCTTCTCATTTACTGACTTCACTGCCTGGAATGTCCTTTCCTGAGACAGCCTTCCTTGCAGGTGGTGGCACACGATCAGGCCCCTGGGGATGTCTGCACTTTCTCTCAGGGAAGGTCACTGTCCAACACGTCAGCCCTCTTTGGGCCTCTCTTAGGAAATCTGCTGTTTGCTGTCTCCTCCAGGAAGGGGGTGGGCAGGAAGGAACTCCTGGCTTGGCTCATGGCTGTCTAACAAGAATAGCCAATGCTTCCTGAGCACCTATTATGTGCCAGGCTTTGCTTTAAGTATTTTACATTTATTTTCTCCTTGAATCTTCATAGCAATCCCATGAGTTAGGTATTATTAGTAGTTTCATCTTGCAAATGGAGAAATTGAGGCACCCAGAAGTTAAATACTTACTAAAGAGACAGAGTGCCCTCCCACGTGTTCAAGCCAGGTTCCAACTCCCAGAGCTATGCCCTGCAGTGTACAACATTGTCTCATCCACAAATTGTGTGTCTGCTCCTGGGCAAAACAACCAGGTGTTCATTCAAAACAGAGTTCAAACCTGACCCACCCTCAGAGATCCTGGTTGATGTCATATTACAGACAATTACAGGCATAGTTAGCCCCTATCCCCACCTCTCCACAATTTATTCCCTCCTGCCTCCCTCACCTTAGGTAGCTGCTGCCATGGGGGGACTAGGATGTATATTTCCCTTGAATGTTTCTGTATTTTAACTACAAATGCTTGTGCCTGCATATAATATATAGAATTATTTGGGGGTGTTTATGTGTTATATAGTACATAAATGGTACTATACTCAATGGGTTGTTTTACAACTTAAAAAAATTAAACATATTTTTGAATTTTATTCACATTGATATATGTATACCTAGTTCATTCATCTTAACTGCTGTACAGTATTACAATATATAATTATACTATAGATTGTTTTGTCACTTCCCCATTGATAAACAATACTGCTACAAACATTTAACATGTCCTCATATACAATATACATGTAATAATTTCTTTCTTTTTTTGTTTTTGAGACAGAGACTCACTCTGTTCCCTAGGCTGGAGTGCAGTGGCTGGATCTTGGCTCACTGCAACCTTTGCCTTCCAGGTTCGAGTGATTCTCCTGCCTCAGCCTTCTGAGTAGCTGGGATTACCGGTGCCCACCACCATGCTTGGCTGATTTTTGTATTTTTAGTAGAGATGGAGTTTCACCATGTTGGCCAGGCTGGTCTTGAACTCCTGGCCTCAAGCAGTCTGCCCACCTTGGCCTCTCAAAGTGCTGGGATTACAGGTGTGAGCCACCACAGCCAACCAATAATTTTTTTTTCTTTTTTTCTTTTTGAAGGGATCTTGCTCTGTAGCCCAGTCTGGAGTGCAGTGGCACAATGTTTCCCAGGTTTGAGCAATCTTCCCACTTCAGCCTCCTGAATAGCTGGGACTACAGGCATGCCCCACCATACCCAACTAGTTTTTGTATTTTTTGTAGAGATAGGTTTTGTCATGTTTCCCAAGCTTGTCTCAAACTCCTGAGCTCAAGGGATCCACCCACCTTGGCCTCCCAAAGTTCTGGGATTATAGGAGTGAGCCACTGCGCCAGGCCATGTGAGAATTTCTTTAGGTATATGTCTAAGAGTGAAATTGTAAGGCATGCACATTATTAACCTTACTATTATGATATTGCTTAATTGCTCTTTAAAATGAGTGCCAGTTTAGACTCCCAGGAGAAAAGGGTAAGAATTTGTATTTCTCCCAATTCTTGTCAACACCTGATATTCGTAGACCTTAGCATTTTATGTTTTAACTAGTATAGGTAGAGTTTTTTGTTCATGCATTTTACATGCCATTTTTTGTTTATAATTTTAAAAATTATTTTTGATTAAAGTAAAAGAGTACATGATAAAAAACATTCAAAGTAGAAAAGCACATTCAATGAAAATTGAGTCCACTTCCGATTTCTGACCCTATCCCTTAGTTTTCCTTCCCAGCAGGGAAGGAAACTACTTTTTATGTATCCCTTCAGAGATATTCCGTGCATCTACAAACATATGTGTATGTGTTTATACACACCTACATGGCTTCATACCTTGTTTTTTTTTATTTAGCACAAGATCTTGGAAGCTTTCTTCAATTCATTGTTATTTATGTTTACTTCATTTTAAAATGGCTCATTAAAAATATCTTCTCCCTTTACATATGTCTCTGCAGAGATAGAACACTTCCATTTTCCAGCATTATGGATACCGGGGTCCTCATCTGGACACTGGCTTTTATTACTCGCACCTTGAGATGGCCGACAGGGAGCTGCCTCCTAACCTCTCTTTCTGACCAGACCATTCTAGCCAAAGCCATGCAGTTATCCAGATGATTCAAACAGAAAGTCCTTACTCAGGTAATTTTTGTAAAAGCAAAGATTGGTAATGACAGTGGTAATGACAAAAATTCTAAGAAATAACTGAGAAGTTTATTGTCTTGGCATACAAAGAATGCAAAATAATTACTTCAATGTTAATAACACAGGCCTTCTTGAGCACTTACGTTTGCTAGGCCTTGCATTTTACTTACATTATATTTTTAATCCTCTCAGCATTTCTACGAGTGATATTGTTGAGGTGATATGTTGTCATCACCTCCATATTATAGCTTTAGAAATTGGGGCTCAAGCACTTCAATAATTGGCCTAAGGTCTCAAGCTGGTAAAAATTAGTATGGGACAGGATTGAAACCTGGGTTGATGTGACACTAAAGCTTGTGCTCTTAACGACTGCCATATGGCTCCACACACACATCTAATTTAATTCGCTTATGATTACAAGGGGATATATTTTTAAGTGTCCAAAATATGTCAATTTATATATTCATTTTATAACCATAGTGGTTATTAAATATTTTAATATCACCCCAGCAACCAATTTTATTGTTCATTACTCTCTCAATTCTGAGTGATGTTTCAGTTAAATGAAACCAGTCACTCTTACTGAAACAAACCTTCTGTTTTCCGGCCTACCGGAACTCTCTATACCCATTGGATGCCAGTAGCATCCTCTGCAGTCATGACAATCAAACATGTTTTCAGTCATCTCTGGTTGCCCCTTAAAGGGCAAAATTGTCCTCAGTTGAGAGCCACCACCAAAGCTGTTCCCTCTGCCTGGCACACTCTTCCCCTAAAGATTCATATTTCCACCCCTGCCACCTCCCACAAATCACTGCAGACCTAACCCTGATGAGCCTCCTCTACCACCTTTTTTAATTACTGCAAACTGTTCCTCTCCTAACTCCCTGAGCCCCCTTACCCTTCTCTACTTTTTTATTTTTATGGTCATCTAATGTACTTATTGGTATGTGTTTATATTTGTTGTCTCTCACTACAATGTAAGCTCCTTAAGGGATCAATTTTCTTTGCTTATATTTCCTACAGCACCTAGAACATTTCCTCACACATGGTTAAAAAATAATAAAAATACATACGCAGAAGGTATAGATGAAAAGTCCAGCTCTCACTCCTGTTCTCTGTCCTCCTAGTTCTTCACTCCCAAACCAAGTAACTGCTTTTATCAGTTATTAGTGTATCCTTTCAGAGCTTCTTTATGCAAAATCAAGCAAGTAGGAACATATATTTCTAATCCTAATTTTTTAAACCAAAAGTTGGCACATTTAGACACCATTTAGCACCTTCCTTTTTTCATTTAAGCTTATATGCATTATGAGAATAGTTTATCTGTCTGGAAATATTTTTGCTTTCCTGTTTGAACTTTTCTTGTGGCTGAAACTTGGAGATGCACAGCCTTGTAAATAGTAGCCTGACTTTCCTGTCCTTTCACCAAGAGAAAAGTTGATTTTCCCATTAAACTTGAATTCAGATTTCAGCCAGACCCCAGCCAGTCAGCAGGTCTGCCTGTCTTGTTTCCTCTATGAGAGCTATTCATTGACTCAAGTCCATATGTCATTTGATTATTTTGGATTATGTGACAAGCTTTTTAAATTTTCCTTTTGATATGAATTTAATTGGTTGCCTCTAGGACAGGGCTGAGGATTGGTAGTTCTTGGAAATCAGCCAGCCTGTGAGTGTAGGGGGGGTCCCTGGGGATGCAGACAGTGTTGACCTGGACCCTTTGAATAAGAATTCCCCAGGGTGTTCTGGACAGCCTTTCCAGCAGGAGCTGCAGGAGTGGACCCAGGCAGGAGCAGCTCCTCACACAGCCTCCACTGCCCTGGAGGTGACCTAGACGTTCATTGAGAAATGGTTCCTCTGGATTTCTGTGCAGAGGGAGAAAGGCTTTTTCCACCTAGTTTTTACATACGGTGGCCGTCCACCTACCTTGAAAGGCAAAAATTGGGAGGCCCAGGGAGATAGCTAGTTGCTTGAGAAGTCCAAATGTACAAAAGGTCCAAGATGAAAAATCTGGCCTGGGGCCAGTGGTGTGACTCTGTGATGAGCATTTTATCCTGTAGATGCAAATGAATGGTGTATGTTTGAAAATGAAGTACTTAATGATTATTACTTGAGAGGTCTTAAAACATTTAGCTCTCAACTTCTCAGGCCTCCATGTTTGACATTTCACATTAGCCAAAACGGATGGAATTTTTAAAGACCTAAAAGATAAAATATGCAACAACCTTCGAAATTGTAAACAGAGAATTAGAATGACAGATCACCACTGGTTAAAAAAAGCTATTATCTTGGGTGTACATACAAAAGACCCTCTTCTCATTTGGAAGGGACATTTTCAGGTCACTATAGTCAAACATTATTTTTCTCTCTTTAGTTCCAGAAAGACTAATAAGAAGTTGCGGCAGACAAAAAGAACAGCTGGATCATGCACCTTTCAAATGGGAAAAACTTGTACCCTTAATCACAGATGAACCCGTGAGGAAATACTTTAGAAAGGATTGAACTCATCTTTTCATAGAATATGCAATCTAATCAGCACTCTGAGAAAAGCAGAGAGGAAGGATTAGAAATAATAGTCTGTGTTTATTTTTGTCTGGGATCTATGGAAATGGAGGTTTATGACTTGACTTGACTTGAGCTCTCACAGTTAAAATATATGGCATATAGAATAGTACTTGCTGCCAGGTCTGGCCTGGCCTCATTCAATTTCACAAGGTAAGTGGCAGACTCTGTATCTATTGGAGTTAGCTGTGGTTTGCTGGGAAAAGAAATATCTATTAGTTTAGGTCTTCTTTGCTTTTTTATTTTAAAATATACATTAAATACATTTCAGGATACATTAAAACATATACATGAAGTAAACTACTAATGTTTATTTCAAAGTCAAAAACAATATTCTATTTCTTTTTTCTTTTTTTGTTTTGAGACAGAGTCTCTCTCTGTCACCCAGGCTGGAGAGCAGTGGCTTGATCTCAGCTCACTGCAACCTCTGCTTCCCAGGTTCAAGGAATTCTCTTGCCTCAGCCACACGAGTAGCTGGGACTACAGGCACGTGCCACCATGCCCCGCTAATGTTTTGTATTTTTAGTAGAGATGGGGTTTCACCATGTTGGCCAGGCTGGTCTTAAACTCCTGACCTCATGATTCGCCTGCCTTGGCCTCCCAAAGTGCTGGGATTACAGGTGTGAGCCACTGTGCCTGGCCTCCATTTCTTTTTTGCAATTTGATCTCAGATATTCTGTAGTGTGTTTTGGGCGGGGGGAAATCTAGGTTGTTTTCTTTTTCCTTTTTTAGACAGGGTCTCAGGGTCTCACTCTATTGCCCAGGCTGGGGTGCAATCATAGCTCACTGCAGACTTGAACTCCAGGGTTCAAGGAATCCTTCCTGCCTCAGACTCCCAAGTAGTTGGGAATACAGGTGCACTCGCATTAAAAAAAAAGTTTACCACCAAGAGAATACAGGGTAAGGCATAGGTCAACATGGCCCAGTGTGAGTTTCTATGTCCCAGGGAGCCCTCTAATTAAAAAACCCAGCTAATAAAAAAAAAATTGTTTTTTTTTTACACGCCTAGCTAAAAAAAAAAATTGTTTGTAGAGACAGGGTTGCCCAGGCTGGTCTCAAACTCCTGCCTCAAGCAATCCTCCCACCTCAGCCTCCCCAGTGGGTGAGATTACAGGCTTGAGCCACCATGCCAGGCTAGGTACTTTTTTAAAAACAACTTTTTGAGATATGATTCTTATATAGATCACCCATTGAAAGTGCACAGTTCAATGGTTTTTAGTATTTGTCAGAGTTGTGCAATCATCATCAAAATCTAATTTTAGATCATGTTCATCATCCCAAAAGGAAATTTCATTCCTATTTAGCAATTACTCCCCATTTCACCTACTCCCCCAATCCTTGGCAACCATGAATGTAGTTTCTAACTCTGTGATTTGCCTATTCTAGATATTTCAGATAAATGGAGTCACACAATATGTGGTATTTTGTGTCTGGCTTCTTCCACTTAGCATGTTTTCAAGGTTCATTGTATTGTAGTATGTGTCAGTACTTCATGCCATTTGATGGTTGTCTAATGTTCCACTGTGTGAATAACTGCACTTTGTTTATCCATTCATCCTATGATGAACATTTGGGTCATTCATACTTTTTGCCTATTGGGAAAAATGCTGCTAGGAACATTTATGTACAAAGTTTTAGTGTGGATATTTGTTTTCATGTATTTGGTATATACCTAAGAGTGGAAACGCTGTCTCATATGGTAACTGTAGGTTTAGCATTTTGAGAAGCTGCCAAACCATTCTCTGCTTTTTAAAAATTTTTTATTTTTTTGGAGACGGGGTCTTGCTCTGTCACCCAGGCTGGAGTGCAATGGTGTGATCATGGCTAATTGTGGCCTCAACCTCCCAGGCTCAAGCAATCCTCCTGCCTCAGCCTCCCAAGTAGCTGGGACCACAGGCATGTACCACCACGCCTGGCTAATATTTTTTATTATTTTTGTAGAGACAGGATCTCTTTATGTTACCCAGGCTGGTCTTGAACTTGTGGGCTCAAGTTATCCTCCTGCCTCGGCCTCCTAAAGTGTTGGGATTCCAGGTGTGAGCCCCTGCACCTGGCCTGTTCTCTGCTCTTTAAGAGTGATAACTATGGCATTTTAGCCAGGGGTTTGTCAGGATTTGAGTATCGAGCACATATTTGATTCAGCTGGTTCACAGTTGTATTTTATCCTTCCCATCTCCATTCCCAATTCTTTCATTTGTTCAATGTTTACTGAGCCGGTTGCCAGTATTGGAGGATTACAATAAGAAGAAAACAAGATAAACAGTTATGAGGGCTCCCTGGGACATAGAAACTCACACTGGGCCATGTTGACCTATGCCTTACCCTGTATTCTCTTGGTGGTAAACTTAAATTTCAAACATCACTCTAACAAAGTCTAAGGACAATCAATATTTTTACTCATCTCCTAAATAATACCAGAAACTAGGCATGCTTAAATTTCCTTCTGCATCCTCTTCTTCAATTTTCTACATTTTAATCAAGTGTTTTATTTCTACCTTGTTTTGTAAGTCAATATTTATTTAGCATTAGTAACACTTAACAACTGATACCTTTGCTCACAATTACAACTGGCTTCCCTTACATTTCTTCTGGATTCATTTCCTGTTTTCTGAGATATATCTATTAGTAATTTTTTCAGAACGAATCTGGTCACATTTTACCTTCATTTTTTTTTACTTTATTTATTTATTTATATTTTTTTGAGACAGTCTCTTTCTGTCATCCAGACTGGAGTGCAGTGGCACGATCTTGCTTCACCGCAACTTCTACCTCCCAGGTTCAAATAATTCTCGTGCCTCAGCCTCCCAAGTAGCTGGGATTACAGGTGCATGCCACCACACCTGGCTATTACTTTCATTCTTGAATAATTGTTTGTCTAGTATATTAAGATCAATAGACCAGGCATGATGGCTCACACCTGTAATCCCAGCAATTTGGGATGCCCAGGCAGGAAAATTGCTTGAAGCCATTAATTTGAGACCAGACTCGGCAACATAGCAAGACCCTATATCTACAAAAAATTTAAAAAATCAGCCGGGCAAGTTGGTGTGCACCTGCAGTCCCAGCTACTCAGGAGGCTAAGGTGGGAGGATGACTTGAATATAGGAGCTTGAGATTACAGTGAGCAATGACTGTGCTCAATGCTGATGAACAGAGTGAGACCCAGTCTCAAAACTAAATAAATAGAAAGATCAATAGCACTGTCTGGCTGCTGTCTTAATGTTCAGATCAGTCTTCACAATGTTCAACTGTGCTCAGTTCCTGGCTTTTCTTCTCTATCACCTTCATTGTTAAATCTCTGTGGCTTAACACAATTAAAATGAAATTCTCATTCATGTCTTAGTCTAATGTGTCGGGTGGCTCTCTTGAGTAGCTTCCCTCCAACCAGTGCCTCAGAGATCCTTGCTCTTTTCATTTTATGATTCTGCCACACTGAGTTCTTTCCAGGGAGTCTATTGGCTATTTAGCATGTTTGTGTATATGTGTATGTGTGTGTGTTTTTTTCAGAGACACCTAGAGGTGGTGCACATTACTTCTACTACATCAAGTTGGCCCGAAATCCAATTGCATAGCCCCAAAGGAAGTTGAGAAATGTAGTTATCCTGTTTGCCCAGGAGGAATGTTTCATGAACTCACGGCATTACCTCTGCCACATTATGACATAGAATTCTTGGTTGGCAGTTATTTTTTCTTAGCACTTTGAAGATTTTATTTCATTTTCTTTTGGCATCTATTGTTCATGAGAAATTCATGGTCAGTCTGATTGTTGTTTTTCTGTTGATAATCTGTGTTTTCTCTCTGGTATCATTTAAGATTCTTCCATTTGCCCTTGATGGTCTGCTATTTTGCTTTCATGGGTCTCTTTGTAGATTTGTTTTTATTTGTCCTGATGAGAAGTTGATGTGCTTTTTTAATTTGAGAAAACTTTTAAAACAATCTGGGAAATTCTGAGTCAGGATGTCTTTGAATATTGATTTTCTGCCATTCTGTTTTTTCCTTCAGGAGCTTTTAGATCTATTTTCCATGTCTCTTAACTTCTTGTTCACATTTTCTATGTTTAATCTATTGTTTAACTTGTCTGTTGAGTTGTTTTTTTTTTATTTTAGTGAGAATATTTGTTATTGTCTGGGACATACACATACTTGTTTTTTTTCCCAACTTATCCTGTTCTTTTGTTCCTACTTTGTGAATTATATTTCTTCATCTCTCTGAATATTTTAAACATTTATTTTGAAGGCCTCCCAGATTAATTTTCAAATTAAAATTACTCTACGATCTGTAGTTTGTTGGGTGTGAATTATCCTGTTTCTTAGGATTGTAGGCTAGGTTCCTTGAATCTCTTTTTCCATGAGAGTCACATGTGTGCGTTAGAGTTGTTTCATAGCTTTCTCTGCTCAGGCCCTGTATTCACCAGTTCTATTTTTTAATGTTGCCCAGGCTGGACTTTGAATTCCTGAGCTCAAGTAATCCCCCTGCCTCAGCCTCCTGAGTAGCTAGAACTACAGGCATGTGCCACCATGCCTGGCTTGTGCAACTTTTGTCTTACTTTTTGGTTTGGGGTTTCTTAATGGCAAAGATAGTATACAATTTGGAGCCCATGCTTAGAAAGTCTTGGAGGTCTGGTTTCTTGAGAATGACTTATCTATTCTTTCTAATCAGAGAGAATTTTGCTAGAGGAAATAGAAGAATTTAGCTTGAAAAGTAAAGTATGACATTTAATAATGGATTCTTGAGTTAGATTGACTTAAGTTCAAGTTCCAGCTTTAACAGTTAGTAGCTATGTGACTTCATTAAAGTTATCTAATTTTTCTGAGTGTACATTTCCTCATTGTAAAGTGGAATATATTCACTTCTTAGCTCATGGATATTAATCACTGTTAGTTATGATTTCTAGCTGCAGATCAAGGACAAAGGAAAATTTCTTTGTACCAAGTACCCTAGCCCAAGCAGGAAGACCTATTGAAGGAGCAGGTCAAGGGAAATATCTGTAAAAGTTGGAGAAATGCCCTCCAGTTGTCAGCATCAGGAAAATGTGAAGGGTGAAAGGTAGGAACACTTAAGATATGGCTGTCTCTCCTGCTGTGTGGTCATTATTCCTTACTGTCTTCCCCTGGCCTCTCAGTCAACAGGAACCATGTTGGTCAATGGTAGCAGCATCTAAGGTATCAATCTTCATCATGACCAGTGCAATCTGCCTAAGGGCAGAAGACTTTTAAAAAGTGCTAAATGAATACTATAATCATTTCAGGATAACTATTATTGAGTTGAAAAATATGAGATAAAACAAAGTAAATTACTTTTATTATTTGAACCTTAAATTTTTTTTATTTACTTAAGTTTTATCTCCTTGTTATTGTGATTCTTAAAGTGACTTCATTGTTTGGAAATCTAAAATTAGCTTTATTATTTTCTTTCTATTTTACTTTTTTCTTGTGTTCCCACCTCTGTTTCAATGCAACTTTTCCCTAAGCATCTTTGTACCATGTTTGTCAGTATAAAGGAGGGTTAGACAAAAAGAAAGAAAGAAAAAAGGAAGAAAGAAAAACACACTTGTTTTACATAAGCATTAACACCTGTTTCACATGCTGATAAAGTACAGTACTGCACTAATCTAGTTGAGTCTTTCTTAGTTGTCTGCCACCTGGTCTGTATCCTGAGTTATTCTTGAATTCCAGTTTATAATGACTGACCCATTTAACCTCCCCATAAGGTTAAAACCCAGATATAAGAGGCCTTACTGCTATTCAACTTGTCAAAGAAGGTTGAGTTTGACCAGGATCCTATCCTTCTAAGGTTGTATCTGGGAAATATCCAAGCACTTCCAAGTGATAATGCAAGCAAGAGACCTCTTAGCTATTGACCAGCTTTGCCCCAACAGCCCTGACTACTTCCTGGCATGAGAAAAGCAAAAGTCTGATAAATTAAGCCTCAGCTTCTAAGTTTTAGAAAAGGTCTATGGAAATAATTTTCTTTCCTATTTTTAATGCTTTGTAACTCTGATTATATCATAAATAATGCTTACTTCATGTCTAACGGGGCCAACATCATGTATGATGGCACTTTATCTGAGAAGGCATAAAAGTGGAGCAAGAAATCATTACCAAGAATGCAAAGCAAATTTGAAAAATCAGCAAAGTTTAAAATGAAATGTTCCTAGTTGATTTCACGTGCTACTGGCCTAATGACACTGTAACAGATGATTTTAAATCTAGAGCTGCTGGTGCAGCAGGGAGAGTCACTTTTTCAACTCTTCATGTAGTACCACAAGGATCAGGATGACGCTTTTGCATACACCTGGGCACAGCTGCAGCTCAAATGTGTGAAACTTCCCACAATGTCATGGGCACCTGCTGTTTTAGTCTGTCCAGCATTCATTCCCCTCAGTTCTGGTAACAGAGCCAGCTTCTCTTTGGGGGAATTCTGTCTTCTGTATGGGTGGGCCCTTTTGGTGAGACTGCCCTGCCATCCCCTAGTTAAGTGATGGCCACATGACCCAAGCCTGGCCAATCAGGCGTTCTCTTGAGTGGAGTCTATAAAACCAAGATGGTGGTTATTGATTCCCCCAGACAGAGGCTCCCTGAAGAGACTGCCCTTAGAGTCTGGAGCTACTCCAGTCCTAATCCTTCAGCTTTTCTAAGTTTCGTCCCGTTAAATTATTTTATCCTCTTTAACTTTGTTAATTCACTTCTGTTGCTTGCAACAAAAACACAAATTGACACACCGATACATACTTCCTGGTATGGCAGGCTGGCGCTCTCCCACCAAACCCTCCTTCAGAAGGAAAGGTTGCTTTTACACCTTCTTAGAACAGAATGTCTGGAGGGGAAGCACTCACCTGGAACAACCAGTCATAGAAAAGACTTCACTGAAGACATGACATTTGTTTGTAAATAAATGGCAGAGGAGTGCTCCAGTTGTTCTGCATTTTCTTACTTAGAAGGAGTGCTAGGGAAGATAGTCCATGCTCTGGAATCAAACTGCCTGTGCTCAAATCCTGGCTTTGTGACTCAACTAAACCTCCGTTTCTTTATCTGTTAAAAGAGAATAGTTGCATCTACTGTTAGGGTAGTTAAAAATGAAATAAGATAATTCACGTAAAGAGTTTAACACAATGCTTGGTGCATACAGATCCTCAACAACATGAGTTCATTGTGACAATATGCTTAAAATACACTTCTCTAGGTTTCCTTTAATTTGGTCCGTATGGCAGCTCTTTGGGATAATAGGATCAAGTAAATGTGATGTCCCTCAGGCGCAAAGATAAAATGTGACCCGCTATCAATTGGACATGCACTTAGAATTATTTAACAAGTAGTGATTGTAAGAGCCTTGAGTCAGAAACTGTTGAAATGAGTCTTGAGATAGAGTTCTCTCTATTTAATTACTATCTATTACAGTAGTCCTCCCTATCCATGGGTTCTGCAGCCAAAGATTAAACCAACCACAGAGAAAAAAAATTTGAAAAAAAAAAAAATAGCAATACAACAATAAAAAATAATACAAATAAAAAAACCAGTACAATAACTACACAGCATTTGCATTGTATTAGGTATTATAAGTAATTAGAGATGATTTAAAGTATAAGAGAGGATGTGCATAGGTTAAGGGCAAATACTATGCCATTTTAGATCAGGGACTTGGGCATTCATGGATTTTGGTATGTGGGGGAGTTGGGTCTTGAAACTAATACCATGTGGATACCCAGGATACCCAGGGACAACTGTACATTCGCTCTTTCTTTTTTTTTTTTTTTTTAATGTTGTTTTTCTTTTGAAAAGGAGTCTCATTCTGTCGCCCAGGCTGGAGTGCAGTGGTGCGATCTCGGCTCACTGCAACCTCCACCTCCTGGGCTCACACCATTCTCCTGCCTCAGCCTCCCGAGCAGCTGGGACTACAGGCGCCCACCACCACGCTCGGCTGATTTTTTGTATTTTTTAGTAGAGATGGGATTTCACTGTGTTCACCAGGATGGTCTCGATCTCCTGACCTCGTGATCTGCCCGCCTTGGCCTCCCAAAGTGCTGGGATTACAGGCGTGAGCCACTGCGCCTGGCCTGCTCTTTCTTTTTTACATTATCCCCTTTCGTTCCTCTTTCTTCCTCACCTCTTTGTAGTCACGTCTCTTAGCTGAACAACAACTCTGATTCAAGAAGTAGTTACTGAGAGTTAGGTCCTGTCCATACAGATGAATTAGGAGGCTTTCTGTGCTCAAGGCCTCAGGCTGGTTCTCACCTTCATTTCCAGTGTTTTCACCGACATTCAGCCTGAGTCTCAGGAACTCTTTTCTGAATGGTTGAAAGGACTTCCTAACTGACCTTTCACCACTCTCTCCACTTCTTTCTTCCACCTTTTGAATCTCTCTGCTACATGAATCTCCCTGAAATTCAGCTCTTACCACATATTTCTGTAAACCCCCTCTCGCCACATCGTGCCACATTACCTACCAAATAAAGCCAACAGTTTTCTTTCTGGTGTGTGGGGTCCTCCACAATATGGCGTCACCTTTCCTTCTCTCCCTCCTGTTCCCCATGGCCCTGACCATCATCTGTCCTTCTCCAGCAGGCTCTGCATTCCCTATCCAGCTTTTGATCCATTTGCATCCCCTCCTCACATGGGCCAAAGCCCTGCCCATTCTTTAAGGCCAGGAATAAATGCCACTTTATAATTTGTCCTGGTTTCCCAAAGCCTGTAAAGGCTCTTCCTCCCCTCAGCCCCTACAGCGCATTGTAACTCTGTTTCAGTTTTATAGGACTCTGCCTTGTTCCATAGATATTTAGGTAAGACAGGAAGAACTTTCTGTCTGTAAAAAGGAGACACTGAAATGTACTTCCAAGGAAGGAGGGGAGAATTTAGCTTTCTCTGCAAGTTTTGAAGAAAGAGATCCATCTTTGAGGGAAATTTTATATGAGGTCTTGTCTGGAGGTCAGTCAATGAACTGATGGCCGCCAAAGGGTCTGGATAATTAAAATTCTAGTAAATTTCTTGAGACAGTTTTAATTCCTTGAGACAGCACATGCATGTAGATGCGTAGGAAGAACACTAGAACAGGTTCTACTGAAGGAGACTAAGAACTGTCATGGAGCTGTTTTCACTTTGCCAAAGGAAAGAGTAGCCAGGCCTCCTAGAGACTGGGCTGTTTTGAGGTTCTGCATACCTTGTTGGGACTAGGTAAATTATTTTTCCTTCTTCTACAGCGATTTAGATCTTGGAATCCCTGTCCAATTCATTTCCCGGTTCTTTGCAGAAACCTTGAGTATGTGGGTCCCTACCAGGAAACAGTGTGAAAGAGGGGAGATATTGGATTGCCAGCACTCTTCACATGTGTTATGTGTTTAAATTCCATATTAACACATCAGGCAGAAAACATTTCCTCCAATTTTTTAAATGTCACAATGTTAGAAGTTTAGTTACTGGCTCAGGATTACTTAATAAGTGTTGAAATGGGTATTCAAACTGAGGTCATACTCTTTCTCATTCCATTCAAATCTTCCCACCACCCCTTTCTTGTCATCAGTTCTCCTTTTGGACTTTCTCTCCCATATGGCCCTAGAACTAACATGTTGGCCCAACTTCCACCAATTTCTCAGTGCCGTATCAATCTGAGGCCTGTCCTTCACCTTCTCCCAGAATCAAAGGAGATTTTTGTGTGTGTGTCCCATTCTTTCAGGGCTACATTGTTAGCCAACCCAGAGATGATTAAGAGCTAAACTATCAGTGATCTGTTATGACTCAAAGACTATTTTCCACCCATGATTGTGGCTTTATTCATTTTTCCTTTAGTTCTATTCATTTTGCTTTATATATTTTGAAATGTATGTGAGTAGACGTATACAAATTTAGGATTTTAAGGTCTTTCTGATGAACTATGTTATCATCATAAAATGTTTCTCTTCATGTCTGATAGTATTTCTTGTCTTGAAATCTATTTTGTCTAATAATAAAGCCACACCAACTTTCTTATTATTAGAATTTGCATAACAATCTTTTTCCATCCTTTTACTTTCAGTATCTCTAAGTCTTTATGTTTAAAGTGTGTTTTCTGAAAACAGCATACAGTTAACATTGAATTGTTTTTGTTTAAAAATCAAATCTAGGGTGGGCATGGTGGCTCAGGCCTATAATCCCAGTACTTTGGGAGGCCAAGGCGGGTAGATCACCTGAGATCAGGAGTTGGAGACCAGCCTGGCCAACATGGTGAAACCCCGTCTCTACTGAAAATACAAAAATTAGCTGAGTGTGGTGGTGCACACCTGTAATTCCAGCTACTGAGGAGGCTGAGGCAGGAGAATTGCTTGAATGGGGAAGTGGAGTTTGCAGTGAGCCGAGATTGTGCCATTGCACTCCAGCCTGGGCAATAAGAGTGAAACTCCATCTCAAAAAAAAAAAAAATCAATTCTGATAATATCTTTTAAATGGAGTGTTTAGTTCATTAACCTTTTATATTGTATAAAATTTAAGGTATACAACCTGATGTTTTGGTATATATATCCATTCATTAACATTTAATGTAATTATTGATAAAGCAGAATTTATGTTTCCCATCTTGCTCTCTTAGGGTTTTGGGTTTTTCTTTTCTTTTCTTTTTAAAGAATTGCATTTGAATAGGAAACGCCTGGATACCATGCATCTAACCCTATTTGGTAATATTTTAGACAATCATAACAGATGAAGTAACAGGGTCCTTCTGACATCTGCTACATGTTGCCAAGTAAGCATTTGAACTTTTTGCTTATAAGTAAAGGAATGCCCTAATTATTTAACATTTAGGTCATTTTCAGTTTTTACTTTCAGAAATGGTATCTTAGAGATCATCTTCACACATAGCCTTTTCCTCCTGTTTTGGTCTGGTATAATAGGCTAGACTTCCAGAAGGAGGATCATTGGGTCAAAAATATTGAACATTTATAAAGTTACTGTGCTGTTTTCCAAATGGGTGGTACCAGTTTACCATGCAACCAGCAATGTATGAGAGTACATATTTTGCCACATCTTTACCAGTATTGAATGTTCCCAATTAATTAAAATTTATTGTATTTATAAATTTAATTATACAATAATTTCTGGGATTATATTTAGTTTATCTTAAAATTTTGATGTGCTACGAGAACCTCCAGAGCAGCAGGAAAAAAATACAAAATATCCTATTTATTATGCTGAGAATTCTAAGAAGGTTTTATCTAGGCAGAGTGAAAATTGTGGAGTAGATCTAGGGAGACTGAAAAATTCCCTGGTTGGTTCCTGAAGAAAGCCATCACTACTTAAAAGACCTCTCTATCCTGTCTCCATCAAAATCTCATGCCAAATCTGCATTCTACTTCATTCTAAGGTATTGTCTCAAAAGGAATTTGCATGATGCAAACTTTAATGTACCTAAGGGATAGCTATGTGCTTAGAATAGTGACTGGCCCCCCATGACATCAGTGGAAAATGAAAATTTTTGCTAATTAGGTGCCTTTGTAGTAAGGAAACATAATGATTTCTATTATGCAATTAAGTGTGAGCATTTCTTTCATTATAAACTGCAATTCTTCTTTGTTATGTGAGAGCAAGAACTAATTTTATTTTCAGATCAATAGTTGGAATGCCAAGTTAATAGACGTGCGATGTTAATATAGTATAAAACAGCAAATTAGGCTGCTTGGGTTTGAGAGCATTTTTTTTTTTTTTTTTTTTTCTGAGACGGAGTCTCACTCTGTCGCCCAGGCTGGAGTGCAATGGCACGATTTCAGCTCACTGCAACCTCTGCCTCCCAGGTTCAAGCGATTTTCCTGCCTTAGCCTCCTGAGTAGCTGGGATTACAGATGTGTGCCACCACGTTGGGCTAATTTTGTATTTTTAGTAGAGACAGGGTTTTGCCATTTTGTCCAGGCTGGTCTCAAACTCCTGACCTCAGGTGATCCACCCACCGCGGCCTCCCAAAGTGCTGGGATTACAGGCATGAGCCACCACATCTGGCCTGGGAGCATCTTTTTAATCAGACCACATGACTATGGCTAGGTTGCATGAATCACTGCTGCTCTGGAGTTTTCTGGATTGCAGAGCTCTTCCTGATTGAAGCAGGCCTCCTGAAAAATCACAATGGGACTTTGAATAAATACTTCCATCTCTTAGGACTGTCTCATAAAATTGGTGGGGTTCTGAAATATGTTTTCTCAAGGGTTGAAATGCGTATTTATTTTTTTGTTGGGTGGGCTGAGTCAATAATGATTGGAATCAATAAGAAAGTCCTTCATCAGCAGAGTTTATAATAGCAGCTTTAAAAGTCTCCAGATATGAGATGAACTCTGTTAAGTTTTATTGGTAATTTACCAGGTATACTTCATGAAATTTACTCAGAGAATTTCAGAATTCATTTTTACCTGCAACCACTGAAAGCTTCTAAAGATTCCAGGAGACCCAAACTCATTTCTACCCTGGCCAATATCTGCAGATCTAGCCCACACAGCTGGCTTCGAACTGCCTGTACCTCAGCTCTCACAAAGACATTGGTTTTTTTTGTTTTGTTTTGTTTTGAGATGGAGTCTCACTCTCTTGCCCAGATTGGAGTGCAGTGGCACGATCTCGGCTCACTGCAACCTCTGCCTCCTGGGTTCAAGCAATTCTCCTGCCTCAGCTTCCTGAGTAGCTGGGATTACAGATGTACGCCACCACATCCAGCTAATTTTTGTATTTTTAGTAAAGACAGGGTTTCACCATGTTGGCCAAGTTGGTCTTGAATTCCCAACCTCAAGTGATCCGCCTGTGTCGGTCTCCCAAAGTGCTGGGATTACAGGCATGAGCCACGGTTTCCGGCCGATCAATACATTTTTTCTTTTGTACTCCAAAGCAATGTATACTCATTGTTGAAAACTTGCAGTTTAAAAATAAGCAAAAGAAAGAAAATAAAAATCATTCAATAAATGTTTTCTACTTGCTTATCTATATTTTAAAATTTTTCAACATTGAACCGCGTAGATATATTGTTGTATAACGAAAAATAAGTTATATTTAATTTACAAAGTTTCCAGAAATACTGATACTTAAAATGTTTATAGCTCTTTTGTTACTTTTTTCCCCTTAATTTTGGTATAGATGATAACTATATTATGTTTCATAATTGAGACAAAATAATTTCACAGATAAATATTAGTATAAGTTAATATAAATATTATTATTAATTCCACCACTCAGAAAGAAGTATTGCCAATATTTTGGTGTATATCTTTCAAGTCTTCTTAGGAAAGAAGACTCTATGTCTAGCTAGAGTTTTATTTTATTTATTGGCCGGGCGCGGTGGCTCAAGCCTGTAATCCCAGCACTTGGGAGGCCGAGACGGGCGGATCACGAGGTCAGGAGATTGAGACCATCCTGGCTAATACGGTGAAACCCCGTCTCTACTAAAAAAATACAAAAAACTAGCCGGGCGCGGTGGCGGGCGCCTGTAGTCCCAGCTACTCCGGAGGCTGAGGCAGGAGAATGGCGGGAACCCGGGAGGCGGAGCTTGCAGTGAGCTGAGATCCGGCCACTGCACTCCAGCCTGGGCGACAGAGCGAGACTCCCTCTCAAAAAAAAAAAAAAAAAAAAAAAAAAAAAAAAAAAAAGACATGTACTCAGTGTTACGATCAGACTGCTAAAATAACCTGCCACAAATACAGTCCTTGAGCTTTTTGGGCGTACACATGAGCATTGTCTAAAACATATCTTCTTTGTAGCAGCTGGGCACTGCCACCACTGTGCTTGGCTGAGTCCACAAATCTGTTGTAACTGGTAGCTGCCCTGTCACCTCTTTGGCTCTCCTCTCCTGCCAAGCTTTGTTGGTGTCAGTAATTAAAATCTTCTGCCATTGACATAGTGACTGCTGCTACTAGCAGCACCATACCCACCTTGGTTTCATGATTTGGCAAAGTATTGGCCTCCACCACCATAGGGGCCAAAGCTTCTGCCTCCAAAGTTTCTTCCCTTCATGGGTCCAAATCTGGAGATTGATTATTGTAATTGCCAAAATCACTGTAGCTTCCACCACCTCCAAAATTGCTCCTATCATTACCAAATTCCTTATAGCCATCTCCACTGCCACCATATCCACCACCAGCACGGCTGCTACCAAAGCTACCACAACCACTAATGTTTCCTCCATGACCAAAGTTGTCATGACCACCAAAACCATCTCCACGACCACCACCAAAGTTTCCAGAATGACTTCAACCTCTTTGGCTGGATGAGGCACCAGCCATTTCTTGCTCCAACAGGGCTTTCCTAACATCACAGTGTGGCCACTCCCAGGATAGTATTTCTGAACGACAGTCTTATCTGTGCAGTCATGGTTGTCAAAGGTTACACACACAAAGCCCCTTTTCTTTCCACTGCCTTGGTCAGCCATGATTTCAATATTTCAATTTTCCCATACTGTTCAACATAATCTCTTAGGTGACGCTCTTCAGTGTCTTCTTTAACGCCACCAACAAAGATCTTTTTCACAGTTAAGTGGGCACCTGGTCTTTGAGAACTTTTTCTTGAGACAGCTGTCTTTGGTTCCACAGCTCTTCCATCCACGTTGCGTGATCTTGCATTCATGGCTGCATCCACCTCCTCCACAGTGGCATATGGGACAACCCACAGCCCCTGGAGTGCTTGGTGTTTGGGTCTTTCATTAGCACACGGACTCTGAGTGTTTCCAGTTGCTCAGAATGGCTCCTCACACTCTCACTGGTTGTTCCAAAGTTCTTCCCCCACATGAAGAACTTCCATAGCTGTTCAAGCTCTTTAAAGGACTCTGACTTAGACAGGACAGCAGTGGGAAGAGACTTTAGCCATGCTTCCTCGGCTCCTCTGTTACTTAGGGGAGCCCTTGGTTCTCAATCTTTTGTTCAAGTCCTGATTTCGCATTTCACATAAATCCCCAATACTATTCTCATTCATTTGAGAAGGTTGGTGCTGTTAAGAATGCAGTAGAAGGGATTTATGTCCTGGATGGAAGTTTGCACAACATAGTTTTTTAAAACTCAAACTGTGTAGGTTTCCAAGTCTTTTTTCATTTAGCGTGGGGACTAGCTGGAATCAGAAGCAGTAAATATAACTGATTGTAGAATACATTAAATATAGAAAAAAGACCCAACTACCTGGTGTGCAATCCAACCATCTCAAATACTAAAACTTTATGTTCAGTCATAATATTTTCCTCTTGGAATGAAAACATCTGAGTGTAATAGTAAAGCAACAGGGACTCACCAAAGAGTGAAGTTATCACTTGCCTGCAGAAGAGGAGACATTTAAAAGCACTCGATTCCCTGTGGCCCTCTGTATTATAAAAGTTTCATGATAAATCCATCCCCAGCTAATGCCTAGGGTGATTTAAATATATAGTAGCAGAGTCTCCAGTGGTCAATTGAGGGATAACGAGTTCTGGAACTGCCAAAGTGAACAGAAATCCTCCTGGTTCAAGCTTTTTGTTCTTTTCTTTTTGAAGTGATGCACTGATCAACAGTAAGAGAGAGGAATACATGAAAAGAAAGGGAGGCTGAGAGGCAGAAGAAAGACAGAGGCTAGGCTTTTGTGATTATGTAATCCAAATATATACCAAGTGGCATGCTGAAAAATCCCTCTCAGCAGGCAGCACGCTCCCATGCTGAACATCCAAATGGAACATTTCTAATATCATCACAGTGTTGTTCACAAACACAGAAGTATATTTGGTATAAGCAAATCCTTGGATACATTTGTGGAAGTGGATAATAGAAAATTCGAAACTAAAATCTGTCTGTTCCAACACACACACACACACACACACACTCTCACACTCACACTGTGATGACTTTCCATCTCTCCACACTTGTACGTTTAAAAATATCAAAAGCCTTGTGTTTGGAAATCTTCCTTCCCTTCAGTTTCAGATGTCCCTTCTCCTTCCCTCTTTGAATACAATTACCAACTACAATCAGCTTCAGAACTCCTTTCCCTTCAAAACAGGTTCATAAAGAATAAAAAATTATTTTTCACTTGTGAAACTTTATCTGTAAGCAACTTTAAACATGCTATATTTAGGCGTGCTTAGTAATAGGCACCTTCAAGAAAAATAAAATGTAAGTCTAAAAGCTTACATACTAAGTAGTTTTACTAATTTCTAGACTATAACTTTCTTCAAGGCAAGGAGGGCATTTGATTTATGAAAAAGTTATTTGACTAGCATACATCTTTGGAGTTCAAAGAACCAAGGGTCCAAGGTAAAACATATGTAGCATCTCCTAGACCTCCTAGTCTGAAGGAAAGAAAGAAAAGAAAAGAAAGGAAAGGAAACGAAAAGAAAATATTTTGAGCACTGGA
>NW_016807364.1:276240-390528 GCF_001698545.2 Rhinopithecus bieti
TTTTTTTTTTTTTTTTTTTTTTTTTTTTGAGACGGAGTCCTCACTCTGTTGCCCAGGCCAGAATGCAGTAGCTTGATCTTGGCTCACTGCAACCTCCACCTCCCAGGTTCAAGTGATTCTCCTACCTCAGCCTCCGGAGTAGCTGGGATTACAGGCACACGTCACCACGCCCTGCTAATTTTGGTATTTTTAGTAGAGACGGGGTTTCACCATGTTGGTCAGGCTGGTCTTGAACTCCTGACCTCGGGATCCACCTGCCTCGGCCTCCCAAAGTGCTGGGATTACAGGCATAAGCCACTGCACCTGGCTCATAGTAGGTTCTTAGTAAATGTCCTGTATATTTACCCATATTTTCTGAATAAGTTGAACATTTTTCTCTTTATTTTAGTATTTTACTTTATCACTGATTTTATGCAATTTGATTGTGATATGACTTAGTGTAGTGTTTTTCACGTTTCTTGTGCTTTGGGTTCATTGAACTTCTTGGATCTGTGGGTAATGAAATTTGAAAAAAAAATTTTATCACTTCTTCAAATATTTTTTCAGCCCTCCCTTCTTTCTTCAGAAACTCCAGTTACATGTATATTAGGCTCTTGAAGATGTCATAAAATTCACTGATGCTCTTTTCTTTTAGTTTTTAAAATCTTGGTATTTTATTTCTAATTTTTTTTTTTTTTTTTTAAATTTGAGATGGAGTCTTGCTCTTATCACCCAGACTGGAATGCAATGGCACGATCTCGGCTCACTGCAACCTCTGCCTCCTGAGTTCAAGCGACTCTCCTGCCTCAGCCTCCCGAGTACCTGGGTGCATACCACCATGCCAAGTTAATTTTTGTATTTTTAGTAGAGACAGGTTTTCACTATGTCAGGCTGGTCTCGAACTCCTGATCTCAGGTGATCCACCCACCTCAGCCTCTCAAAGTGCTGAGGTTACTGGCGTGAACCACTGCTCCCAGCTCAAATCTTTGTATTTTATTTTAAAGACTGCTGTGTCTTTAAGTTCATGAATTCTTTCTTCAGCAATTACTGTTAATCCCATTCAGCATATTTTCATGTCAGATATTGCAGTTTTATTTCTAGAAATTTGATTTAGATATTCTTTTCTTGGCACATGATGCTTTGTTTTGTCACTTTACAAAATTTATTTTGAAATGATTTTAAATTTACAAAAATACAAAGAGCTGAAAAGATAGTAATGAGTGTTCCCAGTTCCCACTCTGTACCCAATTTACTTAAAAGTTAACTTCTTATATTATCATGATGTATTTATCAAAATTAAGAAATTAGCATTGGTATAGTACTATTAAGTACAGACTTTATTCAGACATCCTGGTTTGCAGCTTAAAAAAAAAATCTTTCAAATATATTAGTCTTTCATGCACAGTCTTTCTTCTAGTTTCTTGAACATATGTAATTCAATTATGATACCTTTTTAACTCCTTGTTTACTAATTCTATCAACTGTGTCATTTCTGGGTCAGTTTCAATTGGTTGATCTTTCTCTTCAGTATGGGTCATATTTTCCTGCTTCTTTGTGTGTCTAGTAATTTTTATTTGGATGCCAGGCATTATGAATTTTATCTTATTGGGTGCTAGATATTTTTGTATTCCTATACATGTTCTTCAGCTTTGTTCTGGGAGGGAGTTAAGTCACTTCGAACAGTCTGATTCTTTCAGGTCTTGTTTTTAATTTTTTTTAAGGCAAGACCAGAGGTTTTGCCTCACCACTGACCTTGCCCCACTACTGAGGAAAACTTCTCTTGACAACTCTACCAAATTTCCTTTGAATTATGAGGTTCTTCACTCTGGCTGGTGGAACAGAAACGATTCCTGGCCCCAAATGATTTCTGGAGATTGTTTCCTCGAATCCTCTCAGGTGCTTCTTTTCCTGGCCTCAGGTGATTTCCTCACCTACATGCACTAATCAGTACTTTGCTGAAAACTTGGGGGCAGTTCCTCCGCAAATCTGTGAAGTTCTTCGTGCAGTTTTTTTCTTCTCTGGCACTCTGCCCTGTGTTCTTTAGCCACCTTGACCTCCCTGTATTCCAGGCTCTCCCCAGCCCGGGGAGATTTTTGGGCATTTCCTGGGTTTCCCCTCCCTATGCCACAGCCTGGAAACTCTCTGCAGGTAGTAGACTAAGGTAATTGAAAGGCTCGTCTTGTACATTGCCCACCTTTCGGGGTTCACTGTTCTTCATTGACTTATCTCCAATGTCTTAAAGACCATTGTTTCATGTATTTTTTCATATATTTCATACGCTTTCATATATTTGCATTTCTGATTATATGGCCCTCAAATGATTGCTATTTCTTCCTATTCTCAGGAGAATTTATATATATATATATATTCTGCTACACATCCTTGGCTCTATTATGAACTTCTAAAAAATGCTCTCATACCTAACATATTTTACCACCAGAGTGGCTGCAAGACAGGGCAAGCCTAGAGGCCCTTGGTCTGGGAAACAGGCCAGGTTGGTGGGTCAAACAGAGAGTATGATGTGAGGGATAAGAGGTTATGAGTGGCAAAGTTCAGAGAGGATAGTTGGAAAGGAGTGTGTGTGTGTGTGTGTGTGTGTGTGTGTGTGTGTGTGTGTGCTGGAATCCAGAGGGCATGATTAAGATCTAGGCCTGGGTGTCTCTGATACTAAGATTGGCAGACTAGTGAAACACATGTAGGCAGAAACAGACTAAGCATACAGGTACATTCAAACTGAACTTAAGGGAACAAGCAGAGGAGTTACCAAGATGAGGAGCCCCATGCAACACAGTGTCCAGTACACACAGGAGACACGTAGCACCATAACTGCTTGTCAATTTTGAGGTTGGCTCATTTGCTCCCCAGTGGCTCATGATTTGAAAACTGATCTTCTGTGGGTTCCTTAGAGTTCTGGCATCCATTATTTCCAACTAGCTTTGTTGATCCTCAATCTTGTTCCTGTGGTGGGACACCTGGATGTCATCGTGCCCTTTGTGGAATCTCATGAAATGCTGATATGACAAAATATGTAATTTTGTCCTAGGTTAGATATCATCTTATTCTTTTCTTCTTTTGAGATGGAGTCTCGCTTTGTCACCAGGCTGGAGTGCAGTGGTGTGATCTCGGCTCACTGCAACCTCCGCCTCCTGGGTTCAAGTGATTCTCCTGCCTCGGCCTCCTGAGTAGCTGGGACTGCAGGTGAGCACCACCACGCCGAGCTAATTTTGGTATTTTTAGTAGAGATGAGGTTTCACCATGTTGGCCAAGATGGTCTCCATCTCTTGACCTCATGATCCGCCCACCTTGGCCTCCCAAAGTGCTGTGATTACAGGCATGAGCCACCGCACCTGGCCTCATCTTATTTTTATACAGACATTCAGTAGTGTGTGTCAAAGATTTAAGAAGAATTTATGAGATAAAAGCTTAGTAAGAAAAGCTTATCATTATCTTAGCTCTTTGTTCTGTGAAAGTGGGAAACAAAATCATCATCTTTCCATTTTTCATTAGTGGAATGCTTTGATTTAATGTGTATAACCCTGGGGTTCTGTGCAAGCAGATGTTGAGAACACCTGGAGTGGTTGGTGCTTTCTGTTTTTTTAAAAGTAAACTTTTAAAGCATAATATCATGTACTTACATATTACGTCATTAATATTTATTTATTTATTTGAGATGGAGTCTCCCTCTGTCACCAGGCTGGAGTGCAGTGGCGCGATCTCAGCTCACTGCAACCTCCGCCTCCCGGGTTCAGGCGATTCCCCGGCTTCAGCCTCCCGAGTAGATGGGATTACAGGTGCGTGCCACCACGCCCAGCTAATCTTTGTACTTTTAGATATCCACAATTCAGTCTCTTGCACTATATGGTGCCCAAATCTCTTTTAAGAAAGAACTAATTGCCCAGCTACAAGGAGTAAGAGTACTTGAGAGCCTCTCACTGTTAACTACTTTGGGTCCACTTCAGCTTTTGAGCTGAGGACACACCTTGTCAAGGCAGCCCCAGCCAATAACTGAGCAAGACTTTATTATAAGGGCCAGGTCATCTCCACCTACCGCAGAATTCCTCCTATGAGCTGTCTTGACTGTGGAGCTGTTGATGATCTGGCAGAGACTTTGCCCAGTCTTTACAAAGGTCTGACAACTCCTCCTGCCCAGGCCTGTTTCCCCCTTCTCCTTTTTCACAGGTGTTACTATCCAGTGAGATTTTTGCACTTCTAGCTCCATCTCAATCTGCTTCTGACCCAACTTTCTGAAAAGTGCCCATATCACAAGGGTACAGCTTAATGAATTTTTATAAACTGAGCACATTTATGAAAGCAGCACATTAAGAAGATGATTATCAACAGCACCTAAAAGCTCCATGTGCTGCCTTCCTTACAACCCCTTCCCAAGGCTAACCACTGTCCCAACTCTTAACATCATGGGTTACTTTGTCCTGTTGTAAATCATATAAATGAAATTTTAGCATATCTTTTGTGTTTGATTGTCTTAGCTCAATATTGTGCATTCTTTTAAATTCCTTTAAATCTGTGGTGTAAGTCTTTAAGTAAGTGCTTCCACTTTTTCATCTTTCCACTCCAGAACTCTCTTTCACACACACATACACACACATGCACACGCACACACACACACAGTGCAAACATAATGAATATTTTTCAGTTTGATTTTCAATCTGATGTACAATGCACATGTAAAAATAGTAAAAATCGCATAGGATGTTCAATACGCTAAATTAGTTGGAATTGTCAGTGCTTCCATTTGTCTCATGCTTACCAAGTTTCCCTGGTTTAACTTCCACTACATCTGAGTTATCAGGGGTAGGTCATCTTTTAATATTATTATGGAGGACAGTGACTGGTTTCAACCAATTACTGACGAATCATCGATAGCTACATCTATATTAAGCAGATCTTTCCTGAGTGTTAATTTAGTCGATTCCCCAGCTCTGCCCTAGAGAAATGAGGATGTTGCTGCACAATCTTCTTTTTCTCAACTCCAAAGACATTTCTTCACTTATTAACTGCCTCATGGTTCAATAGTATCTAGAAAATCTCCTGTTTCTCAGGCTGCTTGATAGTCTAAGATTTCACCCATTAAGCATATGTTTTTAGAGTTTCCCTGCTTTAGCCAGGCACAGTGGCTCATTCCTATAATTGAGGCTGAAGCTAAGGATCCCTTGAGGCCAAGAATTTGAGACTAGCCTGGGCAATATAGTGAAACTCCTGTCTCAAAAAATATTTTTTTTAAAAAATTAGTTGGGCATGGTGCTGCGCATCTGTTGTTCCACCTACTCAGGAGGCTGAGGCTGGTGGATCACTTAAGCCCAGGAGTTGGAGGCTGCAGTGAGCTACGATCATGCCACTGCACTCTGTGTCTAAAAATTAAAAGAGAATTTCCTGGCTTTGATTCTTGCTTCCCTACCCAATTTAGGAGTATTCTTGAAAATAATAAAGGGAAACTTAAAGGCATTTCTCGTACTTGAGCACATGCACTTGTGAATCTTATAAACAGTCCTCTGGTAAGAGGGCATCTTTCAAGATCTTTTCTCTTATAGCTGTACTGCTAGTATGATTTTTTGCAAACCATTTTCAAAAGAGAACTCTCCCTTTATCCCTAGAGAGGGGATCAGCTTACCTCAGATTGCTATGCTTTTGCATTTGATTTTGTTTCAAACTCGAAAACAAAATATTGGTTCAGTATAGTTAGCTTTCTCCTTCTAGCTTTGAAAGCACTCACAAATAATTATGGTAGAAAGGCAAATGACACCAGGCTTTTTGCACTGTCAAAAGTAATTTTTTTTTACTCGATGCAGGGACCTGTCAGTATCATTGACCAGATATGAGCTTCTTATTGGCCTTCTTGGGAATCAGATGCTGCACTATTCATTGAGTAAGAGCTTAGTAAACTTGCAGAGAATAAATGAATAAATTGATATAAGAGCCTTTTATGTTTATGTGTTTTTAAATCTAATAGTGATTCTAAAAAGGAGAGGGGTAAATGATGTGTATTTTGCTCTAAGATTTCCAAAGGTTTCTGATTTTATGACTGACACGTAAGAGTAGAGTCTGCTATGAAGCATATTATTAATGGGTAATTTCTTTGCAATCTGATCTGAGAACAACAATGAAGTTTCATAGCCTTTAGCAGAGTTGTAGTTTAATTAAATGTACTTAGAATATAGCATTTCACTATTTTAGAACTAAAAGTAACTTTAAAAATAATCTGCCGGGTGTGCTGGCTCATATCTGTAATCCCAGCACTTTGGGAGGCCGATTATTAAACGTAACAAAAATTAGCTGGGTGTGGTGGCAGATGCCTGTAATCCCAGCTACTTGGGAGGCTGAGGCAAGAGAATTGCTTGAACCTGGGAGGCGGAGGTTGCAGGGAGCTGAGACCATGCCATTGCACTCCAGCCTGGGCAATAAGAGCCAAACTCCATCTGAAATCATCATCATCATCATCATCATCATCATCATTATCTAAGCTACCTTCCTTGCTACACCTTTACAGACAGGGAAGTTGAAATACAGAACTTGGAAATGACTTATTCTGTTCCCCTGCTCTGGGGCTTTCACTCCATCCCCACATTAAGGACTCTGGCTAGACTTGACCATTGTTCTCCAGAGGTTGTCAGTGTATTGACCTACTTGTATTACTCTACATGTTCTTGGTAGAGAAATCACTGATATCAAAGAGTAGTTCTATTTACCTCAACATTTAGGGTTATTCTAACCTTTTCCAATGAGCTTCTATTTCAACGTTCATAACATACATTTAAAAATTCATCCAACTGGCTAGGTGCGCTGGCTCGCGCCTGTAATCCCAACACTTTGGGAGGCTGAGGTGGGCGGATCACGAGGTCAAGAGATCGAGACCATCCTGACTAACACGGTAAAACCCCGTTTCTACTAAAAATACAAAAATTAGCTGGGTGTGGTGGCATGCGCCTGTAGTCCCAGCTACTCAGGAGGCTGAGACAGGAGAATCACTTGAACCCGGGATGTGGAGGTTGCAGTGAGCCAAGATTACAACACTGCAATCCAGCCTGGTGAGAGAGTGAGACTCCATCTAAAAAATAAATAAATAAATAAATAAATAAATAAAAAATTTCATTCAACCAACGTGTCTTGGAGGAACCAGATTTAGGACTTCAGGGAGGGCAGTCAAGAGGAGGAGATGACAGTAACAGTGCTGTAGTGAGAATGTGATAATTGAAGTAAGTTAAGAATGGACTCCTAACCCAAACTTGAGAAGGGGATGGTGAAGCCGGGAGTGGGGAAGAGCACTTCAAAGAGTGGGAAGAGCATGCCATGCCCAAGAGTCACACTTGTGAGTCTATAAGAAAAAGTGTTTTTAGATTTACCATGGAGAAAAACAAAAGAAATTCTGGGTTGATGTATTTTGTGTGAATAGAGAACTTGATCTAAGGTTAAGAAAACCAGAAAGTTCTGAAGTTCTGATGGGAAGAACACTGAATGGGAAGTCTGGAAAGCCAGGTTCCTCCAGCACCAGCTTCCTCTTGGCTCTGCAGGTAACTGGCTGCATGACCTGGGCAAGTCACGTCACCCCTCTTGACCCTGGATTCTTCACCCATGAAAGAAGGGATAGGGAGTTATACCCAAAGTCCCTCAGACTCTGGCATCTGCAAATCCTAAGATTCAAGGTAGCTTTATGCACTATGTCTACCACACAGAATATGTATTGAATAAAATTCCTAAGTTCTATCCCATTCTAATCAGAGCTAGGTTACAGGTTAATAAAGCTGATTTCGAGAGGCATAGGCAATGCAGACTTCCCAGTGACCTCCTTTCCTATTAGGAAAATACATATTTATAATTGATTGTGTTTCATGCATTTTATTTGGCTATTAATATAATACTGTAGATAGATATGACTCTTCTCATTTACAGATAACAAGACTGGGGCTCACAGAAGTTAAGTAATTTGCCATCCTGTCACCCATTAAAAGTGGTGGTGGGATTTGAACCTGAGTCTGTGTGAGGCCAATATCTGACTTCTTCCCACTATGCCATTTGAAAGTAAATTTCTGTTAGAGAGAATCCTGACTGTGTAGGAAAATACACTGTGAAGATTACTTCCACTTAGGCAAAGGTCATCTTCCGCATCCACCACCAACCCCCGACTCATTTTATTTCCTGCCCTACTTCCCAGTCTTAGTTCTCCAAACTATACCATTCTCTGCTTTAGGAGCCTCAGCTCAGGTTGCTGAGTGAAAAAACAGGGAACTAGGGCAAGAACTAGTAGAGTTGATAAAGTTTTCTTCAGAAACCACTTTGTCAACCTGACTGCCTTTGCTTTTGTCTGAAAACAGCGTGGAAGCTTCCCACTACTGAGACTAGAAATAGAAATCCCATCTTGTTTCATGAGTTTTCAACAGAAATATCACCCGGCATGCCTTTCTCTCTTCTACCTTTTCTCCCTGGTCTGTCAAAGCCCCTTTCCTGGTCACAGGTATTGCTTGACGATGGACCTGTTAGCAGGCCCTCGTTGACCTCTGATTTACAAAACCTGTTTAGTTGCAAGCAACACTGATCTACTCAAGCAAGCTCAGGAAAGACAGTTTATGTGAGGATTAACAGGAATGTTCACAGAATCCCAAGAGCATAGTGGAAACAGGGCCAGAAATTGGTCCAGAACGGGAGGGTGTTTCTGGATCTAAGGTGGTCCCAATGGCCCAAGGACTGGGAGTGTATGGATCTTTACTCTGGAGTTCTACCAGTGGTATGACTCAGCAACCTGGGTATCTGTTCTTCTTTGTCTCTGATTGAAACTAGCTACAATGCACTTATTCTAATTTATTTATTTATTTATTTATTTATTTTTATTTATTTAATTTATTTATTTTTTAAGACGGAGTCCTCACGTCTGTCGCCCAGGCTGGCAGTGCCTTGTGGGTGCAACTCACTGCAACCTCCACCCCCCGGGCTCAAGCGATTCTCCTGCCTCAGCCTCCTAAGTAGCTGGGACTACAAGCAGGTGCTACCACATCCAGCTAATTTTTTTTATTTTTTAGGAGAGATGGGATTTCATTATCTTGGCCAGGCTAGTCTTGAACTCCTGACCTCATGATCCACCTGCCTCAGCCTTCCAAAGTGCTGGGATTACAGACATGAGCCACTGCACTTGGCAATGCACTTATTCTTTTTAAAATCTACTTTATCCTTTAAAAATTCATACTTTTTTGGCCGGGCGCAGTGCTTCACGCCTGTAATCCCAGCACTTTGGGAGGCTGAGGTAGGCAGATCACCTGAAGTCAAGAGTTTGAGACCAGCCTGACCAACATGGAGAAACCCTGTCTCTACTGAAAATACAAAATTAACTGGGCGTGGTGGTGCATGCCTGTAATCCCAGCTACTTGGGAGGCTGAGGCAGGAGAATCACTTGAACCCAGGAGGCTGATGTTGCAGTGAGCTGAGATTGCACCATTGCACTCCAGCCTGGGCAACAAGAGTGAAATTCCATCTCAAAAAAAAAAAAAAAAATTAATACCTTTTGCTGAATCATAATTTCAGTTTGCCAAGATCCCTCACAGCCCCTTCTCTCCTTCCCCTCATAACTCCAACACTGCCTCAAGGCTTCTCTTTATGCAACCTTTAAGTTTCTACTCCTCCTGTTAGTTTCCTATATTTCTACATGTTTCCAAAATAAAATTCCCAAAGAATTGTCCCAGATTATCCTTCACGCAAACAATGTTATCCTTCATGCAAACAATGTTAATTGCCCCCAGACTCCAAGTACGCACAGATCAAGGTTGGACGCTGACTGAGAGTAGACCATTTATTGGCTAACCAGCAACTTATGTCATAGCCTGGAATGAAAATATGAGTTGGGCCATCAGCAGGGGAGGAACTGACTCCAACTAGATAGGTCTTGGCATCATCATTGACCTCCTTTGTATGACCACTATTGACCCATTTGGAGCAGCTTTATCCCAGTGTGAAACCTGCCGCTCACTAGTTCTGCTAGATGCATGTTGGAAGTGCTGATTGAGGTTAATCCAACCTGTACAAGTTTCTGAGGCAGGTCTTCTCAGAGCCTTTAATATGGTAAAGTGTATTCTAAATTAGCAAGCAGAGGATAAGGAATGCAGTGTGTTTCGCTCTATGTAGCAGATGCTGTCTGCACCACATCCATGTCCTCTCAGCACATACCTGTACACTTTGAAGGTTGCTTTCTATGAACACCTGCAATTCTTTGCCTGAAGTCTTCTTTTTTTTTTGCTTTTTGATGGTGGTGGGGGGGCCGATGGGAGTCCACTCAACCTGTTAACAGGTAAGCTGAAAGAACAAGATAGTTAACATCCCTCACCTCAAAAGCAGTGTTCAACCAAAGATGGACAGGCAGGTGGCAGATATGTTTCCCAGTTGCCTCTCAGTTATGAAACTAAAGCATGTTCCCTGATGCTTTCCAGAGTTTCCCAGTAGGGCAGAATTCCTCCTACAAGCTGTCTTCACTGTGGAGCTGTCAATGAGCTGGCAGAGACTTTGCCCGCTCTGTCTGATGGTCTGACAGCTCTTCCTGTCCAGGCCTGCTTCCCCCTTCTCCTCTTTCACAGGTCTTACTCTCCAGTGGAACTTTGGCACTTCTAACTCCATCTCAATCTGATTCTGACCCAACTGACTGAAAAGTGCCTGTATCACAAAAATCAGGGCTGAGTTCCTGCAGCCGAGAGTGGAAACTGACTTGATAAAACTCCCCATACTGGCTCCCTTCCCCTCCTGGCCTCACTTCCCCACTCTTTTATTGGGGTTTCCCGGGATCACCTCCTAAGTAAACTATTTGCACTTCAATCTTTGAGTCAGGTCCTATTTCTAGGGAAACCCACACCAAGACCCTCCCTTTATTGTGGGTGGTGGGGGGAGGTGAGCACGTCTTTTAACATCTAACAGGCCCTGAGAAATATTGACCTAGTATACACAGGAGCTAGGGAAAATTACCTTTATCTCAAACTAGTTAAATTTCCTGAGACTTGTTGATGATAAAATGGAGAGCACACGCATTCCTGATTCAAGGTATTCTTCATTGATAACATTCCCACACATATAAGGATATGTGGATCTCAGATGTATAACCACTCCATTTTTGTTTTACCTCTTTGTTATTCTCTCCCGAAATATGGTTTACATTGCATCCTTTTATATTACTATATTTCACAAGGAAGACATAGAAGAACATTTTTCTCAGCGCGACTGTAAATCCTAATTATGTTTTTGAGCCTGGCTCATCTTAGGTGTCATTGTGGGGACTCCATGAGTGACCACAAACATCTTTGTGATGTTAACAGATGATACAGCTTGATATATCAGTATAAGAATTTCTCCATCATAAGATTTGGAATTATAAGGGTTTTTCAAGACTATATATATTATCCAAGCTTTCAACTAACAGGTTTCTAACTATTTTATTATGCTGATCTCCAGATTTATAATCATGTATTGTTATTAATATATGAGATGATTTTATATATGGTCTTTTGTGTGCTTTTATTTGTGAAAATAAAATAAGTATATTTTAGGAAAGCTGGAGCACCTAATGGATATAATAGTATCCTACAGTTGTTAGGCAATTTAAGATCTTTTCAGCTGATTGTAGCATAACTTTAAATGGCCTTAAATTGAGATACATGTCCAACTTATTCACCTGGACAAATTTTCTATTAGATGCTTGGCTGTAAGTAGCAGGAAACTCCAACTCAACCTTTTTAAACAATAAGGGAATTTTATTTTCTTCTGTAACAAGAAGTCCCAGGGCATGGTGGCTCCAGGGTTGATGAATGCATCAGCTTTTCATCAAGGACCTGACTTCCCACCATCTCTGTCATTCTCAGCGGATCAGCTTCTTCCTGAGGCTAGCTCTTCTCATGGTCATGAGATGATGCTACCCATTAAAAGAAAAGGGAGGGTCAGCTGGGCATGGTGGCTCACGCCTATAATCCCAGCACTTTGGGAGGCTAAGGCGGGCGGATCACTTAAGGTCAGGAACTCGAGACCAGCCTGGCCAATGTGGTGAAACCCCATCTCTACTAAAAATACAAAAATTAGTCAGGTGTGGTGGTGCGTGCCCATAATCCCAGCTACTCGGGAGGCTGAGGCAGGAGAATCACTTGAACCTGGGAGGTGGAGGTTGCAGTGAGCCAAGATCATGCCACTGCACTCCAGCCTGGGCAACAGAGCAAGACTCTGTCTCAAAAAAAGAAGAGGGAGTGTTTCTTAATGTGCTTCTCTTTAAAACTAAGGAAACTTTCCTGAGAAGGCCTCTGGTAGTTTCTCTTGAGTTTCACTGGCCAGAATTGTGTCGCATGCTCCTTCCTAAACCAGTCACTGACAGAAGACAGCATTACCTTGCTTAGGTTGGTCTATTGAGGCTTTTACTGTGAATTACACAGAGAAAGGGAGGTCTCCAAACAAAATCAGGGTTCTCTCAAGAAAGAAAGGCAGAGGGAATAACTACTGGGCAGACCACCAGTCAGGTTAGCTCCCATCGCCCACACTGTTTGTCTTGGGATAACCAGAGCAAATGAGCAGCGGCTCTTAAAACACTTTCTTCTGTAATGTCTAAAGAAACACAACCCATAAAAGGTTTAGCAATGATAAACTATTATGTTATGACTTTACAATGGCTACTTACTGAGCATCACGCAGTGCTCAAGATTCCTAGTGTGAAGTTTGGTGTGGTAAGGAGAGAAGCAGATTTGGAGAGAGAAGACCTAAATGTGTTCCTGGACTTCAACAATTACCTGTTTGACCTTAAGCAATGAATCAGCTTTTCTGAATCTTAGTTTTATCATCTGTAAAATAGAGATTGTCTACCACAGAATTTGCTGTGAGGGTTCGATACAATTTGATGCAAAGGAAAGTGCTTTGTAAATTACCAAGTGGTTCACACATGAGGGAGATTTAATTAAATTGATGAATTTTAATTGGTAAACAAAAGTTGTATGCATTTGTGGTATGCAACATGACATTCAAAATATGTATACATTGTGGAATGGCTAAGTCAAGTCGATGAACATATCCATGGCCTCACATACTTATTTTTTTGTGATGAGAACACTTAAAATCTATTCTCTTTCTAATTTTCAAGTGTATAGTACATTGTTATTAACTATAGTCACCTTGTGGTATAGAGACATTTTGAAAGAGGAGCAGTAATGTGTCATTTATCCAAGCGAAAATCTCCACACCAGTCTTGGCAGTAGACCTGCAGAGGCTCTAAGGGAAAACAGCTGGAAGGATTACAGCTAATGAGCAGGGTTTTCAAGGAAACAAAGCTGATTTAGTAACAACCCAAACAAAGTTAGTCTCTTCAGGCTTTTTTTTTTTTTAAGTTAATAACGTTCAGGGATGGGAGTTTTAGATGTACAAATGTGGCTTACCTGGGCTTAAAGGTAGATCAGGTGGCCGCGGCGCCGGTGGCTCAAGGGCCTGCCTAAAATCCAGCACTTTTGGGAGAGGGCCGAGACGGGGCGGATCACAAGGTCTAGGAGATCGAGCACCATCACCTGCTAATACCGGTGAACCCCGCGCTCTACTAAAGAATACAAAAAACTAGGGCCGGGCGACGAGTGCGGTTGCCCGCCTGCTAGTCCCAGCTACTGGGGATGCGCGGGAGGCAGGAGAATGGCCTTGCAACCTGGAGCGCGGAGCTTGCCTAGTGAGCTGAGATCCGCGCCACCGCACTCCAGGCCCTGGGGCGACAGAGGTGCCAGACTCCCCGTCTCAAAAAAAAAAAAAAAATGGTGATCAGCCCGTGAACAGGTAGCTATATTGAGGAGCACTTGACTTGTATTTTAACACAGTTAAAGCTGAAATCCAAAGCGCTTCATTTCTACAGCAGGCTTGCCTCTTCATTATTGCAAAATCTTCAATCAGTTCTGTTACCTCATTAGAAAGCTTAGTCACCTATACAACGTTCTCACTCACTCACACCTGCACATTTCCTATACCTCCAAATGGCCTACCAGGAAAATATCTTTTTTTCCTAATTAATAAGTTACTGTGATCTCAGTTTCTCTTCCCATGCCCTCAGCACTTCAGAGCTTGAATTATTTATTTCTAGCCTCAGTGCTGGGCTCCAGCTGCTCATATTGAAGAAGGCTCTGTTGACCTTGAGCTTGAGAATTTGTATGTGTTATAATATAGATGTCACTAAAATATAACATTTACCTGCTGAGAACAACATTATACTGTTTATGAAACCATATAATTTCAGTAACTAAACTCAGCAAGATTTTATTGCTCTTTCCACCTGGAATCACAGAAATGCTGACTCATCACTTGAGAACCACAGTTCACCAACGTGCAGCTTCACTAAAAATCTGCAATGAGTCTTATTTTTTCATCATCTCTATGTAATCTTTTTTTTTTTGGTGGCAGTTATACAGCCCCCTTCTAAAAGGTTATAATTAATTAAAGACTCAAATTAATACCAGGAAAACTTTCATGTCACAAAATCTTCAGTGCCTCTGTGGTTAGAAAGAGCTATATTTTTAATACCATGATGATAAATTAAAATTCATGAATGTCTTTACATTTTTTATAGGTATTTTAACAGTCAATTTCACCTTCTCTGAAGATAGACTAAAAGGAGCCTTCTTTGATGTACTGAAGTGATTTGTTCCATATTTCCTTATCCCCCACTCTGGCTTACTTATTTTACTTTATGTTATATACAGATACACACACATGCACAATTTTCTTCGTGATATCAGTCCTTTTTGATCAGAATGCTTAAGTAAATTTGCGATTCTCTTAAGGGCCTTTAGATGTAGTCAAATGACCATTTATACTGCATTTCATCTTGATCCCCTCCTCCCAAAAAGTGAGGGGAAATAAAAGCTTGCCTCATGGAAATGGACAAATAATTCACCCAATTGAACCACAGTTGATATCAATATAGTGAAAAGTGAGAGGAAGGTATGAGAACAGCAGAAAACGTTAATTGTATGTACAAGGGATACCGCCCTGTTTATGTGTCACCAGCTTCGCAAAAGCATGGCAACGGCCTGTGAAGTGTCCTCCTGACTCCAATTGCGGTATGAGTGTGTGCACAGAAATGTGAGCCTTGTTAGAGATCAGAATCGCTAATGCCATTCTTATCTGTAGAAGTATTACATCATTTACAAATTTTTACTAAGCTGTTAGCCTCAATCATGCCTCGAAGCAGTTATTTCCACAGGTTAATGATGTGTTATATAAAGAACGATTTCCTTTTTATTCTTGGTGAATTTGCCTTTTAATTTCATTTAGCAATCATTTTGTCTTACATGATGGAATGGTGTAGGCTTAAATTAACTCTGCAAAGATTGATAAAAATCGATGTCTGTTAGCTGCTCTTTGAACTATATACTTCAACCTTACAAATGGAATTTGCTATTTTCTTTTAAAGGGGAGCATTATAAAGAATATTTGATTATTTTGTTAAAAACAGGCTTCCCTTAGTAAAAGAGACAGTATGTTATGAATGACGTTTATAACCTGATGTTATTTAGATAAGGTGGAAAAAAAGCCCCCCAAACTCAGCAGGACCTCAGTGATGGAAGCAAATCTGGAAAATAAGGAAATCTGATAAAACATAAGCCCACCATTTTTTGTCTTGCGGTGTGGGTCTTGTCCTTACCTGCTGGAAAACACTGGCAATTCTGTTCAGTGACAGGCAGCCAGAGAAGGCTAGCAAATGGATTTATTAATCATTTCAGGAAAAATGAAGAATGCCTTCAAAGACAACACCCTCTTCTTGGCTTCACAGAATCTTTTTAGGTTTTACTGTTAATAAGATTAAATAGGAGATGAGCAGTAAAGATATTGAAGCAGAGTTTGTTATAAGAAAAGTACACATTAAGAATCGGGCTCCCCCACCACTTAGCTCAGCACTGTGTCCACATTCTTCTATTCAGACTTTTTTATTGCTGTTTGCTTAGGGGAAAAAGTCTCTGTTGAAAGAATGCTGGCCGGAGTACATTAGTCACCTTTCCAGTGCTCTTTCTGTGGGACGGGGCCACATATCCCTCCCAACTCTGTAGTTCTCTGCTAGTCAAGGCTGGAGACTGCTGCTGGCAGAAACCCAATCTTCTCCTTGCAAATAAAGGAGCCATCTGACAACGCTGTATTTGTTGGGGCCTCTTCTGAGCCAATCAGAGACTGCCCTTGACCGAGGGGAGGAGGAGAAGTTTATAATAGGATCAGTTTTGTTTGCAATTTGTTTCTAATAGATGCCAATAAGCCAGTTAACTAGGCTCCGGTTAATGGATATTTTATTGTTCCCCCCTCCCCCCATGGTGCACATGACCTTTCCTTAGAAGCATTTGTGATGCCTGAAAACATGTATCTGCTGCCTGGTAGCCAGAGGGCTTGCTCTGCTCTAGAAAACTTGTTCCCTAGCCCCTAGCGAGCGGCAGACCAGACCCAAATACTTTGATCATTCTGTCAGTGGGAAATTTACAGCAACATTCGGGCTTTTGTTCCATGTGTATTTCTCCAAATATAATATCTCCCTCAAGAAATCAATGATAAGCTGTTAAACTAAAGAGCATGGTAACATCCACAGAGCAGTAAATTAATGGTCTTTTGTGGATAGATGGTTACAGATTTCATCATAAAAAATGGATAAAAGATTACATATCACACAGAGCGAAACTTTTAATAACTCAACATGACTTTTCTTAATGGGTTTTATTCATTTTAATCATTATAGTGTCAATGATGATTATAGCCTTATTAGATTGTAGTGATTGAAGGGCCTGTTTATGAGATATTGAAAATCTCAGGCTGCTCAGAATAGCCTGGCGGCCTGTGTGGGTTTGACGTGTAACTTTATCTGAAGGAGCAGGTCTTGTCAGGAGAGTTTCAATTAATACTTTTACTAAATTGCTCCTGTCTTTAGTGACCTAGGTCACAGATGACTTAGGGATTCCACAACATCAGCTTTCCCAAACAGTTGGGCTACAGCAGTGTAAATCAAAAGAGGTTGTGAGTGTGTGTGTTTAAACGAAGGTAGGACTAGGAAAGGCCTCAGGCGAAGTGGCTTGAATCCTTCTGTCTCACTTCACAGCCAGGAGAGTCCTCTTTCTAACTTATGATACCTCACAAGAAAGGAGTTCTTTTAATAACCGGATAAAAAGTTGGCCACAAGAATCTGAAGTTTCTCCGTTTTTCCCTCCATGTCTGGGCACATGATTAAAATAAAAATCAAGACTCCATTCATGATTAATAAGGTGCTATTTCAAAGAAATGCCCCAAAACACAGTCATCCTAAAAAAGTTACTATAATAAAGGTATCCATGTTCCTAAATTTAAAATAATAATAACAATAAAATCTATAGATGAATACCTTCAGTGGGACCAAGATTATGATGCCATCTATTTGATATCCTGATTTAGTATTGATTCTTCAGAATGTCTATTTCCGTTACAAATAAGTGTTACCTAAAAGTTATTCCAAATGTTTCACTATAATGGATGTCGTCTGTAATAGGTCTTTGAGAAGAAGTGTGGTGTGTCATGGTGTTACATAAATTTGGGCTACTTCCTTTACCAGCAGCATGTTTTGGGACAGGTGACTTGAATTGTCATAGCCTCCATTTCTTCATCAGTAGAAGTGGGACCAATGATAATACCCATTTTACGTCTCTCCTTTGTAGGGTGACTAACAGAATCAAATGAGTTCACATTTGTGCTGAAAAAACTCTGTTTTCAAGTGAATCTTTAGAATGTCACTAAGATCAAGGAGCCAGGTAATGTGGCTTTTAAAAATGCAGTGTTCACTATTAGATAGAAAATATCAAGTGATTTGATGAAAATCTGGAAAAGTCAAATTCAACTGGAGTCTAAGTGATTAGGTCTCAAATATTTGAGAAGAGAATAATAAAAGTCAAAAGGAATCTAGTAGAGCTTTTAAAATTTTTTTTTATTTTTTATTTATTTTGCTTTTTTAGTGAGGAGAAGTGGATATTTGAATTTAAAAAGATAGTGCAAGCCAGTAGGAATGGCTTAGGAAATGCCATACTGCTGTATGGACAAGTAGTCTGTCTCCATCTGTCAGATGGGCAGAGCCGAGAATCAGTCTCAGTCCAGACCTTAGCACAGGAGAAGGGAGATAATCGTGGGTGGGGGAGGCCTGGGAATTTAGAAGGGAAGAGAAAGGGAGAGAAATAGGGGTGGGGGAAGGACAGTGGCTTGTGCCTGAGCTGGAGAAAACTCACAAAATTAAAGGGAACCAAGGGTTGGAGAGTGGGGCAGCTGGTAAGTGGGAACTGAATGGAGTGTGTCTATGACAAGGAAGCATGCAGCAGGGAGGAGGTGTGGTTGGGAAAGAACATGACCATGACCTTGGGATCCCACAACCCTGATCCAGTCTTTTTCTACCACCCTCATGATGGCCCCACAGCTGCCAGCCCCACTCAATATCCACTCACCACCAAGGATATGCCCTGTGGACTCAGTCACATTTACATCTGCTTGGGGTAGATATAATCTATGGAGGGGTTGTGGATACTCAAATGATCTCAACATTTAATTCCCTTGGTCCACAGACTTCTATTCTTGATCTACACACTCTCCCTGGGAGAGTCAAGACTAAGCTTCCCTACACAGCCTTTCAGTCCCCCAAATTTCTCCCTGGGTCCAGATATAACTTTCTAAATGCATTGCTGGTCTTCTTTGCTCAGACATGTCCTAAACCTACCTTGTTCTCATCAAACCTGTTCCTCCTCCTGAGTTCCATACCTTGGTTAATTACATTTCCACTGGCCCAGGTCACCGATTTTTGAGTCATCTTCCACTCTGTGTCCTTTGCTTCTCAAATCCAATCAATCACTAAGCCCTGTCAATTCTAATTCCTTACTGCGCTGGTTTTAAAATATATCCACAAATTCTTTGACACTTCTCCTATTGATAGATGGGTCTGCATTTCCTCCCCTGGAAACTAGACTTCTAGGACTGTTTTGACTAATAGAATTTGGTGAAAGTGAAACCATGTAACTTCCAAGACGTGACTTAGCCTCCACCTTGCTCCTTGGAACACTTGTGCCTCAGAGCCATGAGGCTTCCATGTTGTAGAGAAGCCCAAACTAGCACATGTGGTGGAACCACATAGAGAAGCCGCGGGACTACACGAAGAGAGAGAGAGATGCTTGGCTAGCTCCCAGCTGCTCTGCCCCTCTGCTGACTACCTGGCTCCAACCATCATTTGACTACTACTATGATAGACCCTGCCTAGAAAGACCACCTAGCTGAACAGTCCCCAAATTCCTGACCACAGAAATAATGAGATAAGATAAAATGATGGTTAATTGTTTTAAGCTACTAAGTTCTGGGACAAACGTAACATAGCAAAAGTAACTGGAACATTTGCCATCTATCCCCTTCTCCCTACCACCTTAGGTTGGGCACTCATCACCTTGCCCAGCCTGTGGCTGGCACACAGGAGGCCCAATCAGTGTTCTGGCGGAATGAAAGTAAACTCGATGACAGTAGGCTTTGCAGAAGAGATTAGGACCTTAAATCTAGTTGGGTTGGAATTTTGTGGCGATAGATTTCTCCCTGCTGTTGTAAAACTGCTACAGCGACCCAGATGAATTCGAGAACTAGCATGAGATGCATGCCTCCCTCAGAAATAAAACATAAAAGGGAAGAGAAAAGATTTAAAAATAAGCATTATCAAGTGCTATAAGTGATTGGTTTAGAGTTGGTGCAGATCTTTTCTTTTTTTTCACTCAAATTTATTCTGTCTTGTTAGTTGAAATCAGTTCCGTCATTTGAGTCTTTTTCCCAAAAGGGCAAAACAAAGATTGTCTTATGTTCTTCTTTTCATGACTGGATGTTACCCAGTTTTAGTTGGAGACATTTTGGTTTTAACTTCTCTTAATGCTTGAACAACACTAAAATGATCCAGAGAGCTTCTGATTTATACATTCAGTGAGAAACAGCCTTCCAATTCTTATAGCCTTTTACATGTTCCATTTTTCAATTTTATCTATTGGAATGTAAAATTTCAGCCTTTTATAAATTGCCTATTAATATTTAATTTCTTACATCAGTGTATTGTTACCAGATAACCACAATTGCTACATGGAACAATAACAGAAGATGCATTAACTATCAATTGAGGAGGACACAAATAGATAGCAAAGGTAATATACATGAAAAATAGTCTGTCAAGCAACGTCAGCCTCAATGAGCATGAATTTACAGTCTTGTACAGTAGCCACAATGATTCTCATTGTTGATTCATCCTCTGATTACTCTGTTTGCACTGCAGACAAAATAGCCTAAATGAACACCAAGATAATAAGTGAACTATCTATCATCTCTTTTATTTTTATCCCAAGCTAGGAGAATTGGCAGAAAGAGAACAGTAAATGGAGATTCCTGCTGGTTCTGTGTCATAGGACCCTTTTAAAACACTGAAGGCACTGTGAATTATTTAAGACGGGGAATAGAAAGCAAGACTTTGCAATTTTACTGAAGCTTTATGTCACGTTCTTACCTGCACTCCGACCACAGTAATCTCAGACTACAGGGTTTTTGGGTTATTGTTCAAAAACAATCAGTATAAGCACATTTTATGTTAGTAAAACAGAATGGTGAATTCAGGAATTAGAGAAACGGTCAAGAAACAGACACTGCAGATGAAGATTGAGAACTTAGAGGAATAGTTTCGATTAATCAGAGAATCACAGACAGACCCCTTTAAGTGATTTTGCCTGTTTGACATCTCTGTTGGAGGTCCTACAGGTATCTTCAACTCAACATATTTAAGATAGGACTTACTCTTATAGTCTTCCCTAACACTCTATAACAAGCCTAAACTAACCCTGTTCCTTTTCATCTTGATCTTCTTGTTTGCCTAATGGCACCATAATTTCTCCCCTTACTGGGGTTCAAAACTGACTTCCTGTTTCTCTGTCCACGTACCACAGCCAATCGTTGCTAAGAGATGAATTACCAAGAAGCAGATGAAGCTGAAGCTGTGGAGTCCCTCTAGTGCACCGGCCTTTTCTGGGGTCTGGCAGTAGGGTGGGGTGGGGGGGTTGGGCAGGGAAGGCTGTGGGTGTGTTCACAAGTCCATAGGTTTTGTAAAATTTGGAAAAGATATTTTAGCTGATGTCTCTTTCGACTTCAGCTTTTCCTCTGCCACACTTCCCTTCTTGTCAAATGCCAGTTTGGAGATTGGGCTAAGGGGATGTTGAATTGAGTTTGAGGATGTGTTTATTTGGGTTTAATGGGCCACATTTATATGATTTGAAGACCTTTCTGTTTATATTTGATTAATGTTTGTTGTCCCAGTGCAAGGGATGACTTCCAGTATACTCCTACCACCCACTGTGCTGACTTACGTGGCATCATGCCACAAAGAAACAAGGCTAGAAGTGTATCGTGCTGTGCAGGCATGAAGGGGGAACGAGACGTGTATGTGTGGGGCAGTCTGTGGAAAGTTTTCCTGTTTTCAGGTATGTGAAATTGGAGGCAGAGGATTCACTTTTCATTGACACCTGGTCAACGTACCAGTTCTATCCTATCAGAAATACACCCTAAAATGCAATTTATACAATTGTGAATGTACTATACTTTTTCAAAGGAAAATAATACAAAATAGAATTTATCATCCTGTGTTTGCAGGGCACAAACCTGTAGAAGGACTGTAATTAGTGAGCACGTCTACAACAAGTTGCACAGAAAAGAACTTAATAGAAGAGTTCTTCAATTTGAAAACAATCCTAGGCTCATGTGGTGGATCATGCCTGTAATTCCAGCACTTTGGGAGGCTGAGGCAAAAGGATCGCTTGAGGCCAAGAGTTGGGGACCAGTATGGGCAACATAGTGAGACCTTGTCTCTACTAAAACACTTTTAAAAATTAGCCAAGGGTGGTGGTGTGCATCTGTAGTCCCAGCTACTCAGGAGGCTGAAGTGGGAGGATCGTTTGAGGCCAAGAGGCAGAGGTTGCAGTGAGCTGTGATCATACCAGGGCACTCCAGCCTGGACGACAGAAAAAAAAAAAATTTTTCTTTAAAGAGGGCCCCCTAACTATATAAACCTCATACCTCAGCAAACCGGGGTCCACCCTGGCCCAGCCCTGTGGATTCTTCCTGCATGGTGATTCTTGATTCTATGTTGTTTCCATTTGCCAGCCTCCCCTTTCTTCAGACAGGTAATATGGGCACTCATCTTTACATTGTTGCAATTGTCTCATTGTACATGTAGTTTTCTTATTCCATTTACTGTCATAGACTGACTTTTTCCATACTTCTGCATAGTCAATAATTTCCACATTGAATAGTTACGTGAAATTTTACTTTACTGACAGCTGATTTAAATATTTCTCTGCAGTTAGACTTTTCTGGTTTCAGTTTTTGTTTGTGTTGTTGTTTGCTACTGTTAAAGTCAGCATTGGAGAGAACATTTTTGGAATAGAGAATTATTTCTTCTAGGTAATTATTTCCTCTGGACAAAACTCTAGAAGTGGCATTACTAAATCAAAGTGCATGGACATTTTATTACTCATATAACTCTGTTGCTTTCCAAAGGTTTGCATAATTTACATTGCAACTAATAGTACATAATTGTACCAGTTACATCTTGCAGCATTAGATGATATTATTTAATTTTCAGTTTTGCCATCTCTTTGATTTTTTTTTTTTTTTGAGATTGAGAATCTTTTGATTAGAGCTAGGGGAAAGGAGGAAAACTAGATAAATTACGTGAATAAGATTGCTTTAAAATTCTAATTTTAAGATGAATGATGAAGGATACATGAAGAGAAAAATCTATGACTAATTTGGTACAAATCGTAAAAATAATTTGATACATAAATGTATCAAAGTCTTCAAACCCATGTAACTATTACCTGACAACAAGGTTTAGTTGGATGATTGGCTGAAGATTTGCAGATGCAAATATTACCACTATGCCAGATGTGTAATTGGACAGTCACTGCCAATTAAATGAGACAGGAAATTAAAAGAGTCCAAGAGATAATTGATTCTCCAAATTAGTAACTCAATTGGTCAAAATTACAACACCTGTTGAAGTTACTTTAAATTATACTCTAATAGTAATTAGAGGCTTTGCCTCATGTTCTATGAAATATTTCCATTTGCTGATGAAGTACTAAGAGACTGGTAATTTAGGCAAATAAATGATGATTGCCTGATCAAAGTCATTAAATTAATACAAAATGTAATAGTAGTAAATTCTCTGATAAAAGAAAACGGTTTAAAATCTCTATAGGGAGGTAGCCAAAAATATATTCTGCAAATATTTGGATACATTTTCATACAGTCCAGCAACCCATTCCATTTTGCAGATTGACTTGATAGGTTCATAGACCCATCTTTTTTCTTTTACTGTGGCAATAAGTAATTGAGTCTATTCCATGCCTTTGTCATACCTAATTGCCACTTTATTGTTCCCGAAGGGCAACTCGATGAAGACTTTTAAAAAGCTGAAATTAAAATGACTAATAAGGATTAAAAGAAGGAACTCAGAGGTTGCAGAGCCTGTTGAAGCCTGATGCTATTTCCTACAGTTATATTTTAAGGTAGTTAACTATAGGTCTCGTAATCACACGTTTTTGAGAGAGTAATTGTGCTTTCTTGAGATCTAAACTTTAAGAACCATAGATTTGCCTTCATTGTGACATAAGGAACATGTTCTGAGTCTCAGACACCTTTTGCCAAATGTTCAAATCCAACACTGTCATTCATTAGAAAGGAAAAATTGTCCCGATATAGAGCAGGATCCACAAAGGAAAATGAGTCTGAAATAAGACAGTTGCTTTACACACTGGGAATTCCACTTACTATGCAGCACTTAGAATGTGATAAGATTTCTGGCATCTTTTAAATTGTGGCTCCTGGTTGCTTTATAGAAAAGATGATGTCCCAGTCTATGTACCTGTGAACAGAGGTATCTGGGGAGCACTCATTTTTTCACTAAAAAGAAACATTTTAAGTACCTCCTAGTTGCAAGACAGGTTCTGCACCAATGATGCTTTGGGATGGACGAATAATTCGGCTACCTTGAATGAAAGATATAGTCAGGTTTTTTTTTTTGTTTGTTTCCAGGCCTCTGGAACATGTAAACGTTGCCTAAAAGTATAACACTCTATTGCTGCAAAAGCAATGTAAAAATTAAACATACTTTTTGGAATTTTTTTTAACAAAGCAAATTTCTCCTGGATGCTGAGTAGGAACACCTAGGAAGGTGGCTGTGAATTTCTGGGTGTAGAACTTACGAAGCGTTAGTGAATCGGAACCATAATCATTGCAATTCCAGTTGATCTGCCTCAGGTAAAACACAAAATCATGTTTTAAAGGGGTGAGTAGATGCTTTAAAAATGTTTTCAAAATAAATGTTTTGAATGTCAGTTTGGTTTCTGAGTTAAATTGCCTGTAAATGACCCAGTTCTAAAGTCACATTTCAAAGCTTTGGGAAACCCTGTCTAGGGTCTGTCTAGACCTCAGAATTGCCCTGGTTTGTTTTAAGGTTTCAGCGAGGGCTGGCCTGCTGGGTTTGCCTATTTCCAGGGCAGAGGCATGTGTGAGACGTGATGCAGATTTCTTTTTTTTTTTTTTTTTTTTTTTTTTTTTTTGAGGCGGAGTCTCACTCTGTCGCCCAGGCTGGAGTGCAGTGGCCGGATCTCAGCTCACTGCAAGCTCAGCCCCCCGGGTTCCCGCCATTCTCCTGCCTCAGCCTCCCGAGTAGCTGGGACTACAGGCGCCGCCACCTCGCCCGGCTAGTTTTTGTATTTTTAGTAGAGACGAGGTTTCACCATGTTAGCCAGGATGGTCTCGATCTCCTGACCTCGTGATCCGCCCGTCTCGGCCTCCCAAAGTGCTGGGATTACAGGCTTGAGCCACCGCGCGCGGCCGTGATGCAGATTTCTAAGGTACTGTTTTGTTTTGTTTTTTCATTATACCCTGTATGAAAAAATAATTTTAAAAAGTGATATCATGGTATACATCATTTATATGTCATGGAAATTGCATTCTTCTTTGGCTTTGGAGCTTCTTAAGTGAAAAGGGTCAAAGTGGTGGATCCCAACCAATGATCCAGTGGCTTTGATCCAGTGGCATCAGAGAGCTGGATTCTACTCTGACACCATAACTAACCCACTGTGAAACTTTGGAAACTCAACCTTTCTGGACTTCACTTCTAAAATGAGGTATTTGGTATATAAACTCTCTATAGTCTCTTTGGTTCTTTGCCTCTATGATATTACAAAGAGTGCTGGCAGGTTTTCTAAATTTTATTGTATGCTGTATATTTGTCTGGAAAACAAACAAAAAATTCAGCACTAATTATATACTGGGCAAAGCTAAAACTTAGAATGAACTTAGCAGCTAGGCAGTCATGAGTTAGTATATAAGGTAAGTTTATGGAGACTCCAAATCTCATGCAATTGGGGCACTGAGTCAGGTCAGGTGGGGTTGTTCATCTGTCTCAATCGGTGTGATGAAATATTCAAACTAAATATACACTTTTAAAACATAGACATGCTTTGGTTTTTTTTTAAAAATAGGATTTTGGAAAATACTAGAAACATTGACCAAATCAATTAGCTCATACCTTAGCAGTTCTGTGTTGCATGCATTTGACAGGGTGGAACATTCCTAAATAGGTATATTTAAGCCCCTGTCAAGGCTGGATTGTGTAATGGTCTGGCATATGTGACTTCTATGTTTCTTTAATTACTACTTCATGCAGCACCTGCATTAAAAGTGGAACACTGTGGGTCTAGTGAGCCTACCTCACACTGAAGGGATGGAGGGGATCAGTCATGTCTGTTGCATGATCCTTTCAAGTTGGACAAAGCAAATGGGTCAGCCACTGGGGGGTTAGAGCAGTGTGCATCATACTGGACCCTGTCATTCCAGCCAACGGAGGTATCCCCTCAACAACAAAAGCCATTCACACAGCAGCGGTAAGCAAAGAGGCTCACTGCACACCATGATGCTACTACTTCTGAGATCTCCATCCTAATGTGCGTGGCTCTCACTGTGTGAGAATATAACCTCATCTAAAGAGAGATAGACTGGCAGTCTTTACTTAGGGAAGATGAGAAGAAGTTTATTCAGGTAATTAAGAAAGGCCACTCTTTCACCTTGAATATTAAACAGACTCATTGGTTAATTGTTAAACTCTCTTCTTATAGACTAATTTGGTGGTATGAATTTTCTCTCAAAATGTATCCTTGAAACTCTGTCTCATCAAAGAATTGACTTAAGGGTGAATGAAATCTGTGAGAATAGTGTTTTTGTAAAAAATTGAGGTGAAGTTCACATAACATAACAACCATTCTAAAGTTTGTAATTCAGTGGAATTCAGTGTATTTACAATGTAGTGCAGTGACCACCTCCCTTTAATTTCAAAACATTGTTATCACACCAAAAGAACACCCCATAACACATTGAGTAGTTACCTCCATTTGCCCCTTCCCCCATTTCCTGGCAACCACAAATTTACTTTCTGTCTCTGTGGACTTGTCTATTCTGGACATGTGTTATATTTTGAGGAGCTACTTTTACTCCAAGGAACTCAACTCCTAAAGGATGTGAAGGAAGAGAGCATGCACCTGCAGCCCCGTGATTATCAAATACCTACCTGTCGGGACCTCCTGCTTCCTTCCCCCTGAGGTACAACCACCTACAGACCACAACAGGCTGTCCACCAGCTCCAGAAAGGCTGCCTGGCAGCCCAGCACAGGAGGGAAGAATGATGTCCATTTAGAGTTCCAGGAAAGACATAAGTAGGGCTGAATAAAATGATTTTAGTTGGAATTTGTCCACATTTAAGGGCTAATTAATGGGGATTATGAACAAAGTGAGGAATGTGCTCTTGGCTGCCACTGAGTTATCAATGTAGTAAAGTATGGCCTGTGAGTTTCCTAACCTCTGTAGAAGGACGCCCTTGTGCTCTGTCCAACATATTGAACTTGTTAAGTGCTGAAGAAAGCTGGACTCTTGGAAAAGGATGTGGAGTCTTTTATTCACTCACTGGACGATTGGTGCTTAAATCTGCGGAACCTGGACATGTGACGCTTGATCTTAAATCTCACAGGGAAATGGTTTGGTTAGTGATCACTGTTAAGATTCCATTCTGAGGCTTCAAAAAGTGATGGAGGAGATCATCTATCTGTTCCCTTTCCTAATTTGGACAGTCACCAATCTTACATTTGAAGTGAAAATATTAATATTTCTAGACACGTGCAAAATGAGAAAAAAATCGTGGATTGAGCAGCTCTGCAGGCTTCTTTCTGTCTCTCTCTCTTTTTTCTTTTTTTTTTTTTAGGAAACTGGGATCTGAGAGGCTTGTTTCTTCATTAAGTATTCTACAAACCTGGGAACTTTAGAAATGCTAGCTGGGAAGAGAAAGAGAAAATGAGGAAAATAACAAAAAATGGAAAAATCTTTTCCCCCACAGGCATCATTTTTCAGTGAGTAAAAAAAGGTTCCAAATATCTGTCTGTTTCAGAATCCATTTAAGCAGTCTTAATCATCTCACCTCCGTTTCCTTATTATTCTAGAGCCTACTCATTTTTTCCCTTCTAGAGTTAAGTTGCAATGCATATAGAGATGCATGAGTTTTATCCAAAATTTGTGATTTATTTTAGGTGGGCTCTTTCTTTATTCACATAAAGTAGCATTATGCATAAAATTTAAAATTTCCACCCCATAATTTTTTAAAAAAGTAACTTGCCTCCCCACTAAAGTTATATCCAGATAATACAATAAATAAAACTCTATTCTTTGCCATCTAGCTTTTAAAATTGGGCAAGAGTGAGCGTTTACTGAAATTTGCTCCACTGCATAGAGCATAAATACTGTTTTAAGAGAAAAAGGGGAAGTTCCAAGCAAATGGGGATGTAGTCTGTTTTTCTGCTCTTGACTTGGAGGAGCTATTTTGCATTTCCTCAAAATCTAGAAGTAACTAGGGCAGGTTGGGATGGCTATGTGTTGGGCAAGAGGGTGAGGAAGAGGAGGAGGGAGAGGAAATGAAGAGGAGGAAATGGAAGAAAGAAAAAGGGAGGAAGAGGGAAATGGCTTTCTACAGGGACTTCCCTAAGCAAGGCCAGGGCAGGCAGGTAATAAGTATCTGAATACAGAGGAGCTTATTGGGGGTTTGCGACCAACTCCCTCACTGGGCATCCCTCCAGGTAGGGGTTTGGTGGAAGGCAGACTTCCATGGGTGTGCAACTTGGGCAGTGGCACAGAGTCTGGTGCTCAGAGGGCCCACACTCGGTTTAGGGCTCTGCTGTCACCAACTTGAAATTCTTACTAATCTTATTTTTGAACTTGTGTTCTGTGTATAAAGTCTGATGGGACACGGAGCACATACATGAGCAGAGGAGACATATGCAATATTCATGTTTGCTGTTCCTTATCACCTCATTTGCATAAAGAACCCATGATGCTTAACGAGCACAAAATTTCAGCAGTCTCACAATGCATGAGAATTCAATAAGACTCAAAAAGACTAAGTGTAAAAAACGGGAAGTGTGTGATGCCTACAACTGAGTAAGCGGGGCAGCAGAAAGCCCCAAGAGGCCATGCTTTCCATTAGAAGACGTGCTTTCCAGAATTTACTTCAAATGCAGAAGAAGTAGTGGAATTCTAAGAAACACAGATGAGCTGAGCGTAGTGGCTCACGCCTGTAATCCCAGCACTTTGGGAGGCCAAGGCGGGCAGATCACCTGAGGTCAGGAGTTTGAGACCAGGCCGACATGACCAAACCCCGTCTCTACTAAACATACAAAAATTAGCTAGACGTAGTGGTGCGTGCCTGTAATCCCAGCTACTCGGGAGGCTGAGGCAGGAGAATCACTTGAACCTGGGAGGCAGAGGTTGCAGTGAGCCAAGGTCAGGCTATTGCACTCCAGCCTGGGCAATAGAGTGACACTCTGTCTCAAAAAAAAAAAAAAAAAAGAGAAAAGAAAAAAGAAAAAAGAAACACAAATGACCAAGGAATCTTATCACATCCTTTTTTATTCATGTTGCTTCCCTGTAATAGTCACCACTTATACTGAAAAAGATGACATAAAAGGAGAGGGAAAGATAGGGCAAATCATAGATTCCTTTCCTTTCAGACTCCCCTTACTTATCAGTAAACCGAAGGTAGAGGGTTGATAGACTATGCACTTATCAAGCTGTGAAAGAAGACTAGCCGAGTTTGTTTTGTGCAGAATTTTTACTGTTCTGGTGAGAACAAAATACATATGCATGTATGAGGTACAAAATGTCAATTGTGCAATTTTGGTGATTCTGCATACAAGTTAAATGTTCCTATATTTGCATTTATAACTGATATTGCACAATATAAAAATGAATGGCGGCCGGGAGCGGTGGCTTACACCTGTAATCCCTGCACTTTGGGAGGCCAAGGTGGGCAGATCACCTGAGGTCAGGAGTTTGAGACCCGCCTGGCAAACATGGCGAAACCTCATTTCTACTAAAAGTACAAAAATTAGCTGAGCTTGGTGGTGGGAGCCCTGTAATCCCAGCTACTTGGGAGGCTGAGGCAGGAGAATTGCTTCAACCCAGGAGGCGGAGGTTGCAGTGAGCTGAGATCGGCCCTGCATTCCAGCCTGGGCGACAAGAGTAAGACTTCATCTTAAAAAAAAAAAAAGGCAAAATTCATGCTAATAATTTTAATTTAAAATTTTTCTTTAGTACAACATCACATCATATAGCAAATAAGAACACACCATGACAACTAGGGAAGAAAGGAAAATCTTTATAATTTAGTATCTGTAACGGTATTTCCCCCTGCTTTTTGAACAAGGGGCCCCAGGCCCCACAAATTCTATAGCTGGCCTAGGGGAAGGTGTGCAGGTGTGATACAGGTGTGGTGCTGGAGCCAGACGGAAGGTGGGGGACTGGAACTGTAAAGCTGATCTGGTTACATTAACAACTCTGAGTACATTGATAAGATATTTCTTTCTTTTTTCTTAATAATTTCTCTTAAAACCAAGTAAGACAGTTTGGCTGTGTCTCCACCCAAATCTCACCTTGAATTCCCACATATTGTGGGTGGGACCCAGTGGGAGGTAATTGAATCACGGAGGCAAGTCTTTCCTGCGCTATTCTCGTGATAGTGAGTAAGTCTCACGAGATCTGACAATTTTAAAAAGAAGAGCTCCCCTGCGCAAGTTCTGTCTCTTTGCCTGCTGTAGTCCATGTGTTCCGCCATGATTGTGAGGCTTCCCCAGCTACACAGAGCTGTAAGTCCAATTAAACCTCTTTCTTTTGTAAATTGCCCAGTCTTGGATATGTCTTTATCAGTAGTGTGAAAACAGACTGATAAACCAAATACCATGCTTCTCCAAAGCACTCCGCCCCTGGTATATTTCCGGGAGATAAGCCCGTTTTTCATACGAGAACAGTGAGCTCCAAGGAGTGGCCTGCCCTTGGCTTCTGTTCCCAGGGCGAGTGTGGAGGCTGAGCTCTTCCGTTCCGTCTTCCATGGAGCTTGGCTGGTTCCTATGAACTGCAAGTTAAGGTTTGTTATTTTATAGTCCATTAAACAATCTTTTATAAAATTAAAAAAAGTTATAATGTAAATATAAACAAAAGTTAATGTAAAAGGTTAAAAAAAAATTTGGTGCCTTTTTTTCAAGGCCTAAAAGCCACAATCAGATATTGTTATAATTTTGGGTGTCATAGATCATATCTTACATTTGACTCTGTGGGATTTACCAATCTTAGGCCTATAATACTTTTTATAACATAAGTGGAAGCTGTTTCCCGGGTTTGATTTGTTAGTCTTCTCTTCTGCCGTTAATTTATTGGTTTGTTCTACGTATTTTACAAAATCCAAACCTTGAGAAACAAGGCTTGACAATTTAGCTCCATATACACTTCAAAACTTAAGAAATGGTGAGATGTGTTTCATTTATATTCTTTATTATTCATTTGACTTACAAAGTATGTAGGCATGGAAATTGCCTGTCAGTTTTACTACTGAAAGCCCCAGCTACTCTTACTTAAGATTAAAGTCATTCTTTTTATAATCACTCACTTTCCTCCAAGAAAATTCTCTTTGTGTGGGGGGAAATTTTCGATGGAGAAGGACTTTGTGTGGACTTCCAACCCTTTAACCTAGGTTATATAGTAGGATGTTAAGTCAGGAAATGACATATCGGAGCAGGAATCAGTTGTGCTCCCTCCCAAGTCTATTTTAAAGCACTTTCCATTTTAAATATAGCAATAAAATATCAGCCTCGAAATGTCTGATAAGGATAAAAGCAATAGATCCAAATCCAATCTAAATCTGACACTGGTAGGAACAAGAATTCACATTGGTAAGTCAGGACTCATTTATGGGGCCATAAATGGGTGGGCTGGCTATAATTTGGGTATTAAACTTGTAAAATATATTGATGGTATGGAAGAGCTAAATAAATAATTTACTACAAAAAAATTGGAAATCTTTACATGGTACTTAATTGACCAGTTGGTCTCCCAGATTCTCAATGCTCCTTGCTTTGCATTTATGTGTTTTTCATAGGCTAGATTTTCCTTTTTCTCACTTGAGTTTAATTTCCCTCTGCAATGAATGATCACAAGTTAGTGCATTTCTGAAAACACACACAGTTTCCATTTAAAATTTTGCCAATCCATTACAGGCCTTTGACAATTTCATTTACCTGTTAGGAGGATAAATGTACCCCCATGTTCTGTCTGTTCCAGGATAAGACAAATTTCTGGCCTCAAAAAGCCTTTTCAGTACCACATCTCAGTACCTGTGCCGAGTACATAATGGGAGGGGCTTCAAGGAGATGCTTTACAAAATTTACTGAATCTTTGTGCTTGGCATTTTGGGAATCAGCTGAATAGAGAGAAAAATGATTTTAGAAAGCTCTGTCATGGCCTTCTACACATCTGTGAGGTGCTAAGTGTGGTTGGGGAAGGGAAAGGAGAATGAAAATATGGAAACTCAGAGTAAGGCAGTGTTATTTATGTATGTATCCAGGAAAACAAGTAGATTTATTGGACGATTTTAAATTTAATAGTAACAGTATCTCACATGTGTATAACAGTTACTTGTTTCAAAAGCCTTTCATATCTTTTATTTTTTCACTGCTTGTGATATTCCCCCAAAGTAAACAATAGAGGCATTACAATGGCCAGTCTTACTGGATGAGAAGACTGAGGTTTGGGTAAATTGGGACTTGCACAAAGCAATTTATACAGCAAATAGGCTGGTGCCTAGAGCCCGATTCTTCAGAATCCCAGGTTGACTCTGCTGTGAAGGATCATTTTGTGGTTCCACTGGCATGTAATAGAAAGGCCAACTCAAGCAAGCTTAAATAATAAAGAGTTGCATTGGCTTGTATAATGAGAAACCCAAACGGGGTGGGCTTCAGGCTTGGTTCCATCTAGGTTTTGACTCTGTTTTTCTGCAGTTCTTTCTGTGCCCTTCTGGGAGCTGACTTTGGCTTCTGGCTGGTCGTTGGTAGCAATTGAGGGAGTATGCCTCCTAATTCATCCCTACTAGGTTGACAGAGTCTGATTTCTCCATTGTTATCTCTTAAAAGCAAGGTAGGACTTTCCTGGAAACTTCCAGCAAGGTTTTTCTTTCTCCAGAATTGGAGTGCGTGACATCCTCAATCAATGACTAGCATGGACCATGGGATTACTTTGATGAGCTTAGTCTAATCAAAGCCAATTCTGAGTGCGGGTTATTCTGAAGAGGGAACCTATCTGAACAAAAGCAGGGTCCTTGTAGGAAGAAGGAGGTGAGAATGGGCGATGGGTAGGCAATCAACAGAGTCCTCTACAGTTACTCTGTATGATTTCAGTAGGCCACACGTTTGAGGAAATCCACGTGTTTGTTATGGAACAAGGTAGCCAAAGAAACCTTTTTGGTTTGGCCAGAGGGGCTGATGAAACAGCTAAATCCTGGTTGTTTCGCAGTCTCTTACGCACCTTCTTACTTTGTTTCCCCAGCAGCATCTGTGCTCTCCCACATGGCTTCTGCTTGGTCTTCTGCCAGACCCTGGGCTTCTCACAGGTACAATGGCTGTGCGTCACCCTCAGGAAACCCAGGGGTTTGCCAGAAGCACTCGCTCCTGGAGTCCCTAACTTCATCCTCTGCCAGACCCCATTTCTGAAGTGAAAGTACACAGAGGAGTTAGTCATAGAGAGTCTTGTGCAATTCTAAGAGGGAAAATGGGTGAGAGTTCATTGTTTTCCCTGAAACAAGGCTTGGCAGTCCAAAATATTCCCCAATGTGCTGAAGTTAGTTTACCAGCAATGTGTTTTTCTCATACCAAACTGCTGTCTGAACCACAACTTTGTTGAAAAGAGTAGGGCCATACAGCTTACACAACTCTATCTATCCTCCCTGACAATTATAGAATAATAATGCACATCGAATACATCAGGTAGTTTTCTTATAGAAGAGTACGCACTAAGAAACTTTAAATTTTTTGTCTGGAGAATCCTTGGTGTTCTAAATATGCAAAGCCTTTATCGCATCAGCCACCGCCTCTTACCCTGAAGACAAGCCACACTCTGACTGTTAATCCAGACCCAGTCAAACACACCAGGACCTGATGGGCCAGATCCCACAATACAGGGGATGTGTACCAGAGAGCACTGCTTAAAATGGAGGTCACTAGAGATGCTGAGGAGGAGGAGGAGGTGCCCAGCTTCCTTTAATACCATCGCGTGTTTTCAAGTGGAAGATTCATTTAAACAAGGGAAAATACCTTCTCCCTAGGCTTCAGGCCCAGGTAGGTAATAAAAAGCAACGAACACAACTCCAAACCCCAAACACTCTGTCTTTTTAAATGAGTTTTGAGGCTTAGTTACTCACGTGTGACTAGCAGGACTGGTGTCATAATTTGCAGGGCTCTGTGCAAAATGAAAATGTGAACTCCTTGTTCAAAAATTATTAAGAATTATACGACAGTGACAGCAAAGCATTAAATCAAGCATGGAGCCCTTTTAAGCACAGGCCCTGTGCAACTGCGCAGGTCTCACACCTACAAAGCCAGACTTGGTGACTGTGCTCTTTAAAGTGACAGCACATTTTCTCTCACTATTTACTGTAGCTATTTCTTAGCTCTAAACAGTCGTTTCCTTTCAAAGAGCCCAGAACATGGAAAACTAGTTTGGATATTAATAATTGTTTTAATTTAAGGAGGAGAGCCTAGAGACATAAAATTGTGAGTTTTTGTTCTGGAGCCGCCTTGATTTGCAAGAGTCAAACCTGGTTTGTGCTTTAATTTCTGAATGGCCTTCAGTGAATCGCTTCCGTCTCAAAGTCATTGTCTCATTTACTGTAAAGCAGGGGCAATTCTAGTGCCTACTTTACTGGACTTCTAGAAGAATTAAATGCAATATTGAATTTAAAGTACTTAGCATAATGCCTGGCTCATATTATTGCTCAACAAATATTAGCAATTGCCATGATAATTATGAACTGAGAAAGGGATGGTTGAGGACTGAGACTCCTCCAAGGATATCTTAGGGTTAGGGGGTTTAAGTTGTGTTGGGTTTGCCTGAGCCTAGTTACAACTAGAAAGTTTAAAAATGTTTTCTGATAATGTATTCTTTATTTGTAGAAAATTTTAGAAAAAAAATTAAGTGAAATTTATACGTGGATTAATCATTCAAAGGTAACAACTGTTAGTTTCTTAATGTATTTCCCTCACATTTTCTTTTTTGCCTGTGTGTGTATGAGAATTGTACCTTAGTGTAGTTTTAGTTTTATATTCTGCTTCCTCCCCTTCCTGTAAATATCACTTTATGGCATTAAATTGCTTTCAAAAATTTTCATGATAGCTTAATTCTATATTGTGCAGATGTTCCATAATTTGTGTGTTTCCCTATCTCATGGACTTTTAAGCCGTTTTCAGTTTTTCGGTATTGTAAATTATGCTATGAATGGCCATGCGCATATATCCCTGATCACCTCTGACTATTCCTCTCCTACAGAAGAGTCCTCTTTTAAAGAAGGGATCTAGAAATGCATGGGTTAAGCCTCTTGCCATGTGTGATGCTTCCAAAATGATTGCATCAATTTCTCTTCCATCAGGTAGGGATAGGGGGATCCTATCTTCCAAGACCTTCTCCAACATCGAGTTATTTGTAAACCTTTGACCATTTGATGGGCATGAAAATTGTCATATCTATAATACTCTGTTGCTTTGATCAGTAGTGAGATTGGGCATATTTTCATGTTTATTGAGTATGTTTACTATTTACTAAGTATTTATGTTTCTTTATGAATCGTAAGTTCATGGCTTTCTGCCAGTTTTTCTATTGGGCAATTTGATTTGTGCCCAATTATTATCTGTTTTTTTTGCCCAATTATATTATTTTTAATAAGGTACCCCAGATTCTTACCTCTCCTAATAATAATGCACATCGAATACATCAGGTAGTTTTCTGTAATAATGTAGTGTTAGTTCTAAAAACATTTAGGACCAGAACAGAGTATGCAGTGGTGAGATGGTAAGCTATTTGACAAATATGGCTATTGACAGCTTCTTTCACCATCATAGCCATGTTAGGTGGAACTTGTCTTTTAAGAAAAATTATTACAATACTAATAGAGAGCAATTTTTCAATATTTTACGGGGTTATCATCAAATGTTAGTAGTAATTCTTTTTTCTGTGATAGGACTGTGTGATTTTTATTTTATTTCCTTTTATTCCTTGTACTTTTCAAAATTTATGTCCTGAACACATACTGCCTTTTATTATCTGTTTTACAGTTAAACAATAAAAACAAATTCAAAGACCTAGTGATGGTTAGAGTAAGCCTGTAATATTTTTGTTCCATATGATTTAGCAAAACTGAAGTTGCAAATAAAATTATTTGTCAAGTTACAAATGAGCTATTTAATCCTATTACCTTTTTAGCCTTTATACAATCCGATCTTGTAGTTGCCTGCACTCCCCTAAAGGGGATGTAATGCAGTGGGTACCACAATAGGATTTTGGGTCAACTAGATCTGAGGTCACATCCACATAGCCTCATGTTGGGTGTGTTTTTTGTGCCTTAATTTTGTTTCTTTAAGGTGGAGACAACAATATCTTCCTCTTCCTAATAAGGTTGTTCTGAGAAATAAATGAGTTAGAGTATTTAACACAGCCACAGGCACACAGTAAGTGCTCAACAAATAGATTTCATTTTTATTAAACAGAGTTGATGTTAAGCCTATTTGAATGAATACATTGGATTCAGTGACAGCACTGAAAGTCAAGTCTACAGAGGCCTTATTTTATGCCTCTTCTGCCTTCACCCTGAGCAAGTGATGTCAAGTCCACTATGATCCCACCTGCTTGCCAAATAGGGTCTCATGTAGGTCTGGGATGGGGCAGACCACTATTCTCCCAGGAAAGGCCCCGTGTGTCTGTGTGTGTAGACTTCTCTGTCTCTGAGTCTCTCCCTGGCTCGCCCTCTCTCTGTTTCCCACACACCACATGTCCACATACCCACACACTCACAGACTCACACACTACACACTTAAACATCACACACACTCTCATACACCACACACTCAGACTCACACACACCATACACACTTACACCACACATTCACATACCACACATTAATACAACCACACACACCACACACTCAGACTGCTCACACATCGCCGACACTCTCACATACCACACTGCTCCACACACCCACACATTCAAGACACACACCAACCGCTCACCACCACATCACACATACCACCACAATCTGCCACACACCATACGCAGAGCCTCTTGTCTCACACCACACACGATAACCACAAACTCAGACGCATCACAGCATCTCACCACTACATGCTCACCCACCACTACACTCACGACTCACACAACTATCACATACGAATCACACCACCTCACACACCACACACACTACACACTTACCCACCTCACCACACGCGCTCACCACCCACACACCACACTCCACACTACACACACAAACATTTCACAAACCACACATTAACACCCACACACAGACTCACACACTCACACCCCACACGCCCACACACCACACACCCATACAGCACACACTCCTATACCACACACACAACATTCACAAACCACACATTAACACCCACACACCACACACACACACCCCACACCCTCTCTGATCTGAGCAAGTCGTTGTGTGCAGGAGAAGAAAAATATATTTTCCTTGTATTCATCCTAGGTTTATTGGCTGGGGCCCTGGTAATAAAGACAGAGAAGAGCACAAACATTTATGTGATCTAAGTATTCGGTCACACGGGAGCCTTCATCAGGAGCGGAAGGAGCAGTTAAACCCAGGTGTTTCTCTGCAGGTTTGAGGAAGAGCGAAGAGTGGTGGAGAATATAACAAGACAAAGGAGGTCTGAATGAAATGTTATGGCCTGGGGACCTTAGTAAGGCCTGCTTGTCCGCATTCCTACCAGCATCCCTGCGTCTTCAGAGGCAACACTGCTTCTTCTCTCTGGGTCTTGGGGGTCACCTCTCCCATGAGGGGCTTATGACCTACTTCAGGGGAAGGTCAGAAGCTCTGTCTTGCACATGCTATTTCTCAAATTCCTTCAGCTTAAGATATTCAATATACCCCATGCCATATTTTGGGGTAGCATGTCCTGAATCCTGTTTTGTGGTGATGGAGGGTATACATTAGTTGATTACTTTCCACTGATTTTCATTGTACATGAGGTTGTAACCAAAAATATGGTGGCAGTCAATGAGAGGTTTAAATGACAGAATGTGTTCCCTTTAAATGCAGACATAATACTTTAAAGCACACTCTATGGCCGGAATTAAGCGTTAGAAAGCAAATGTTTTGACAGGACTGCTTGGCTCAACAGACAGACCAACTGTGATTAAGGCAGAGGCCCGTGGGTGTATCCAGGAGGCTGACGTCCTTTCTCCCAAGTAGTTGGGCAGGTGCTATAAATCTTAAACTAAATGTTGTCTATAAATTTGGCAAAGAGTTGCAACAACTCTAACGCTGGTAAGGGGAGACAGGCATTCTCATATCCTACCAGGGCAGTATAACTTGAGACTGTCATCTGGAGGGCAATTTGGCAATGCAAAGTGTGATCATTAAACTGTGTATCATTAGTGAGGATACTTTTAAATGCAAAGAATAGAAAACCAGGCCGGGCACGGTAGCTCAAGCCTGTAATCCCAGCACTTTGGGAGGCCGAGACCATCCTGGCTAACACGGTGAAACCCCTTCTCTACTAAAAAATACAAAAAACTAGCCAGGCGAGGTGGTGGGCGCCTGTAGTCCCAGCTACTTGGGAGGCTGAGGCAGGAGAATGGCATGAACCTGGGAGGCGGAGCTTGCAGTGAGCTGAGATCCGGCCACTGCACTCCAGCCTGGGCGACAGAGTGAGACTCCGTCTCAAAAAAAAAAAAAAAACCAGAAAACCTAGACAAAAACAGCTTAGCCAAAGAAGAAATTCATTATCTCACCCAACAAGAATTCTGGAGGTAGGGGAAATCCAGAGCTTGTTAACTAAATACCTCTGTGGTCATCAGGGTCCCGTGTCTTTTCTGCCGTTCTGCTCTGCCACTCTCAACATACGGGGTTGTCCTCATGGTTAATTCATAATGGTCATAGTATGGCTGCAGCAGCACGAGCCATCACAGACTCATTTGACAGTGTCCAAGGGCTGGAAGAATGTCCCTCTCTTGTGTCACTATTTAAGAGGAAGAAAACTTTCCAGAAGCCCCTCTGTCTGCCTTCACATGGCTAAATGACTAGAATTTTCCCTCTAAAATTTCCCTCTAAATTTTTCCCTCACATGGCTAATTGACTAGAAACATATCACACATCTATTTTAAATTCTATCATTGGCAAAGAGAGTGAAATTGCACAGTTGGCTTGGGGCTGAAGAGAAACTTGGCTTTCTCTGAAGCACAGACCCTCCCAATATCTGAATCAGGTGTGAGTTCGATTAACAAAGAGGAAGTTGGTGGATCCTTGCTGTCTAGGCCATCAATAGAGTCTGCCATCCTCTTTAAAGCAGGGCTTTAGAGAGCTTTCCACAACACAGCACACACAGAAAATTCCAGTACAGTCCGGGCACGGTGGCTCAACAGATAGACCTGTAATCTCAGCACTTTGGGAGGCCAAGGCAGGTGGGTCACTTGAGGTCAGGAGTTCAAGACCAGACTGACAAACATGGTGAAACCCTGTCTCTATTAAAAATACAAAATTAGCTGGGCATGGTAGCGCACACCTGTAAACCCAGCTACTTGGGAGGCTGAGGCAGGAGAATCGCTTGAACCCAGGAGGCAGGGGTTGCAGTGAACGGAGATCATGCCATTGCACTCCAGCCTGGGCATCTCAAAAAAAAAAAAAAAAAAAAAGAAATTCTAGTACAATATTTGCATGGCACTCTGAAGTACATTGGGGAGCTTCAATATGGGGCTTGGTGAAAATTACTATCTTTTCTTTATGATACATAATTACAAGAAAAGTAAAATACAAAGTACTAAGAAAGATATTACACATTGAATTTGTATAAAACTTCCAAATAAAACCTTTTCAAGTTTTAACACGAGAAACTTGAGCTTGCTTCTAGAGACACATATTTTCTATTTCAGGTTTTATGTTGAAATAGCTACACTGAACTCTTGATCAAGACTTTTCTTTGATGATTTCTTCAAATTCTTTATAGTCACCAGAGGAGAACTTTATTCTTAAAATAGTGATAAAAATAATTAAACCGGCCAGGTGTGGTGGCTCACACCTGTAATCTCAGCATCTTGGGAGGCCAAGGCAGGGGGATCACAAGGTCAGGAGTTTGAGACCAGCCTGGCCAACATGGTGAAATCCTGTCTCTACTAAAAATACAAAAATTAGCTAGGTGTAGTGGCACATGCCTATAGTCTTAGCTACTTGGGAGGCTGAGGCAGAGGAATCGCTTAAATCTGGGAGGTGGAGGCTGCAGTGAGCCGAGATCTTGCCCTTGCACTCCAGCCTGGGTGACAGAGCGAGACTTTGTCTCAAAAACAGAAACAAACACAAAATTAGCTGGGCGTGGTGGTGTGCACCTGTAATCTCAGTACTTGGGAGGCTGAGGCAGAGGAATTGCTTGACACAGGGAGGTGGAGTTTGCAGTGAGCCGAGATCGCGCCACTGCATTCCAGCCTGGGTGACAGAGTGAGACTCCATCTCAAAGAAAAAAAAAATTAAACCATTTTTACAACCATTTGAACATTTTCTACAGTTGCAAATCTATTAAAAAAATTAATAGGTCTTCTTTTTCTTTCACTGACAAATATAAAAGTGAAATTTCTTTTATTAATGAAAGTGGATTTCAAGCTCATTTGAACTTTTTCATAGCAGGTCTTTCAAAATCATGACACCATTCTAATGTACATATGAAATGGTAAAGTGGGTATTATTACCTAGGCAAGATGCTGGTACAAAAGCACCTCAGGTACAAATGGACAGAGGGGTATGGTATAGATGAAAAAAATGCCTCCTGCATGAGCCCTTCCAGAGCCCTGTATTCAGTCTCCATTTTGCCCTGCTTAATAATTGCACTTGGGACATAAACTCCCCCAGCAGCTCCATAGGTCCTTGTCTACCAAGGGCGTGGTGTGATCCATAGCCACCTGCTTGGGGAAGCACCCTTTCCCCATGCTTAATAGGTTACTCTAGAACAGTGGTTCTCCGAGTGTAGTCCCCAGACCAGAAGCAAGAGCATCATCTGGGAACTGGTTAGAAATGCAAATTCTGGGGTCTTACCCTAGACCTATTGAATCAGAAACTTCAGGTGGGCCCAGTCTCTGTGTTGCACAAGGCCTCCAGGTGATTCTAATGTGCCCTCAGGTTTGAGGCAGTGAAGACAGATGTTGCTCATCATGCCCAACTATAGGTGCTCTGTTCGTCCTAACTCCAACTGTGGACTGAGAGGATTGCTGTCTTGTAGTTAACCTGTGTCTTAGTCCATTTGTGTTGCTATAAAAGAATACTTGAGGCTGGGTACTTTATTAAGAAATTTTGGCTCACAGTTCTACAGGCTGTAGGATAATGGTATCAGCATCTGCTTCTGGTGAGGGCCTCAGGAATCTTCCACTCATGGTGGAAGGCGAAAGGGAGCAGGCATTACATGGTGAGGGAGGAAGGAGGATTGAGGGGCAGGGCCAGGATCTTTTAATAATCAGTTCTCACGGGAACTGAGAGAGTGAGAACTCACTCACTACCATGAAGACAGCACCAGGCCATTCATGAAGGATCCTCCTCCATGATCCAAACACCTCCCACTAGGCTCCACCTCCAACATTGGGGATCAGATTTCAACTGGAAGTTTGGAGGGGACAGACATCTAAACTATATCAGACTGTGACTCATCCAAGGCACACAGTCTCTGCTCCAAAGCAAGGGTGCATCTCCACCTCTTGCCTTTGGCAGTTTTGAATGAAATAGCTGAAAGCAGAAAGCAGGACAGAACAACAGCCAGGGGAGGAAGGTCTGAGGCAACCACCCATGGGATAGTCAGGGCCCATTGTGTGTTTCCTTGGCTGGGGAAGTCATATTTCCTTTAACGTTGTTTAAAGTTGTCCGAGATTGACAATGGTGACAAGCCTGCCTCTGTCCTCATCAGAACTCCAGAGAGCAGGAGTAGCCGATCTCAGCCATTGGTGCCACCCACACAGGAAATGAGAGCACTTCCTATTTTACACACACACACACACACACACACACACACACGCACTTCATTAGCAGTTATGGTTGGGCACTGTCTCACAATATCTGACCTCCTATGGGGCTTGTCCCTTTGCTCATGAGGAAAGATGGGACCAGAATGCTGTGGGATACAAAATCACTTCATTAGATCACAGGGTGCTTGGAAAGTGATGTTAGATTTTTGACTTTAGAGAGAGGGTCTAGCAGACACTCAACCACTTCCCCGATGTCCCTGAGTCTGCTGCTCAAAGTCAAGACAGGTTTTCCTTTCAGGGTAACACTTCCTGGTAGTCAATAAAATGTGCATAACAGCAGAGGGTGGCACTGGCCCTAAGGAAGAATTTACATTGGGCTTTGCCTCTCCCCTCTGGTGTGGTTTTTTTTCTTACCCTTGGAGGGTGATTTAGGATGGAGAACTAAGAGGGTACCTGAGCGTCAAGGGGCGTCATTTTCCATTCCATTCCTCACCAGCTGAACAAAAGAGTACTATGCCTTGATATTGTGATACTGACTACCCTATAGCATTTGATGCTTAAAAAGCATTTTCACATACTGGATCTTTGGAGCGTCCCTAGGACAGTAGTATGAAGGAGAATTTGAACCTCAAGGGGAATATGTTTGATTTGTGCAAGTGGAGATGTGAACACAAAGTATCTAGATCTAAGAAGCACCATCCTCTTCTTGCCCCAAAACAAGACCTCTTTGCCACCTCACCTTGCTCATCGTCAGCAGGTCAGGGTCAGTTTCTTTCCTACAGATTTTAATGATGAAACTTTCTGAGACTTGCTTTGTCCAAGAAAACTACCTCATGTTGTTAAACATCTTCACACTTGGGAAATTCTTTCCTATATTGGACTAACATCCTTGCTTTAAAAATGGTAACTAAGCCCATTTTTTCTCTTTCTTTTCTGGTAAAAAGTAGGGTATAGTAATAACAATAACTAAATTTATTGAGCATCACTATATTCTAGGCATGCTTCCTCAACTTCATGAGGAAAGTACTATTATAACCCCATTTTACAGATAAGGAAAAACGAGGCACAAGATGTTAAGAACTGGTATAACTGGCCCAAGATGGAAAAAAACAGAGGCATAGGATGTTAAATAACTGGTCAGAGTTAAAATGGCTAATGAGTGGTTATGAAGGGATTTGAGCCCAGGTTGGTTTGACTCCAGAATCTATGTGCCTGATTCCAGGACCACATTGACTTTAAGTAAAAAAGGAGATCCCCAATAACTTGCTTTGTGTATCTCAGTGTAATTCCTTCATTCTCTCTCAAAATAAATCCAGCTGCTTTTGTAGCTTTCCCCAGGTGTTACTTACCATTCAGTTAATCTCTTTTTTTCACCCCTGTTAGCTGCTCTTCAGCAGTAAACACATTAGGGAGGCTGTTCTAACATTCTTTTACTCCTGGGTTATTACTTCCACTGTGGCAAAACTGTTATACCGAATTTGAGTATAGATCTCCCTTAGGAAGTTTTTCCAGGTCCTGCTTCTACATGACCAGCAGGAATCTCCACTCGTTTCCTCCGGGCAACACACTTCAAAGTTCATATTAGACAGACTCAACTATTATTCTTGAGGCTGCTATAAAATTTCTCAGTGTAATCAGTACAAAAGACTTTCTATTGTTTTGCATAATTTTAGGTTAATTTACATGAAGTAATTAAAGACAAACTGAAGTCTAAACTGTCAGTTGAACCTGTTTTGTTGTTGTTTTGATTTGTTTTTTGAGAAAGGGTCTTACTGTGTATCTCAGGCTGCAGGCTGGAGTGCACTGGTGCAATTATGGCTCACTGCAGCCTCCACTTCCCAGGCTCAAGCAATCGTCCCACCTAAACCTCCAGCAAAGTTGGGACCACAGGCGTGTGCCACCACACCTAGATTATTTATTTATTTATTTATTTATTTATTTATTTATTTATTATGTTTTGTGGAGATCGGGGTCTCCCTATGTTGCCCAGGCTGGTCTTGAACTTCTGAGCTCAAGCAATCCCCCTGCCTCAGCCTCACAAAGTGGTGGAATTATAGGCATGAGACACTGCACCTAGCCTGAACCTGTTTTAAAAGCTTGGAATTCAGAAACACTGAAAGGAGTGTATATTAAAAGAACTACCTGAGACTGGGTAATTTATAAAGAAAAGAGGTTTAATTGGCTCTCAGTTCTGCAGACTGTACAGGAAGCATAGCTGGGGAGGCCTCAGGAAACTTACAGTCATGGTGAAGACAAGGGGAAGCAGGCACATCTTACGTGGCTGGAGGAGGAGGAAGAGAGAGAAGGGGGAGGAGCTACACACTTTTAAACAACCGGATCTTGTGAGAACTCACTCTCAGGAGAACAGCAAGGGGGATATCCACCCCCATGATCCAATAACCTCCCACCAGGCCCCTCTTCCAACTTTGGGGATTACAATTTGACATGAAGTTTGGGTAGAGACACAAATCCAAGCCATATCAGAATGGGATTAAGTCCAGACTATAAAGCTAAGAAAAACTGCTTTCATTATTACTCCTAAAAAATCTGGGGACATTTCTGGGCGTGAGACTGGGGAGCTGAGACAAGGATTGCCCCATCAAACAGTATACCAGCTGTTCCCTTGTTCTGAAACTTCTTCCTTCTTTGTTCCAAACTGTCCTTGACCATCATCGCAGTTAGATGTCCACTTAGACATCTCCACTCTGGGGAGCTCCTCCCTGATTCCAAATTCAGTTAGCTGCTCCCCCAACCCCAGAGCCCTCCCGTTGTCTTGTCCTTGCTCATTCTGCTAAATGGCTTGGCTTCCATCCTGCCCCAGGTTGCAGGTCATTGCCTGCGGGCAGTGACCTTGCCTCACCCTGCATTGGCTCCTAGTTCTACCCTGTAAAGGGACTGGTTCATAGATACTCAAATATTTAGTAAATGAATGAATGAGACCTTATTAGTGCAGATACTTTTTTTGTTTGTTTACTTTTTCATCTCTGTAAAAGAGGCGACCTTACTTTTCTATGTCAGTGAACATAATGAGAGCCTTTTTTTTTTCCTGACTTCTCTCCTTTAATTAGGTGGATCATGAAAAATCACAAAGTACTTTAAAAAATGAACTGGTTCAGAACATCCTTCCCAATTATTAGCAGCTCCCAAGGATTCTACAAGGCGCTTTTCAAGGTACTCCCTCTTTTTCCTCACTGACGTTTCCAGAGCCTGCTGGTGTGGAAAGAATGTCTGAGAAGGAAAAAGAGCCGTGGAGACTGCTTTTTCAAGCCAGGCTCCCAACCAGGACATTTTCTTCTGCAGTTTCCCGGAGATCAAGCCAGCAGCTGCTTCCTGCCCCTTGCTGAGCTGTACCTGGGGGGCTGATGATTTTACTGTTCTTTGGTAACCATGCAGATTCAGAGCTGCATGTTCAGTAGCTAGAGGGCTCCCTTAAATGGACAAGGTTGGAGCCTCACATTCCACGAGCCATTGGAAACTCTCAGCCTTTGGTTCCTTATTATGAGAATGTTATTGTGGCTCTGGGCTAGACAATGAATCTAGCATTGGTTTTGATGTCTTTTGTTTCATGCAGCCCATAAAAAAGCAGCTGGGCCCTCCTGTCTGCACTTGGTTTGGGCAGATAGACCCTCTGCTATGGCAGCCTTTAACTCTCACTCTAACCTGCCCTCATTAACTTACCAACAACAGGAAATCTTGCATATCACGTTTCATTTTGTAGTGACCTGTAGCACCCTCAAGGTGCCCATCCCACCTATTCTCTTTGAAACCCTGACTGGGGAAGCTAAAATGCGTTGTCCCCATTTGGTGATTCTTAGAACCATACATAGGTCACTTTTGTTCACTGGCCCATTCCCATCTTCCCTCCGTTAAGTAGCTGCAACTGAATTTTGCGATAGCCTTTTCTTTTCTGCCTCTGAGGTGATTTTAGGGAATGTGTGGAAATCTAAATCTCCTGCTGGTCAATAGGCGAGAGCTGGGTACGAGAGGCTGAGCTGCTGATAGGGTATTTGATTCTTTTTCATTCTGATTAAGCCTCTGGGGACTCATAGTCCAAACATGAAGGACAAATGGATTTTAAATTAGTTCTTAGGATCCAAAAACTCTGGCTGCAAGTACAAAGAGGTTAATGGTCTTGTAGGCATTTTTACTTGCTTCTCAGTTTTACAGCTTTCAATCCTTATGTGAGCTGATAGGAGCTTCTCATTGGCAAGAGATGTTAGACAACTAAACCCAGGAAGAATAGAAATAGTGCCAGGAAAGACAGATAACCTGCAGAAAGGCTATAAGACTGTTTTGGCTTCTCCCAACCTGTGCAAGCCTGCCATCAGGAGGGTAGGGGTAGACAGGTGACAGCCCACTCTTTAACTACAAAAGTGCCTGGAGGTAGCATAAAGAACCATCAGGGCAGTGTCACACTTTCTTCCTCCCTATTATATGTGCCACCCAGAAGGTATGGTCCTGTTGCTTTTCAGTTTAATTTTCTGAGCAGTGGACATATATTAAATGAGGAACAAGTCCTTTTGCAGATCTTTGTACAGTATGCAAGTATTCATTCAACACCCAAAATGTTGGAAAGTCAGATGTAAGTCAACATTAATAACAGCTAAGCCTGCAGGAAGTATGATTTCCTCAACTGCTACCAAAGGAAGTGACAGAGTATCAGATACATGTTTTTGATGTTTTACTTTTTAATTTTTGTGGGTACAGAGTAGTTGTATGTATATATAGGGTACATGAGATGTTTTAATACAGACATGCAATGGGTAATAATCACATCATGGAAAATGGGGGATCCATCCCCTCAAGCATTTATCTTTTAAATACCAGTTATTTGATTAAGAAAAATTGGGATGGAGAAGATAAGTAACTGCAGCGGAAGTTGTAATGGTCTTCAACTGTCTATATCATCATCAGTCTTCTAGCTCAAATGATGGCTTGAATACACTGCCACCAGAAGTATTTTCTGGTTCAAAAATAGGAAGCAAATTTTCAAGTGCCAGGATGAAATCCACTGCAATAACGTAAAATGTAATCGCCCCATTTATTATTACAGAGATTATCAAAGGTCTGATGGTGTTTTTAATGGCGGTGTGTTTTAATGACAGTGTGTTTCATTTCTGTGGTGGAAAAAAGGGTTATGCTCCAGCAACCTAAAATAGCCCCACTGAACATATTTCGCACCTCCACACAAGGCACTTGGGGATTTGTATGGGAAGAGTCCATTTTCCTGGGTTGAAAGAGATGTGATTTGGAAAGGGAAAAGGTTGCTGAGGGCAGGAAGTACCTTCCGTTCAACTAAGGGCATAGGTAGCTGTTGTCCTTCTGGTACCTTCCTCTGGCCCATGGGGGCAGCAGTGGGCGAGACGGTGTTATTTAGTTGATGGAGGTAAGGAAAAAATAAAGTGTATGAAGTCGAAGATTGAGCACTATGTGGAAAAGTTTTATTGTTAAGCAGGGAACCTGTGTCTAGGCTCTGGCGATGAGATGTCTAGACTTGGGAGGGGGTGTGGGGAGAACTAGGGTGGGTCCTTCAAACCAAGACACTGCAAACTCTATTTGTGTCCTTAGGATAGCAAAGTCTCCGATGGTTGCTCTTGGGCTGGTGATGTGTGAACTGTTCCTGGGAGGGGCTCCAGCTTGGGATATGGTGGTATAAGATGTGGTGCCCAGCTGCCCCTGCTATACACAGGTCATGCGGGTCAGGATTGGGTGGCCCAGTCCATTCTGCACCAGTATCAGCCGGCTCATTGCCAGGTCAGGGTTTATCAGTGGCCACAGTGGTGGGAGGTGAAGACAGTGTCCTTCTCATATATTCTTTTTATTTGTTATACTCCCCTGCTCATTTCTACCATCTATGTCATATGGCACTTGGGAACATGCAGTTTGACACTACCCTCAGCATCTCTGAGCCTCAGCCTGCTCACGTCTGAGGAAGGGGGATAAATGCCCAGCACAGAACGAGCTTAACATCAGACGTCCTGAACCACTGGCTGTGGACCACCCCGACCCTGCAACCTCACAATGGGATTTTTTATTCTTGCGTCTCTTCCCNTTATGTTTTGTGGAGATCGGGGTCTCCCTATGTTGCCCAGGCTGGTCTTGAACTTCTGAGCTCAAGCAATCCCCTGCCTCAGCCTCACAAAGTGGTGGAATTATAGGCATGAGACACTGCACCTAGCCTGAACCTGTTTTAAAAGCTTGGAATTCAGAAACACTGAAAGGAGTGTATATTAAAAGAACTACCTGAGACTGGGTAATTTATAAAGAAAAGAGGTTTAATTGGCTCTCAGTTCTGCAGACTGTACAGGAAGCATAGCTGGGGAGGCCTCAGGAAACTTACAGTCATGGTGAAGACAAGGGGAAGCAGGCACATCTTACGTGGCTGGAGGAGGAGGAAGAGAGAGAAGGGGAGGAGCTACACACTTTTAAACAACCGGATCTTGTGAGAACTCACTCTCAGGAGAACAGCAAGGGGATATCCACCCCATGATCCAATAACCTCCCACCAGGCCCCTCTTCCAACTTTGGGGATTACAATTTGACATGAAGTTTGGGTAGAGACACAAATCCAAGCCATATCAGAATGGGATTAAGTCCAGACTATAAAGCTAAGAAAACTGCTTTCATTATTACTCCTAAAAAATCTGGGGACATTTCTGGGCGTGAGACTGGGGAGCTGAGACAAGGATTGCCCCATCAAACAGTATACCAGCTGTTCCCTTGTTCTGAAACTTCTTCCTTCTTTGTTCCAAACTGTCCTTGACCATCATCGCAGTTAGATGTCCACTTAGACATCTCCACTCTGGGGAGCTCCTCCCTGATTCCAAATTCAGTTAGCTGCTCCCCAACCCCAGAGCCCTCCCGTTGTCTTGTCCTTGCTCATTCTGCTAAATGGCTTGGCTTCCATCCTGCCCCAGGTTGCAGGTCATTGCCTGCGGGCAGTGACCTTGCCTCACCCTGCATTGGCTCCTAGTTCTACCCTGTAAAGGGACTGGTTCATAGATACTCAAATATTTAGTAAATGAATGAATGAGACCTTATTAGTGCAGATACTTTTTTTGTTTGTTTACTTTTCATCTCTGTAAAAGAGGCGACCTTACTTTTCTATGTCAGTGAACATAATGAGAGCCTTTTTTTTTTCCTGACTTCTCTCCTTTAATTAGGTGGATCATGAAAATCACAAAGTACTTTAAAAAATGAACTGGTTCAGAACATCCTTCCCAATTATTAGCAGCTCCCAAGGATTCTACAAGGCGCTTTTCAAGGTACTCCCTCTTTTCCTCACTGACGTTTCCAGAGCCTGCTGGTGTGGAAAGAATGTCTGAGAAGGAAAAGAGCCGTGGAGACTGCTTTTCAAGCCAGGCTCCCAACCAGGACATTTTCTTCTGCAGTTTCCCGGAGATCAAGCCAGCAGCTGCTTCCTGCCCCTTGCTGAGCTGTACCTGGGGGGCTGATGATTTTACTGTTCTTTGGTAACCATGCAGATTCAGAGCTGCATGTTCAGTAGCTAGAGGGCTCCCTTAAATGGACAAGGTTGGAGCCTCACATTCCACGAGCCATTGGAAACTCTCAGCCTTTGGTTCCTTATTATGAGAATGTTATTGTGGCTCTGGGCTAGACAATGAATCTAGCATTGGTTTTGATGTCTTTTGTTTCATGCAGCCCATAAAAAAGCAGCTGGGCCCTCCTGTCTGCACTTGGTTTGGGCAGATAGACCCTCTGCTATGGCAGCCTTTAACTCTCACTCTAACCTGCCCTCATTAACTTACCAACAACAGGAAATCTTGCATATCACGTTTCATTTTGTAGTGACCTGTAGCACCCTCAAGGTGCCCATCCCACCTATTCTCTTTGAAACCCTGACTGGGGAAGCTAAAATGCGTTGTCCCCATTTGGTGATTCTTAGAACCATACATAGGTCACTTTTGTTCACTGGCCCATTCCCATCTTCCCTCCGTTAAGTAGCTGCAACTGAATTTTGCGATAGCCTTTTCTTTTCTGCCTCTGAGGTGATTTTAGGGAATGTGTGGAAATCTAAATCTCCTGCTGGTCAATAGGCGAGAGCTGGGTACGAGAGGCTGAGCTGCTGATAGGGTATTTGATTCTTTTCATTCTGATTAAGCCTCTGGGGACTCATAGTCCAAACATGAAGGACAAATGGATTTTAAATTAGTTCTTAGGATCCAAAACTCTGGCTGCAAGTACAAAGAGGTTAATGGTCTTGTAGGCATTTTACTTGCTTCTCAGTTTTACAGCTTTCAATCCTTATGTGAGCTGATAGGAGCTTCTCATTGGCAAGAGATGTTAGACAACTAAACCCAGGAAGAATAGAAATAGTGCCAGGAAAGACAGATAACCTGCAGAAAGGCTATAAGACTGTTTTGGCTTCTCCCAACCTGTGCAAGCCTGCCATCAGGAGGGTAGGGGTAGACAGGTGACAGCCCACTCTTTAACTACAAAAGTGCCTGGAGGTAGCATAAAGAACCATCAGGGCAGTGTCACACTTTCTTCCTCCCTATTATATGTGCCACCCAGAAGGTATGGTCCTGTTGCTTTTCAGTTTAATTTTCTGAGCAGTGGACATATATTAAATGAGGAACAAGTCCTTTTGCAGATCTTTGTACAGTATGCAAGTATTCATTCAACACCCAAAATGTTGGAAAGTCAGATGTAAGTCAACATTAATAACAGCTAAGCCTGCAGGAAGTATGATTTCCTCAACTGCTACCAAAGGAAGTGACAGAGTATCAGATACATGTTTTGATGTTTTACTTTTAATTTTGTGGGTACAGAGTAGTTGTATGTATATATAGGGTACATGAGATGTTTTAATACAGACATGCAATGGGTAATAATCACATCATGGAAAATGGGGATCCATCCCCTCAAGCATTTATCTTTTAAATACCAGTTATTTGATTAAGAAAATTGGGATGGAGAAGATAAGTAACTGCAGCGGAAGTTGTAATGGTCTTCAACTGTCTATATCATCATCAGTCTTCTAGCTCAAATGATGGCTTGAATACACTGCCACCAGAAGTATTTTCTGGTTCAAAATAGGAAGCAAATTTTCAAGTGCCAGGATGAAATCCACTGCAATAACGTAAAATGTAATCGCCCCATTTATTATTACAGAGATTATCAAAGGTCTGATGGTGTTTTAATGGCGGTGTGTTTTAATGACAGTGTGTTTCATTTCTGTGGTGGAAAAAAGGGTTATGCTCCAGCAACCTAAAATAGCCCCACTGAACATATTTCGCACCTCCACACAAGGCACTTGGGGATTTGTATGGGAAGAGTCCATTTTCCTGGGTTGAAAGAGATGTGATTTGGAAAGGGAAAAGGTTGCTGAGGGCAGGAAGTACCTTCCGTTCAACTAAGGGCATAGGTAGCTGTTGTCCTTCTGGTACCTTCCTCTGGCCCATGGGGCAGCAGTGGGCGAGACGGTGTTATTTAGTTGATGGAGGTAAGGAAAAAATAAAGTGTATGAAGTCGAAGATTGAGCACTATGTGGAAAAGTTTTATTGTTAAGCAGGGAACCTGTGTCTAGGCTCTGGCGATGAGATGTCTAGACTTGGGAGGGGTGTGGGGAGAACTAGGGTGGGTCCTTCAAACCAAGACACTGCAAACTCTATTTGTGTCCTTAGGATAGCAAAGTCTCCGATGGTTGCTCTTGGGCTGGTGATGTGTGAACTGTTCCTGGGAGGGGCTCCAGCTTGGGATATGGTGGTATAAGATGTGGTGCCCAGCTGCCCCTGCTATACACAGGTCATGCGGGTCAGGATTGGGTGGCCCAGTCCATTCTGCACCAGTATCAGCCGGCTCATTGCCAGGTCAGGGTTTATCAGTGGTCACAGTGGTGGGAGGTGAAGACAGTGTCCTTCTCATATATTCTTTTATTTGTTATACTCCCCTGCTCATTTCTACCATCTATGTCATATGGCACTTGGGAACATGCAGTTTGACACTACCCTCAGCATCTCTGAGCCTCAGCCTGCTCACGTCTGAGGAAGGGGATAAATGCCCAGCACAGAACGAGCTTAACATCAGACGTCCTGAACCACTGGCTGTGGACCACCCCGACCCTGCAACCTCACAATGGGATTTTTTATTCTTGCGTCTCTTCCCAAATACTATGAATTCCTCCAGACACTGCATTCCTTATTAAACTGGACATATATGTCTAACTTAAAAGGTAATTAACTAAAAAGTCAAGGTATAGATCAGGGAACCAGGTCCCCCAGCAGCCCCAAACTTGTTGGTGTCTTCACACTGGAAAACAAGCCATTTGATCTCTTTTAGTTGAAGAAAAAATGCATTAAACTTTGTAACTAAGAACATTTATGATCTATCTGACCCAAAATCTCAAAACCCATTGAAAATGGCATTTAAATCTCCCAGCGCCCTGAGATCCTGCCAACACCGGTGGGGAACATAGCTAAGCGATTGTATTACATCTTTGACCTGAGCTTTTTTTTTTTCTTTTAAATATGGTCTTGATAAATGATTTCCCATTTACCTTTTTCCTTTCTGTATTGTCTGTAACCTTGAAACTTGATTTGCTATCCACCAAGCAACACTGATTTGCAACTTCACTAGATAGGATGGGGGAGGGGGGCTTACAGCCTCAAAACAACCCTGCTTTCCCTATCACGGGGCCAGAGGGAGTGGAGCTGCTTCTGAATGCTTGCTCTGAATTCAGCCTTGCTGAGTGCTACTCAAGGTAAGGGTGCGGTGGGTGGTGTCCCCAGTTCCTAATCTGGGGCATTATCCCAGGGTACTTTGGTCAGCAAATTTCTGATGCAGAAAGGTGGTGTTTGTACTGCAGAGCTGCGGTCATAACATTTACACAAAGTCACAAAGTTTAATCTCAAAGTCGCCAAACCTCTGTGTGCCTCAGTTTCCCCATGTATACAGAGGAATAATAACCCTCACTATCAGTAGGGTGTTGTAGCAGCAAATAACAGAAAATCCAAATCAAATTGGCCTCAACAATAAGAACATTTACTGACTCCCAGAACCAGAACTGTGGTGGTACGGTATGGCTGCCTCTCCCGTCATCTCCTGCCCCCATCCTGTTTTGTTCTCATAACAACTAAATCCTTAGGCTGATAGGAAAGTGGAAGCAGCAATCTACAAACTGACAACTGACAATGGGGCCAAGTTTCAAGGAATGTTATTAAGGTAGTATCCTAACAGGGAGATTTTTGAACCCGACAAAGGTTCCAGGCCTTGATGGTGAGAGTTAAGCCAGGTTTCAAGGATTTGTTTAAGGTAACACCTAACAGGAGATTTTTGAACCACAAAGGTTCCAGCCCTTGATGGTGAGAGTTAATGCCTTACAGTCACTGGCATATACTTGGGATGCTAGGTATTATTGTAGCTAGCATAAGACCATAGGGTCAACTTTGCTTCCCTTGACATTCTAGAATGTGTCCACACCAGGCACAGGAGCCGGAATGGCTGTGCCTTCTGTGAGGTCACCAGTATCATCAGAGGATGTTCCTTTTAGGGGATGCAGGTAGCCAATGAACAGCCAGAGCTGAAGACGAACCATGAAGCTGAAAGGTCACCTTGGGTTCCCTTGAAGGGAAGGATACGGAGTCCAGCCAGTGCTCATTCCTGCTGGTGGTCCTCTTCCAGAAGCCTAAAGCAGTGGTTCTCAAACTTGAGCACTGGCTTTGTTTGAGAGCTTCTCAAGGTACAGATTGCCGGGCCACACCTCAGGAGTCTCTAATCCAGCAGTTCTGGAGAAGGTCCTGATCATTTGCACTGCTGACAAGTTTCCAGATGATGCTGATGCTCCTGTTCCACTGACCAAGAGGATGAATGATGGAGTACGCTTTGCAGCAGAGACCAACAGCAGCGACCTGGACTCAGTTGACTTTCTGCTTACTCTGGCTTATTTATTCTCCGTATGCTCCCCCTCATTGTCGAAGTATCCTGGATCATTCATTTATGGAGGGAACCACATTTTTACCTTTAGGCTAGAGCTCTCTGTGGGAGAGCGGTGGGGTTTTATGATTTGTCAACTATGAGGAGCTCAAGATTTCGTCCCCATGGCTGTTTAGAATGCTTAAGAGAGCATAGAAGCTCCCTGAGATGTGGCCTTTTTTGCACTGAATCTCCAACACTGGAAGCAAAAGGAAGTCCCAAACAGAAACCCTATGCAGTGCTAAGTCTACAGTGGCTCTGAGAACTTTTAACTAATGGGCACTTGTAAATCTCACATTTCCTACTGGCATGAATGCCTTGGGTAAAATGCTCATTAAACTGTCAGCCAGCAGAGAGGTGTCGTTCCTGGAAAGAGAGTCCCAGCATCCAGGGGTGGAAAGAGGCCTCCCTTGGCCACCAGGGTCCTTCCCTCCCCCCGTCACCCACCACCGACCCCAGACTCAAACCCTCCTTTCAAAGTCTTTCAGAGGATGTTACAGCTCTCCTTCACCAGGAAATGACTCTTTTTCTCCAGTCCAAATATATATATATTCATGTTTAATCTACTATTTCTTTTTGTTGGAGAGGATATCTTCTGTGAGAATTGAGAATGGCTAGCCACTGGCCGTGGTGAACAGTCTTTCATGTACTTAGAATCCCTTATAAAATCACTCCTGAGTCCTTATCTTTTTTATTTTTGTTTCATCATTTTAAACATTACCATTTAGTGGCTGGGTATGGTGGCTCATGCCTGTTATCCCAGCACTTTGGGAGGCTGAGGCGGGTGGATCACGGGGTCAGGAGTTCGAGACCAGCCTGCCCAACATGGTGAAACCCCATCTCAACTAAAAATACAAAAATTAGCTGGGCGTGGTGGTGGGCACCTGTAATCCCAGCTATTTGGGAGACTGAGATAGGAGAATTGTTTGAACCCGGGAGGTGGAGGTTGTAGTGATCCAAGATCGCGCTATTGCACTCCAGCCTGGGCGACAGGGCGAGACTCCATCAAAAAAATAAAAATTAAAAAAAAATTACTATTTAGTATTATGTAACAATTACACAGTAAAAAAAATTACATAGCACAAAATAGCGTATAACAATTCTTTCCTGTAATAAACCTCCAACAATAGTTTCATATGTACCTTTCAGAGATTTTCCAAACATATATTTGTACACACACACACACACACACACACACACACGTTTTTTAACTTAAGGACATATCTTGGGGTTTCTTCATATCAGCACATACACTTCTTTATAAGGATATACCATAAATTATTTCATCACTTCTCTGTTTATAGTTTTTTGACTATTTCCAGTTTTGTACTTTGGGCAGTGTGGTAGATACATCTTTCATTATTTTGGCAAATATAAGATTTCCTAGAAGTGAGGTTACCAGGTCAAAGTTTGCATATATATTTTTTTCTTTTGGGATAGAGTCTCACTCTGTCACCCAGGCTGGAGTGCAGTGGCACAATCTCAGCTCTGCAACCTCTGCCTCCCAGGTTCGAGTGATTCTCCTGCCTCAATCTCCCAAGTAGCTAGGATTACAAGTGCGTACCACCACACCCAGCTAATTTTTTATATTTTTGGTAGAGACAGGGTTTCACCATGTTGGCCAGGCTGGTCTCGAACTCCTGACCTCAAGTGATCCGCCCGCCTTGGCCTCCCAAAGTGCTGGGATTACAGGCGTGAGCCATTGTGACGGCCTAGGCTTGTATATTTTTAATTTTGACAGATTGCATTCTAGAGATTGCACCAATTCTCACTCCTATCAACCATGTTCAAGAGTGCCAATGACTCCCCACATATGCTTGCCTGTATAGTGTGTTGACAAGTTTTGAAATTTTTGCCTTATAGGCAAAGATAATGCTATAATCTTCAGACCTTTAATTCCCACTTCTCTTCTTACGATTGAGCACCCTTTTTTTTGAGACGGAGTCTTTCTCTGTTGCCCTGGCTGGAGTGCAATGGTGCCATCTCAGCTCACTGCAACCTCCACCTCCCAAGTTCAAGCGATTCTCCTGCCTCAGCCTCCTGAGTAGCTGGATTACAGGTGCGTACCACCATGCTCAGCTAATTTTTGTATTTCAAAGACGGGGTTTCACCATGTTGGTCAGGCTGGTCTCGAACTCCTGACCTCGTGATCTGCTGCCTCGGCCTCCAAAAGTGCTGGGATTGCAGGTGTGAGCCACTGTGCCCGGCCGTGCACCTTTTCATATGTGTAGGTACCATTTGTGTTTCTTTGAAGTTTGTTTATATATCCTTTGACCCATTTTTCTATTGGTTGTTGAACTTTTTTTGTAGGTTATTTTTATATATCAGGAATTAGCTTTTGTCTATCACACATGTATATTCTGTTGTGAGAATTTAAGTATTTTTCCCCATTTTGTCATTTCTGTTGATTCAGTTTAAAGTGTTTTATACCATGGAGCCGTTTTTTATTTTTATATAGTTAAGTATAATCATGCATTTTCTTAGGGACTTCTGGGTTCTATGTCGATTCAAGATTATTAAAAATGAAAAAAATATTCCTTGCTTTCTTCTAGTACTTTTGTGGTTTATAGTCTTGTGGTTCCTTTCTAACATTTAATTTGGTATAAGGAGACAGGTACTGATACAGCTTTGTTTTACTTCCCAATGGCTCTCCGCTTGTCTCAGCACTGCTTACTGATGGCCCATTTACTTTTTACTGATACACAGTGTCACCATTGTAAACTAAATTCTCATTTGAACTTGAGTGTGTTATTTGTGGAATCTGTACTCATTCCATTGATTGGTCTATTCATTTGCCAAAATCTCATTATAAGAAATAGAGCAAATTTATCATGCATTTTAGCATCTGCTAGGACAAGTATGCTCCATTACTCTTCTTTTTCAGAATTTTCTAGACACACTGGCATGTTTACTTTTGTGTAGAAAATTGAAAATCTGCCTGGAATTGAAAATTACCATGTTGGTACTTCTATTGAGATTGCATTAAATGATCTATTTAGATTGATTTAAGAAGAATTGACTTATGATTATTGTCTTTCTATCCAATAACAAGGTTAGCATTTCCATTTATTCAGGTTTTGTTTTGTGTCTCTTAGTAGCATCTTAAAGTTTCTTCATGCACAACTTCAATATTTCCTGTTAAGTTCATTCCTGGATATTTTTCAGTTTCTTATTATGAATATTTTTTTTTTCATTTTGTTTTCTAACCTGTGTATATTTTGCATCTTATTTTCATACCCATCAATTTTCTGAGTTCTTTTACCTGCTATAGTAAATTTTCAATTGATTATCTTTTTGTACTCTCTGCAAGTAGTAATTTTGCCCACCTTCTTCCCATGCTTCCATTTATTTCTTTCACCTGTTCTATTGTAATGGCTACTGCATCTAGAACACTGTGAAATAATAGCGGGAAGAATGGATGTCTTGGTCTTGCTCCTGAGTTGAATCAGGAAGGCTTCTAGGGCTTCCTCATTCTGTATGGTTCAGGCTTTGGTGAATGATCTTGTTATTTTATTGAGTTAATATGTTATGAAGACATCCTCAATAATATTTTGTTAAAAGTTGGATAAAAATTTTACAATGAATGTTAGATAATTAAATGACTTTTCAGCATCCAGGGAAGCAATTAGGATTTTTCTCTTGATCTATTAGTATGTTAAACTGTAGTCCTAGCTTTTTCCAGTGTTGGAAAATAAATAGGTAATGTTTATTCTATGTTTACTTTGTGCCAGGCCCTATTCTAAGCACTTTACATGTGTTAATTCATGGAATCCTCTGAATATACTATAATGAACCCCACCTGAAAAATGAGAAAACTAAAGCACAGAGAAGTTAAATAATTATGTGTCCAAGGTCCTATACCTGACGAGTACCAGATCCGGGATCTGAACACAGGCAGTCTGACTCCCGAATCTACACTCTTACCAGATACTTTGAGCAATGGTCTTTGAAATTCTCATCAAGAGGTAGCATTCTCGTAAAGTGTACTGGATTCTGTCTGCTAACACTTTATCTAAATGGGTTTTTTGCCTTGATATTATAGATAGCTTTGGACTATAGTTTTTCTGTGTGTATACTATCATTGTGGAGTTTTGGAATTGATATCGCGTTAGCTTCAAAAACCAATTTGAAAGTTTTTCTTCTTTTATTGTGGCCTGGAACAGTTTAAGTAGTCCTGGAATGATCTTTAAGACATTCTTTGCACCTGTGAAGTGTCTGATTCTGGTGCTTTTGAGCGAGTTGGATTTTTGATAATATACGCTATTTTTTTTCTCTAATCATTGGTTATTTAGATTTTCTGTAATTTCTATGATTGGTTTTGTAGTTTATGTTTTCTAGAAAGCCATCCATTTCATCCAGGTTTTCAGCTTTATTTTAGTAGAGCTGAGCAAAGAAATATCTGAAAATTATTTTGTGTGTACATACAAAACAGTTCCCAGTGTACTATTTTGATTTCGTATTAGCCTATGTTCATATTTTTTTCTTATTATTTTTATTATTTTATTTTTTTTCTTATTATTTTTTTCATATTATTTTAGCCAGCAGTTTTTCTGTTTTGTTCTGTTTTCAGAGAAGTAGCTCATGGATTTATTTGTTGGTTTTCTATTTTAACATTTTACTCTATCTGTGGTTACTTCCCTTACCCATTTCTAATTTTGTATATGTTGTTTCATCTTTTTACTTGACTAGGTTGGCTAATGGTTTGTTATCTATTTTATTGTTTTCTTTGTTTATTTATCCCTAGTACCATCATTTGGATCCATTTTTAGTTCCATTTAAAAAACTAATTCCTTTTGCCATATTTAGTTATATTTATTATTATTTTTATAACTTGCCAGAATGACTGCTCCTATTAATTATTTTCATTCTCTTCTGTTTCACAACACTAGTTAGAACCGTGCGGTGAGAGACAAGATCCCAAAGACTGTGATGCACAATGCTTGCATTATCAATATTTTCTAGATACTGCATTTTAAATTTTGTTTTTAATTTCTTCTGTGGACCAAGAGTTAAAGAGAGAACTTCTAAGTTTCCAGGTGGTTGAGATTTTTTTGTGTCTTGTAAATAGGGTTATTTTGATCAATATTTCAAGGACAATTATATAAAGGGCATATTCTTTATATTCAGGGTTTAGAGGTATAGATATGTACAGATATAGATATACACACGTGTGTGTGCACACACACCACCCTATTAAATATGGGATTTAAGTTGTCAGTAGAATTCTTTTTTGTCTACTTGATCTGTCATGGCCTGAAAAAGTGCTCACCACAGTTGCCTTTTGTCTGTTTCTCTTTGTTTTATTGCAGTTTTCTTTTATGCATTTTGAAATAATGCTATTTGCTACATGAACATTCACTAAATTGTATATTTACCATTATAAATTGTCCATCTTTGATTTGTATAGTGTGTTTTTTGTCTTGAATTTAATATCATGATCCTTGCTATTTTTTTGCTTGCACCTGATTTCCATGTCTTTACCTTTTGCTAGCAACCTTTCCGAGTAATTTTATTGTAAATGTATTTCTTGAATGTGTAGTGTGGCTGATTTATATGTTATTTCAGGTGAGATATATATTTCAGATATCTTATTTCAGATTTTTATCAATCTGAAAGTGTTTTGTTTTGTTTTTTTAAAAAGAGTTTCCCATTTACATGTACTGTAAACTATTTTTGAACTTAGTTCTATCATCTAGCTACTTACTATTTTACTCTTCCTTTTTTATTGTTTGCTCTGTGGCTTAGGTTTTATTGCTTTATGCTCTGAGTAAATGTATTTATCTTCTACTAGTTTTAAGATTGACATTTTGGTTTTATTATTCTAATGATACCCCAGTACCTTTTTTTTTTTTTTTTTTGAGACGGAGTCTCACTCTTGTCGCCCAGGCTGGAGTGCAGAGGCATGATCTCGGCTCACTGCAACCTCCACCTCCTGGATTCAAGAGATTCTCCTGCCTCAGCCCTGGAGTAGCTGGGATTACAGGCGTGTGCCATCATGCATGGCTAATTTTTGTATTTTCAATAGAGATGGGGTTTCACTATGTTGGCCAGCTGGTCTTGAACTCCTGACCATGAGTGATCCGCCCGCCTCGGTCTCCCAAAGTGCTAGGATTACAGGTGTGAGCCACTGTGCCTGGCCCCTAGTAACTTTTAATATATTGAAAACTTCTTGCTTTGTCAAGTTCAAGCAATATTTTTCGACACCCTGCTATGAAAAACGAGGCAAATTAGCAAGACTCTCTCTTGTCCTCTGCACCTTCCTGCCCTTATTATCCCTGACACCTCTGTACTCCATCACCACATGAGTCCAGTTCTTCATGGCACTTATCACAATGTGTAATGATGCTACTCATTCATTTGTATACTTGTTTGTTCTTTAACTCCCCCTCTGGACTATAAAATACTTGAGACCAAGGGCTTTGCATGTTGTGTAATCAGAAGGAAGTGACACAATTACAGGATAAGGGAAGGGTTATAAGGGGCCTTTAAGATTATCTCACCCAAGCTCACTTCACGTAAGGAAACCGACCCCTGGCGGGTGGAGACACTGGCCCTACATCACAGAGATACTGAATGACATCGCAGAGCTGATGAATTTCCATCACTTCACCCAAGCTTGTTCAGAACTCCAGGCTCCCTCAAACATATCTTAACCACAAGGGAGGCTTCACATTTACATAGAATCAATGTGGATAATATTTTTTAGCAATTTCAGTTGCTGTCACTTGCATCTTTTAAATGACATATTTGAAAATAGCTCCATTATAATGTACAATTTAAAAAAATCATTGTTTCATATGTTCATAATACTCTCATAACTTTTTTTTTTGTTGTTGTTGAGATGGTGTCTCGCTCTGTTGCCCAGGCTGGAGTGCAGTGGTGGGATCTCAGCTCACTGCAACCTCCGCCTCCTGGGTTCAAGTGATTCTTCTGCCTCAGCCTCTTGAGTAGCTGAGACTACAGGCGCACATCACCATGCCCAGCTAATTTTTGTATTTTTAGTAGAGATGGGATTTCACCATATTGGCTGGTCTTGAACTCCTGACCTCGTGATCCGCCCACCTTGGCCTCCCAAAGTGCTGGGATTACAGGTCTGAGCCACCGTGCCTAGCCATAATCTTGTAACTCTTTACAGATATGTTCTGAATCTAATCTTTTGAGGTTTCTTGGTGGAGGAAGCCTGAGAGGAAGAACACCCCCATTGTGAGTTGGGAACCAAGATTCTAGTAAGTGACACACTGTAAGTCACTTAGAATGGCAAGAAATGATTCCAGAAAAGAATCTCTGTTTCCTGGCAACCAGCTCAGTAGTCCCTGAAGGGCACTTGGAAGGAAAGTTTAATCAATGAAAGGGTCAAATGTTTTCTTTTTCAAACGGCCATTTTGCATGTAATGGCTGCTCTGTGCAGACATTGTGGGCTGTTCTTCTCTTGTTCATAAGATCTAGGGTCCTTCTGTGCAAATGCATGTCCTGTGGGTAAGAAATTACTTCAACTGAGTTTATTGGCATTTCTTAGCACATATGAGTTCCAAGAAAATTATTACAGGTAAGAGCTCTGTTTGTTAAAACACCACTGTATAGATTACATAGTGATATGTTTGGTCAGAGAGACATCCAAGAAATGCTCAGGACAGATCTTGCTAATTCCAAAGACCAGCCTTTCCAAAGGGTCTGTAAATCTTTCTCCCGACCCCAAAGCCACCTGCTTGGCCCTCGTTATGTTTTCAATTTGACTGAATTCCCGCTTATGGGAATGTATGGAGTGTAGGAAGGGTGCTGGAGTCAGACTGAACCCTTGGTTTGAACCTGAACTTCTGCATGCTTTTGAGAAAGGTCTTATCATTGCCAAGCCTTCAATACTTTAGATGTGGACAGAGAGTAATAACATTATTTTAGAAGGTTGTTGTGCTGCTTCAATAGGATTATGTGTGAGTATCTGTTGCTTGGTATATTTAAGCCTTCTCCTGATCACAACACATTACTAGCTGTCAAAGATTGGCAGGGAGATCTGGACCAAATTGAAAACAGTACTGATCAATGCTATATCATCATTTGTGCTCAAACTGACTTTGGTCGGTTTCTCTGCCAGCTCTCGAAACTGTGTTAACTGTATTTAAGGAGTACGTAATAACTCCCTAGGACATTAGTAACACAGACTTCGGTTAACAAGAAAAAATGGAGTCATCGAAAAATAAGGTAATGAACCTAAAGCTACACGAGTCACTGGCCAGCTCTGTGGATGAGCAGCTCTCACAAGGGCCACTGTGGCACCCTGGGGGCCGCCTGTGTGTGGTAGGGGATGGGTGCCACAGATCCCTGGAGCTGTGATCTCTGGAGGGCTCTCTGTTTCTGACTGATAGGAGATACTTTCTTAAATTTCAGTTGTCACACTGCAGACATTTCTTCCCCTATTAATAACCATTTGTGCTCTAGAAATCATGAGTTAGAGGGAATAGGATAGTCTTTTGTAAAGACAGGCCATTGAGGAGTAACCCCAAATAGAAAGAGTGAGTTGCAATTTCTCATTCAACAAAAATGTTGCTGAGCACTTCAGCTGTGCTGGGCTAGGCAAGTGCTGGCTGATGGCAGGGACACCATTGGCGAATCAGACCCGACCTGTCTAGTGGGAGAGCTACAAATAATTAGAAAAGACTGTGTGGTGTTCACCTTGGCCAATTTAACCTGGACCTCGGTTCCTAAAATATAGAAAAAGGAGACCTGGGCCAGGTGATTCCCCAAGGTCCATTTTACTTCTTCAATTCATGTTTATATGAAACTTCCCCTCAGTTTCTTAAAAAAAAAAAAACAAAAAAACCCACTAAAGGATAGAGAAACATAATAAGAAACATTTTAAATGATTTTACAACATCTTAATTTCCTCTATAAAAAGGTTTAAACTGAACTGGTAATGATGACTTCATCCAAGCAGCCAATTTTAGCTCAACATTTAGGAATTGCTGTGGAAGAGTCCCAAGAGCCTCGGCTGTTCTTTCTTTTTTTTCCCTCCCTTTGCTCTTTCTTGCTTGCTGCTGCTCAAAGTTTTCCATGTCAATTTTTTTCCATCTCTCACTGCCTGCTGGTTCCTCCACATCATTTACTGCTTGTGTTAATTCACTTTTATTTGACCCATAGCATCATCCGTCAAATTCTCGCATGTTCACTAGCATACCATTGTTGTAGTAGTGGCTCTGCAGCTTTAGTCAACCTCTGGCCACAATTCCTCTAACTGTTGCTGCTGTTTCTTCTTCCTTCCTCATCTGGCTAACTAGAAATGGGTGACATTAGCATTGAAAGGTCTATTCCCGTCCACCCCTATTTTCCCAAAATTTCAGCTTTTGAAACTGAACAAAGTGATACTTTAGTAAACACGCCTGTGCTAAGAGAACTGGGACTTTCCTTTAAAAAAAGAAAGGAGTTTCCACTCATAGGTGGGAATTGAACAATGAGAACACTTGGACACAGGAAGGGGAGCATCACACACCGGTGCCTGTCGTGGGTTGGGCGGGGAGGGGAGAGGGATAGTATTAGAAGATATACCTAAAGTAAATGACGAGTTAACGGGTGCAGCACACCAACATGGCACATGTATACATATGTAACAAACCTGCACATTGTGCATATGTACCCTAGAACTTAAAGTATAATTTTAAAAAAACAGAGTTTCAAATGATAATGAATTTGAATTTTTCCTTTGAAAACATATTACATTCAATTATGCTGTATTGCAAGCTGGGCTGACAGTCTGTGATTTATATTGTTATAATTAGCAGATGAAATAAAGGTTATAAAATATACTGAACAGGGAAATGCAACTTGAGAATATGCTAGAAGTGTTCATTCTAAACATTGCAGTGTTTCTTTCCATCACACTGTTTCTAATTAGAAGCACAAGCACAAAATAAAGCTAAAGGGTAGGATAAGAAATGGAGGCTATTTTAGGCCAGATGCAGTGGCTCATGCCTGTAATACCAGTATTTTGGGAGACTGAGGCAGGAGGATCACTTGAGGCCAGCAGTTTGAGACCAGCTTCAACAATACAATGAGACTCCACACTCTACAAAAATAAAAATAATAATTAAAAAAAGCTTGGGTGTGGTGGCTTGTGTCCATGATCACAGCTCGTTGGGTAGCTGAGGCAGGAGGATCATTTGAGCCAGGAAGTCGAGGCTGCAGTGAGCCATGACCACACCTCTGCACTCCAGCCTGGATGACAGAACAAGACCCTGTGTCAAGAAAGACCCAATTTAAGGTAAATATCAGACTTTCTCAGGTTTGCCCTAAGTCACTCAATATTTTTGTCCTTTCTTGATATATATATTTCAGTCATTATTTTGTTTATTGTCCATCCCTCCCTCCTCTAGAATGTAAGCTCCATGAGGGTAGGGAGTTCTGTTGTTTTGGTTTAGTGCTGTATCTTTAGGGTATAGAATAATGCCTGGCATATAGTAGGTGCTCTCTCTGTATTTGGGCAAATGAAAGAATAGAGGAATTGTCATATTTGCAGGACTAAATTCCAGTATTATAAAAGGAAACTACTATACTGCAGGTATACTATATGATAAATGGAACGTGTTTATCTCCGTTCCCTCCAGAAATGCCTCTAAAAATAATATAAAAGGCATAAACTCTAAAAGACTAAAAGAACTAGAGAGAAGACAGTAGCAGACAAGATATTTCAACAAAATTTTGATGGCTGATCACCTTGATGATTTTGTCAGGCTGGAAAAAGCTGACACCTAAGCCCATGGGGAAGAAGCCAATTAGAAACAAGCTATTTGTACCACAGCTCCCTAGAAAGGCTCAGGATTTGGAGGCACCTTGTACCTCTCATGTACCCTTCTCAGGAAGTTACTGGAGGATGTACTCCACTGAAACAGGGTAGAGGTCAAGGAAGAAAAAGATGTAGGGTTGGGAAAACAGGGATCCAACACAGAAGAGAGATAAAGGACATTTCCAGGATGAGAGTAAAGAGAAGTCTCAGCCTGACAGGTTAACAGGCCTAGGGAGCAACCAGTCCAGTTGGTGGCACGGGAACAAAAGAGTCCAAAGGTAATGTATTAAAGAAATGGAAAACATGATACTTTCAGGAACCATTTCTCTAGGTGTTAAAGAAGTAGAAGCAGCAGCAACAACCTGGTGTACTTGAACATACTCGGAGATTTTACAGTTCTGTCAGAGGATTTAGGGTCTCATTAATTATACAAATGCAAAAACAAAGCAATTATAATCTCCAGGGAAAACAAACAGCTATACAAAAAAGGAAATGGAATTACATTTTACTTCTAAGTTTTAACTGTGATTAATATTTACTTATTCATCATAATGCTATATATATTGGGATGTTCAAGGGGAGGGCAAGTGTTTGGTGTGTGTGGGGAGGAGACAGCTTAAGAAAATAAAACCAGTATCTTCCATAACTGAGAATCAGTGAATGCTATCTAAAACTGAAAAATCATGACTGGGCACAGTGTCTCATGCTTGTAATTCCAGCACTTCGGGAGGCCGAGGTGGGCAGACCACCTGAGGTCAGTAGTTGGAGACCAGCCTGGCCAACATGGTAAAACCCTGTCTCTACTAAAAGTACAAAAATTAGCCAGGCGTGGTGGCACATGCCTGTAATCCCAGCTAATTGGGAGGCTGAGGCAAGAGAATCGCTTGAACCCAGGAGGTGGAAGTTGCAGTGAGCTGAGATCGCGCCACTGCACTCTAGCCTGGGTGACAGCGCGCCACTGCACTCTAGCCTGGGTGACAGAGCAAGACTTCGTCTGAAAAAAATAAAATAAAACAAAACTGAAAAATCAAAAAATAGCAGTAGAAACATAGTATTCAAAGCCATGAAGTTGTAAAAGCTCAAATAAATGGCTAAAATTTAAAAGTGCTGGACTTTGAAAAACTTACAAAGCTATGTGCACATGTGTTATATTTTTATATAAGTAAAAATAAAATTAACAAGAAGAAATTAGGCTTTCATTATTCACCTCAAGAGAAGGATATTGAAGTCAGATGTGTTCATCTTTTAATCTCTATACATAGAAGATATTTGATAAATGATGAATGAATGAGTGAATGGAGAGCTGTCATGAACTTAATTTAGAGTTCATAGCATACCCCTGGCAGCTGGTGGAATGATGAGAAGTTCTGCATCAGAAAATGATTTAAGGAAGCTCAGAAAAGATACGCAATTGTGTACCCTACTACAGTGGAGCCCTGAGGTTTCTGCTCAGTTTAACCTATTACACAGTGTAAGGCTGGCAAAAATTGCTCATTTCCATACAGCTGACTTTGCAGATTTAAAAAGTCCTGAATGGGAAATAAATATGCTGCTCTTAATAAATGTCTGGTTAAGGTATAGTTAATATAGTTCAATGTGAAAGTGTATAAATGATATATTTTAATAGCACCCAGAGCACATTTCAGGACTGAGATAAATGCAAACTTTTAAAAACTCTAACATCCTCTAAACACATTGCCTTATCATAGTAAATGATAAATTACTAAAGAAAAATGTTATTCTGCAATGTTTTGAAGATTAAGTAGCATATGAGTAAAATTAACATTGTGTGTAAGTGAAGCTGTGACTATATCATGTCAGGTTGGTAATAAAATTGCAAAGGAGAGAGAATTAGAGTTTTATGCCACAGAAATGGAAGTAGTTTTCATTTTAATTGTTTTTCTTTAAATGGATTGTTTCTGTAATATACTATATTCTTTCCAGTTCACAGATGTTCGGGAGGGATAAAAGAGTTATAAAATATTCTAATGTGAACTTTTAAAATTGCTTTTTTTTTGGAACAGGAAAAGAGCAGTCTAAAGAATTCAGAATTTTTAGAGTACAATAAAGCATTCATATTGCAAATTTAGTAATTTGCATTTTGTGATATGGAAAAACAAATGGCCTTTTAACATTGACGCTACTGCTGGCCTGTTAGTCACATACATTCACTTTATGATTTTATTTTTAATGTCAGAGATCTCTACAGTTCACTTTCTTTCTTCCTTGCCTCCTCTCTTGCTAGCAGTTCTTTATTCCTGGCCTTAGGAAAGTCACCCTTTTCTCTAGCATCTAAATGTGGCCCTGGACTTTGCCTGGGCTGACCTGGATGGATGAATTTGTTGTCCTAATATCAGAGGCTTCCAGCTGTCCCTCTGCCCCTGGCCAGAGTTCCTTCCCCCTGCACCCTTGCAGGAGGCCCTCCGATGGCACAGAGCCAGGGTGCTATGTTCCTTATACTTGCTGCACTTAGTATTTCTTGTCACCTTCTCCCCATCTTCATATCTTTCCATGATTCTTTCTAAAACTACGTTTATCCTTTGTGCTGTGTACAAAGGCTCCTGTTTATCTCAGGGCTGTGATCTTCTATTACAATCACAGCTGCTTTTTCCCTGCTGTGCACGTGGTCAGAGCCTAAGATGTATCCTGAGAAATGGGTACCACTGTGGAAACCAACATTGGGATCAAAATGCCCCTTAATTTATTTGTTTATTCAACAACAACGGCAACAGATATTTACTGAGTGCTTATTATGCACGAGGTTCTGGGCTGTTTTTATAATGCTGAGCAAGAGAAACATGGGCTCTGCTCTTATACAGCTTACAATCTGGTGAGCAAAATATACGTTGAAATGAATTCACCCATGAATCCATTAATTTCCAATATCATAAGCACTGGGAGATAGATGTACAGGGTGATATATGTACATAAAGCAGGGGTATCTGACAAAATTTGGGGGATTAGGGAAAGTTTTCTTCAGGAAGTGACAGTTAAACTGGAATCAGCTGGAAAAGAACAAGCTTTCTCCACAGAAGCTCAGGAGTGAAAGCCTTGAGGCAGGGGAGAGAGTGGAGAATTTGAGAAACTGCGAGAAGGATCCTTGCCCTTCATTGATGAGGAGGCATTGAAGGATGAGGCTGAATGGGCAGGAGATGTTATGGAGGGCTGGCACGTGAGGGGCAACAGAGGCTTGAATGGGAACAGGATGGCATCGACCTGCACTCTGACAGAATGGATTGGAGGGTGTATGTGTGGATGGGGGACATCTGCTCCAATTCTCCCTCATATCTGAGGTAAGCTGGTACCCCAGGGCTCCCTGGGTTTAACCATCACTTCCTGTCGTCCTGCCACAGGTTCACACACAAGCGAGTGAGGGAGCCGGAGGGAGAGGAGTGGTACACACCAGCCTTGAGAAGTAGATGTGAGAGATGCATACTACTTTGATTAGAAGACTTTCTAGATTTTTCTTTGGGCATTTCTCTTATTTCTCAAAGTACAGTCAATGCTTGTTTTTTAACCTTGCTTCTGCCTGATCCTTTGATACCTCTTGGAGGTAGAAGAGGAAACACTAACGTAGCAAAGGCAAAGGGAAGTACTCTGTTGTTTCGTATAAGGGCTGTATCATCAACCAAAAAGATGAAGCTACACTTGAGATAGGGGAAAGTATGTCATTTCAAATGGAAAATTTAGTCATTAACTACATTTTAAAAATTATTAACAAGAAAAGGACCAATGATAGAAGAACACAGATATCAGAGTTTCTGTTTCCCACACTGCAAAGTTGAATTCCATCAGTCATGCCAGAAGGTTAGGATGACCCTGCTCTTCTAGCCTCCTCTCTGCAATCCAATACGAACATTGTGGAAAGCAACACTGTTTGGTGATATTTTCTGTTATGTAAGCTATTTAGAGAATAAATTATTCTACTCATCACTCCATGTATAGTTTTCCACCACAGGGTATTTTCCAATTTTTTCCTTGTAATGCAATGCAACACTTGGTTTCATGGGCAAAAATGTTTTCTGAGTATAGGAACAAATTCCTTCCTCCCCTCCTCTCTCCACCCTCCTGTCCTTCTTTCCACCCTTTCTTTCTTCCTTTTTCCTTCCCTTTCCCTCCTTCCATCAATAAGTATTGTTTATGACATTCAAAGCACTAACTTCAAAATCAAATTTGTGTGAAGTGGCAGTTTTGATCATCATCCCAGCATTGTCCTGAAATGACTCCCATTGACTGATGACCTAATTCTGCCTGGTCAAGTCAGAGGAAGTCTTGGCCACATGGACTTTGTGGCCACAAATCCTGTCTAGCACATTTATTTTGATTCAGCTGGGTCTTCCCTTTTGGGCACCTTTTTTGGAGATGTTTGAGGAAAGATGGAATTTGGAGAAGGGGGTTTTCTTTTTTTCTCCAAAAAAAAGGGGGTTTCTTCTTTTCTCCAAAAAAAAAAAAAAAAAAAAAAGAGAAGGTGACAATACCACTGTACACAATAGAAAAGGAAAACCCAGGCCCCTGATTGAGAGCCAGCAAGCACTGCAGAAACTGAAGCTTGTGCCCACAGGTAAACAACAGCAGCACCCCTACCTAGGAGCAGGGCCAATGCTGTGGAGTCCAGCAGGGAGAGAAGGGGACAGGCAGGAGAAGCCGGGGGAGATTTGCTTACCCAGCTCTCAACAGTACTCGACTAGGGTAATGTGGCCTCCCTAACCAGGTGGTGGAGGCACTGAGGACATCCCACATCTCCCTTAGGCACCATTCCTTTGCACACCTGCCCACCCATCATGCGCTCAGCAAGCATTTATTGAGCACCTTGTATGGACATAACATTGAGATGCTCACATTGTCTCACTCCTCAAGGAGCATAAAGTCTAGTGGGAGGAAGATAAATAGGCCACAGAACACAATCTGTGGCGGAGCAAATAAAGAAGGTGCTCTAACAGAGGGACATTAGCAAATAAAGAAGGTGCTGTCACAGAGGGACATTTTCAGGCACACAGGGAGAAGGGGAGAATTTATTATGGCTGAGTCTGAGATTTAAATATGAGAATATTTAAAATATAGATACTTAAAGTGACAAGATCATGCAATGTACGTGTGAGGTGTCTGATAAACCTTCATGTCAAAGAAGCTTAGTGTATGAAAATTTAATCTCGGAAAAGTTAGGTGGGGCTGTTACGTTACAAATAGGTGCTTTACAACAAAAGATTCTTAAAATAATAAGTATGTCTTATGTTAATATGACATAAAATATTAACAGAAGGCATAGACTTAACAGGCTTTTGAAATGTTAATATAGCTATGAAAATGTGGTTCAAGCTACTAACGTGTCATTGCATATTATTTTTCATAAATATTTCTGTTGCATAAGCTAAAACATACCTGTAATTGGGATCATAAGTGCAAACACCTCTAGGAATAGGACTCAGGCATCAGGAGTTTTTAAAGCTCCCTGGATTGTTCCGCTGTATGGCCAACACTGAGGACCACTGCTATGGAGCGGCACCCCTCAAACTTGGATGTGCAGAGGAAGCTCAGGGGTTCTCTTAAATGGAGGTTCTGACTCAGTAGGTCTGGGGTGGGGTCTGAGAGTCTGCATATCTAATGAAAACTCAGGTAGTGGTGATGTTGCCAACCCAAGACCACATGGTGGAAATGATGTTGGTTTTAAACCTTGTGCACGGTGCATCCTGGGGAGCATCTCATTGTACACTGGGGACTTGATATTTCCGGGGCTCCTCATCCTGGAGTACAAATTGAATTACACAACAATTGCAACTCAAATACCACCAGCTCTCATTTGAGCCAGTTCTCACAGGTGTACCACACTCCCGTCCCCACTCATGGAAAGAGAGTGCTATAAATATGTCCAATAGTCCTGTCATAGTTCTTAGGGGTATGTCACGTGGGCTCACAAGCATGTCCAGTTAACTGCCCCATGGTCATTTCATTTCTCCCTCTTCTCTTGATTAGCTTTGTTACCTTATACTGTGACCCCAAACCCCAGCCCTACACCAGACCCACAACGATTCCAAAGGGGGACAACCAGGAGATATTCTAGCTAAAAGACACCACCTTGTCCTCAGAATCGCTGGTCCCAAGCAGTTCTTATAACTCAGGGTGTTAGGTTTCATCATCTCTTATAATGAGTTCTCTCTGGAAGGTCTTCATGGCTCACAATAAAAAAAAAATTCAGGGGTCCCACCCCACCAAGGCAACAGCCTTGTTTGAATCCGTGCTCATTTTCTAGTAGGAACCACAGCCATACCAAGCTTTGTTTTGTTGCTAGAAAGAACAGGGCAAGCCTGGTAGAAAAAGGAGTATGTGGAGACAGGAGGAAAAGAATTCTCAGAGGGCATTCATGCCAGGGACCTCTGTAGCCACAGTCTCCTCAGCAGTGGGAACACTGCCTGCGACTCTCATCAGTGGGCTATATCTATGCAGGGAGGGCTGGACTCACTTGCAGTATGTTAGTACAGGGCCTTAGAACCTTCTCAGATGGCTTCACAGATGGGGTGTCTCATCCTACAATGGACATGATGTGACTGGGCGATGTTAGGTACAGAAACCTCATCAGTAAAGATTTCTGTGGTTAAGGGAGCACCCCACCTCCGTCTGTTGAACCAATCTCTCTATAAATTCTTCTCATCATGTTTCCAGGTTCTCTGTTTCCTCTCTCCATTTTTTCCATTCCCATCATATGTGTGTAAGATGTACACATAGATGTGGCATGTGTCTACACCCTATGTTATTGGTAAACACATAATTATCTTTTTCTTTGCCAAAATGCACAATTTTTGTTGTGTTATTTGAGAAGCTACTAACGGTTAAAGTGGCCCTCATAATGATTTAAAATGTCCATATGCAGTAATATACAACCTTCAGAAAACACTGGCACAGTGTCTGTTAACATACTGCAGTGTGTGTGTGTGTATTTTAAGACAGGATCTTGCTCTGTCACTCAGACTAGAGTGTAGTGGTATGGTCATGGCTCACTGCAGCCTCAGACTCCTGGGCTCAAGCAATACTCCCACCTCAGCCTCCATAGTAGCTGGGCCTACAGGTAGGTGCCACCATGCCTGGCTAATTTTTTTTTTTCCCTGTAAAGATGAGATCTCACTATGTTTCCCAGGTTGGTCTTGAACTCAAGGAATTCTAGCCTTAAGGAATTCTCTTGCCTTGGCTTCCCAAAGTGCTAGGATTACAGGCATAAGCCACTGCACCCAGCTCTACAGTATAAAATAGTAAATTCCAGGAAAATTTAAATGAGACCAGAATTTCCAAATTTTCCTAGAATTCTAATATGTAAAAACCCAAACTTCCCAAACACACAAATTAAATTAATGCTGGATGTTTCATTTTACAAAGCTTTCATCAGATAGCAGGTTCCTAGAATGCATTCACGTGAAGGTAGCTCTTCAGAAGTTAATCTCCTGCGCAGTATGAAGCAGGCATGCATGCCTCTCATTCTGCATGAAACATTCCAACTATTTTAAATCATGAGGTCTAGATTTAACAGCTTTTCAAGGAAAAAATTATCTAGGTTTTTACATATGTAATGAGAGGATACAGCAAGACCAAAAACCATCTTGAGCCAAGAAAATTTAGTCTTGGAGCAAACAAAGTGCACAAGGATTTCCAGTGTTACAGCAGCCCCTGGCAGAGTTGCAAGGAAAAGCCAAGAGGTCTCCATTCAAGTTATAGTCTGGGCCCAGCTTGAGCACGTGGGTGCCACTACTGCTGGGGCTTCCGGTAGATCAGTGAGGGAGTCACTGGCTGAGGAACACTATCATGTCCACTATATGGGCAGACATCACTAGGCATTGGCTCACTGTTCAGTAGTATTTTCCTACACCTGGTGGGTACATCCAACTAGACTTAATTGGTTTATTAACAAAGTATTTCTGGACTGGAGAAATCTTAGAAAACCATGTACATTGACTCCCTCATTTATTATGCATGAGAAGGCAAATAACTTGCCCAGGACCGTAAGACAAGTAAAGGTTATCGAGTTGAGACTATAGTGCTCTTGGCTTCTAGTGCAAATCCATAAGACTGGTACCATAAGCCTTCATCTCCCACCTCCAAAATGGGGCAACTCTCTGGGGTGACCCTTTTTGTCACTAAAAAATGACCGTGGTGAAACCCTGGGCACAAAGCTTCTCTAGCCATAGCGTGGGCCCAACGGCAGGTTCATGTAACAACCCTGGGCTTCTACAGACTCACTTGCTCCCGAGCCCGGCTCCGTTTTTTCCGCAGCCTCACTGCTAACAGGGATCTCAGCTGTCTCTAATTCTCTCCTTGTGGAAACCTTAGGACCTAATACCTTCAGCTCCTGCATGCCCAGCCATGGCAGGGCATTAATGCTGGCTTGATTTCCTCCAGAAATGAGCAATAGCTCTTCAAGCGTTTTCTACAGGCTCCACATGGCACCAAATCACAGCCCATGGCCACAAGCACTGCCAGCTCCCTCAACAAAATTGGGAACTTTGTGAACCCCATGAGAGGCCTAATTTATTACCTCTCCCAGAGAAAGCAGACTGGGGCAATAATCGTCAAAGTAATATTTACCCCTTAATAACTGCCTATTTTTATACCGGTGTTAGAGGTTAATAGCAGTGTTATTTACTCCTCTGCCAAAAAGAACTGAAGGATGTGAAATGTAGCAGTCAATAAAGCTGAACGGTCAGATAAATAACATTCATATTATTTCCTGACACATCCTTCTGCAACCCAGGGATATAAATAACCCCTAAGAAAGCAGTTCCTGCATTACAAGTTTACTGATGTGTAAAATGTAATTTAAAAGACAGCCTCGAACCCTAGAAGCACTGGATTCTGTAACTCTGTACACCAACAGACAGCCCCATGATTGTGCGCACGCACATGTGTGGAGGCCATCTTCGAATGCACGTTCATTCCCAGAGATACTTATTATCGCTAGTCCGTGAGTGTGGTCATTCCTCTCATTTCCTCTTGACTTCCGGGACGGACACTTCTGCTTTTCCTCCCGCCTCTTTGATGGCTCTTAGTTTTCTTCTCTTATGCTCTTAAGAGAACCTCGTCCCAGTCCCAGGCATTCTGTTTTGGTGCTTTCCTCAGTGGTCCCGCCTGTCTTTGTAGCTGAATCACAAATATGTATCTCCATGCTCTGTCTCCCTGAGTTCTAACTCCTATGCTGACAGGCTCCCTGACTTTCCAGCTGGCATGTATAAGAGGCACCTCGGTCATGGTCTGGCCGCAATGTGGCTCTAAATCCCACCCTTGGCCTGCTCCCTAGTCCCTCAGCCCCTGTGGTCTTCCCTAAACTAGCAAATGGAATTACCATTCATGCAGCTATTTCATGAATATGCCTAGCACCTTTTTTTTTTTTTTTTTTTAATTATACTTTAAGTTCTAGGGTACATGTGCACAACGTGCAGGTTTATTACATGTGTATACATGTGCCATGTTGGTGTGCTGCACCCACTAACTCATTATTTACATTAGGTATATCTCCTAATGCTATCCCTATCCCTCCCCTCTCTCCCCACCCCATGACAGGCCCTGGTGTGTGATGTTCCCCACCCTGTGTCCAAGTGTTTTCATTGTTCAATTCCCACCTGTGAGTGAGAACATGCGGTGTCCGGTTTTCTGTCCTTGCGATAGTTTGCTCAGAATGATGGTTTCCAGTTTCATCCATGTCCCTACAAAGGACACGAACTCATCCTTTTTATGGCTGCATAGTATTCCATGGTGTATATGTGCCACATTTTCTTAATCCAGTCTGTCATTGATGGACATTTGGGTTGGTTCCAAGTCTTTGCTATTGTGAATAGTGCTGCAGTAAACATATGTATGCATGTGTCTTTATAGCAGCATGATTTATAATCCTTTGGGTATATACCCAGGAATGGAATGGTTGAGTTAAATGTTATTTCTAGTTCTAGATCCTTGAAGAATCACCACACTGTCTTCCACTATGGTTGAACTAGTTTACAGTCCCACCAACAGTGTAAAAGTGTTCCTATTTCTCCACATCCTCTCCAGCACCTGTTATTTCCTGACTTTTTAATGATTGCCATTCTAACTAGGCCTAGCACATTTTTAATCCCTCTCTGATATTCCCCTGCTCCCGCTGGGTATTAAAGCCACCAGCAAGTCCTGCAAACCTCCATCCCCGTTCTTTCTGTCTCTGCCCCATCCCCCAGTCCAAGGTCTCCATCTTTCTGATTGCTTTCCCTGCTGCTACTCCAGTCCCTCACTCATTCCCCTCCCAGAAGAGTGAGCTTTTAAAATATGAGTCCAAGGTTTTTCCTTGGCCTACAGGCCCTATGTGACCTGGCCTGTTCCTCTCCAGCCCCTCTCCTTCTCTCATAACCCTCCAGCCACAACAGCCACCTCTTAGTTCCTCAAACAGATCAAGCAGGTTCCTTCTACCCAGAATGGTATGGATCCAGTGTTCCCATGCTGGGTTCCTCCTGTCTACTCCGTGAGGGGTCCTTCCAACCATCCTGTCTAAATACACGCTACTGCCTTTATGACATCATTACTGTTTTCTTCATAGAACCCATCATTTCTTGAAATTACATTGTTCCTAGGTGTGCTTGTGTGTTTATTATTGATCTCTACCAACTTCGACCACCAGAAGAGCAGGGTCTTGGGCTGCCATCTTCATCAGTGTGCATCCAGTGCCTGGGGAGCTATCAGGCACAGAGCAGGCATCTGTATTAGTTTGTTAGGGCTGCCATGAAAGCATCACAGACTGGGTGGCTTGAACAACAGAAATTTATTTTCTTAAGATTCTGGAAACTAGAAGAAATCCAAGATAAGGGTGTCAGCAGTGTTGTTCCTTCCTTCTGAGGCCTCTCTTCTTGGTTTACATATGGCCGACATCTTCCTGTGTCTTCACATGGTCTTCTTTCTTTTTTCTTTCTTTTTTTTTTTTTTTTGAGACAGAGTCTCGCTCTGTCGCCCAGGCTGGAGTATAGTGATGCAATCTTGGCTCACTGAACCTCTGCCTCCCGGGTTCAGGCAGTTCTTCTGCCTCAGCTTCCCAATTGGCTGGGATTACAGGTACCCACCACCACACACGGCTGATTTTTTTGTATTTTTAGTAGAGATGGAGTTTCACAATGTTGGCCAGGCTGGTTTCGAACCCCTGACCTCAAGTGATCCACCCACCTCGGCCTCCCAAAGTGTTGGGATTACAGGCGTGAGCCACTGTGCCGGGCCCACATGGTCTTCTTTATGCATCTATGTCCTAATCACCTCTTCTTTAAGGACATACAAGTCCCAGTCATATTGGATTAGGGCGCACTCTAATGACCCCATTTTAACTTTATCCCCTCTTTAAAGACCTTGTCTCCAAATACAGGCGCATTCTAAGGTATTGGGGGTTAGTGCTTCAACATATGAATTTTGGAGGGAACACAGTTCAGTTCGCACCAACATCTAATACAGGGTAATAGTGATGATGATGAAAACTACCATTATTTTGATCTTATTATGTGCTAGACATTGTTTTAAGTACTTTTCCTGTATTATCTTAATCTTCACAAACACCCTGTAATAATGTCATTATCAGTTCCATTTTCCAGGTGAGAAAACTGAGGCACAAAGAAATTAGGTGACCTGCCTGAGGTCACAGATTATACGTGGTGGAGCCTATTTGATTCTAACATCTGTGGTCTTTACCACCACCCTGTCCAGCCCCCTGGTATTTACAAACCTCTGTTGAATGAATGGATGCAGGGGAAGTGACCTGGAATTCAGCACCTGCACATGCACAGCAGCTAAGGCAGGCACGTGGCCATGCTGCACACATTGTTTCCATGTAACTAAATCTATCCATCTCTTTCTTTATAGCTTCCATGATGGCTCCTTGCCTTGTTTAGAAAGGTCATTCCTTCTCCAACATTTACAAATTTGGGAATAGGTTTTTCTCCCTCATTTTGAGACATGAATTGCTACTTAAATTGGTCATGAGAGTAACTCTTTTCAGGGTGACTTAAACAAGGTTTTTCTTTTGTTCATTCTTTTTTTGTTTTTTTTGGAGGCAAGGTCTCACTCTGCTGCACAGGCTGGAGTACAGTGGTGCCATCATAGCTCACTGCAGCCTCCTACCTCAGCCTCTTAAGTAGCTAGGACTACAGGTGTGTGCCACAACACCCAACTAAGTTAAAATACACATTTTTTTTTTTTTAGAGATAGAATCTTGCTATGTTGTCCAGGCTGGTCTCAAACACCTGGTCTCAAGTGGTCCTCCCATCTCAGCCTCCAAAGTGCTGGGATTACAGGCATGGGACACTGTGCCCAGCCTCCAGTGTTTTTCTTAATCCACAAAACTGGAACTTTTGGCCTTTAATATAACAGTGGTGGTGACTTGAAAATGTGTTGTTTCCAAACCTTCACCAGGGCTTCTTCCCCCAAAATCTCTCTTCTCACTTCATGTTGAGCAGTTGGTAAGTGATGTGACACATTTTCTAAGCCAAAATCTCTAAACTTTTCCTGTTAGCTACTTTTGACTTCTCTGAAGTCCTCAGGCAAAGCAGGGAGATAAGTGTGGGTGGTGGGATGCGGGGGCAAGGTGACTGTGACTATAGACATATGACTATTCTTCTCTCTACTTGGAATCCCTAAACATCATGGCAGACAGAATGGGAGGACAGGCCCTGCAGTGATCAGGGGAAAAGGGGAGTGAAAATGCAAGATGCTACAAGAAAATGATGTGACCAAGCTGACTTGGAGATTGACCCAGTAAAACTTGGAACTTTATTAGTCGTAAATATCTTAGTCTGTGAAAAAACAAATACTGCTGAAATATCCTTAGTGTGTCATGTCCCATTCTGGAAATTTCAGGCAGTTGCAGTCTGGCATCACATGGCACATCATCACTGTCCCTTCTGCAGATTTCTGAGAATAAAAAGAATTGGTTGGAAAAACTTCTAACATTCTCCATCGGTTTGTAATCAGTGAATACAGTAAGTGTAGGGAGTTGATGACTGCTTGCAGAGTACATTATTTTATGTATCTTGTGAGAGAGGTTGAGAGGGTTCTGTTTAAAAAGGCTACCCTAATAAATGATTTACCAGGGCAGCCAGAGATCAAAGAAATTGCTCAGAAATTGTATCTCAGGGCACCTAAAATTCAGAGTTTATGGAAGCCCTCAGAACCCCAAACCTTTTATGACTTTTATATTAGCTAACCACTAAATTTTCAAAGCAGTGTGACTGCCATGGGTTTTAATAAGAGCTGCATGGCCCAATCCTTCCTCTGTTAATAAATGGAACGACGATGTCGCTGAGAGACAATTTGAAAATATGGCACATGTCATGGAATATCTAATATGGAGCAAGGCTCGGGCTGGGTGGTGGAAATTTTAAATTCTGATGAGAAAAAAAATTGACCCAAAACAAATCCCTCATACTTTGAAACAAAATGATAGGAATTCTGCCTTGGACATAATGCCTTAGCTGGAGTCTGTACATCAGAGAACTGTGAGAGGCTGAAGAGCTCCAGAGATTAGAAACCAAGTTTAGTGCTCTTAGAGCAGGCTGGGCACTGACTTACTCCTCATCACCGTTGACAATGATGAAAGTTCCCCAGCACCCCTAGGACTTTAGAGAGTTTCCCTAGAACTAGCTGGTGTTCCTCCTCCCAAGCAAGCCATGGTTCCAATCTCAAAATGGAGAACCAAACATGGGCAGGATAGTGGTCCTCAAAGTGTGTTCCAGGGACCCTTTGAAGGTTGGTCCCGGAGACCCTTTTAGGTGGTATGTAAGGTCAAAACTATTTTTGTAATAATTCCAAGACACTATTTGCATTTTCCATTCTCATTCTGACATGAGCAGCCACCAACAAGACTGAGAGAAGGATCACTCAACTGAATGCTGCTCAGATTGCAGAATTATGAGCACATAAAATGGTGGTTGTTTCCAGCCACTGAGTTTGGGGTGCTTTGTTTTGCAGCCATAGATCATTGGAACAGTCATGCCAGGGATGCATGTTGAGGCTGGTAGTATTGGTGACCTTTATTGGTGATCTTTTCTTTGTTTGAGACAGAGTTTTGCTCTTGTTGCCCAGGCTGGAGTGCAATGGTAGGATCTCAGCTCATTGCAACCTCTGCCTCCCTGGTTCAAGCGATTCTCCTGCCTCAGCCTCCTGAATAGCTGGAATTACAGGCACCCACCACCACATCTAGCTAATTTTTGTATTTTTAGTAGAGACAGGGTTTTACCATGTTGGTCAGGCTGGTCTTGAACCCCTGACCTCAGGTGATCCACCTGCCTTGGCCTCCCAAAGTGCTGGGATTACAGGCATGAGCCACCGTGCCTGGCTGGTATTGGTGATCTTGATGGGGGACCACTCTAATTTTTTTTCAGCCATTTGAGGACTCAGTCTGGGTGTCACCAAGGAGAACATTTGATAAAGGATCACTCACAGAAATGGAGATCAGAATTACTGATTTCTTAGCATATTGATGGCTTGAATCAGAAAATGAGGGTATACACACAGCCGTGGTTTCCCCTCACAGACAGAACTAAAGGTGGTTACTGACAGTTGAAGGAGATTTCTGCCGATGAGTAACTTTGAGGAAATTCATTGAAATCATGATGACGATGGTGGTGATGATGATGATAATGATTGTGTGATGCAGATGGAACTTGGCCCAGGGACTCCAGAGTTCTGAACCAAGAGAAATGCGTGTTGGAGAGAACATGTTGTCATGGAGAGAGGATAGGCACTGGCATCAGAAGACCTGATCCACGTCCTAGCTTCATAATCTTGGACAGGTCATTCCTCCCACCTTAAGTTCAGTTTCCTCACTGCTAAATGCAGACAGTGTACTTCCTCCTCCTCCTCCTCACAGAGTTTTCATGAGGGTCAAGCAAGAGAATGTGGAAGTGCTCTAGAAAGTGCTGCAAAGGGGAAGAATATGAAGATACGATATGTGAGCTTGCTGCTGGAAGGAATCTTCCTGATACTTAAGCAGTTATGAAAAAAAGTAACAGGTGATAAAAGACCCTTTTGCAAGAAGTTTTTGAAGTTTGTTTTGTTTTGTTTTGTTTTGTTTTTTTTTTTGAGACGGAGTCTTGCTCTGTCTCCCAGGCTGGAGTGCAGTGGCCGGATCTCAGCTCACTGCAAGCTCCTCCTCCCGGGTTTACGCCATTCTCTCGCCTCAGCCTCCCAAGTAGCTGGGACTACAGGCGCCCGCCACATCGCCCGGCTAAGTTTTGTATTTCTTTAGTAGAGACGGGGTTTCACCGTGTTAGCCAGGATGGTCTCGATCTCCTGACCTCGTGATCCGCCCGTCTTGGCCTCCCAAAGTGCTGGGATTACAGGCTTGAGCCACCGCGCCCGGCCTTTGTTTTTGTTTTGAGAGTTACTGGACTTGCTGCCTCCTACAGCTGTCAGCCAGGGAAAGGTGATGTGGTGCCACAAATAAGTGCAAGCTCTGTGTTCCTGATGTCTGGAAGGTGTAGCATTTTCTGTTCTATTTACTGTCATCATGTATAAGCTAGTCATGTCCTAGTTGTTCAACACTGTCCGAAAAATTGGGGATGGGGATTGAAGCACAAAAAGCAGGTCCTTCCTTTCTAGCCTGCTCATGGTGCATAGAATAATCCCTGTCGCCTTCCCAAAGATGGCCATGTTTGAATCCCAGAACCTGTGGATGTGTTAGGCTATGTGGCAAAGAGGAATGAAGGTTGCAGATAGGATTATGGTTGTTATTAGTTGACCTTGAAGTGGGGGAGTATCCTGGGTTATCCACGTGCATCCAACATAAGCACAACGGTCCTTAAAAGCAGAAGAGGGAGGCAGTGGAGGAGAAGCAGAGGGAAGGCTGGTAAGAAGGACTCAGCTGGATGTTGTAGGTGTTGAAGATGGAGGAAGGGGCCAGGAGTCCAGGGATGTGAGCAGCCTTTAGGAGCTGGACGAGGAAAGGAAAGGCATTCTCTCCTAGAGCCTCCAGAAGGAACAAATCCTGCCAACACCTCGATTTTAGCCCCATTAGACCTATTTTGTACTTCTGACCTCCAGAGCTGTAAGAATAAATTTGCATTGTTTAAGTCAACAATTTCCTGGTAATTTATTACATCAGCAATTGAAAACTAATATATGGCCTGACATCATCTTAGGCAAGCTACCTTTGTGGGAGGACTGGGCAGAAGAATGGGAAGATTTGACCCAGGGCCACATATGATGTCAATGGAATTTTAGTTCCATTTGCCATGATACGTTCAAAGACCTAAACCAGCAGGCAGCAAGGAAGGTCTGAGATTTTCCCATTTGTGAAGCTGTAGTTGTATAGGCAGGAAGTGGTATCAGCACCAAGAGCCAAGCTGCATACAGTTTACCATCTGACATCTCCGCATTGACATATTTGGCTTTTGTCTGGCTTCCCCTCCCTGGAATATAAGCTGTGTCAAACTCACTGCTGTGACCTCAATGCTTAAAATAATCCCTGGGCCATAGTAAGTGCTCAAGAATTGCTTACTAACAAATTCACTTATTCAACACATTTTTGTTAAGACTGTGTATCAATAATCAATACTAGACAGTAAGTTAATTGTGAGCAGAGAGTTTTATCTGTTTTGTTAGCCACTGCATTTCTGTATGTAGAGCAGTATCTGGCACTCAGTAAACATTTATGGAATAGTTGAATGAATGATTTAAAGAGTAACACACAAAGGCTCTGCTTTTGAGGAGTATATAGTCTAGGGACTTCAGTTTTTAGGCTTGTCAGTATAGCCACTTGTACCAAAATTGAACTTTATTTCCTCTCCCAAATTTTCAATAATTCGCAATGACTTGTCAATTCAATGTGTTGCAGGGGAGGAGAGGTGACGGCATGAAGTGGGGCTGGAGAAATGACGTGGGGTTCCTAAGTTAATATTTTTCCAGGTAATATGAGGATTTATCTAGACAAATAGAGTATTTGTTGAAACAATTTCTATTTTTATTATTTTAATATGTGTATGCATATTTGCAATTTGACTACGTTACATGCTCAGTGTAAAAGAGTCAAGCAGCAATGGATTCCCCACCTTCGCAGTTCCACTCCAAACCCTCTCAGAGGTAGCCACTATTCACAGTTTGGTCTGTGTTCCCTTCTTTTCAAATATCTTAATAGAGGCCTTGTTTTCAGAACTGCTTAAAATAAGTATAGGCCTAGTCCTTGATATGAACCAAAATTGCTGAGAAAACAGCTTAAAAATACATACTAAAAATAATACGAAAGACAACTGTGTAACAGAAACCCCTAGATGGGAAAAGTTTTTTAAATTGCTGTGATTTCTACAATAGCTGGTTTTCCATGCTCTATGTTTTGTCCCTTTAAAATTACCAGGAGCCCTAAATCTGTTTGCCTGGGAATGAATAAATAAGCCTTTACTATCAACAGCAAAAAAGAGTCTTTCCTGACATTTACAGGGATGATATTTTTGTGAAAAGTTGAGTGAAGTACTTTGGAAAACTTTGTGTTTTGCAGCAATATAGGGAGATGAGGTTATCAGTTGCTATCTCTCATCCAAATAATTCTCACCCATGATGACATCAAACCCTTCCAGAAGCAAGATATGTCGGCAAATCAGGGCTGAAGCCCAGGCGGTAGTCGGATGGCTGTCCTTGAACTTCTCTCTTACTGTTATATTCTCTCCTAACCTTGTGTTGGCCTGACATTTAAAGGCTAAGTTTATCTTAAAATAATATTTAATATTTATGTGTCTTTTTACAGATTATGAAGCAGTTTTCTACCTTTTTAAAAAATTTGATCCATGAACTTTTCAAGAGATGTGTGTTATTGCTGTTGTGGTGACCATTAGCTCTCATTTCTCAGATGAGGAAACTGAGGCTCAGTGAGCCTGAATGACTTGCCCAAAACTATAAGGTCAGTTAGTGGTGGAACTTCTGCCCTCAAATTTCTTGTCTTTTCCTGGAAGCAGTGTTGGTCCCTAGGTAAGAAACCACAGTTCATAACCTCCTGTTATTGTTATCAAAACCTTCACCAACTTATTGGAAAAACAATAATTATAAAAATAATAAAATTAGATAAGATGTTCTATTGCATTTTGTTCATCCAGCAAATACAAGGTATACACTGTGCCTCTCTAAGGTGGTCTCCCAAGATGGAGAATGGACTTTCTTGAGGGAGAATCCCCAGGATGTGCATGTGGGCATCTCTGACTTTTCTACTGCACTGGCTGCAAGCCCTGGCTAGGGCCCCGGGTAACGACTTTCACATGAATCCAGGGCTAGGAACTCCCATTTTGTCCAATAGGTCACGGAGGCTCCCCACAGCATATTCACTGGCCTCCCTCACTCCAGTATCCCTCTTCCCCTGGCTTGCTGCCTCATTGTCCATACTACCCTCACAGCAGGCCGGAAACACAGACAAGTGGGGCTGACAATACAGGAGCCTTCCAAGACTTTAGAGTTTAACAACGGGTCTGGAAAGATGGGAAGCCCAAAGGTAGGACCTCTAGGCCTTCCTGGAGAGTGTGGCAGGCTTCAAGTGCTCTGCCCCACTAGCTCCATTTGTGCACATGATTGGAAAACAGCATTATGGGAAAGTCCTTCAGTGAATAAATACAAGATGGTGGTGGAAGATGGGGGTGGGGATTGAGTTTGAATCCTGCCTCTGCCACCTCATAACTACAAGACTTCCTAACCTCTGTGACTCTGTCTTATCATGAAAGCAAACTGGAGGTAGCATTATCTTCCATTCATGGTATTTAAGGCTGTTATAACAACTCAATGAGTCATTAAGTAAAAGCACTTTAAAACCTATAAAATACCAAAAAAACCACCCCACATCTGTTTGATTTTTGTTGTTGTTGGTTTGTCTTTCAGATGGAAATCTCTGCCCATAAAAATCTTCCACAGTAAACAGACACTGATACAAACACACTGGGCTTCCTTCTATTACCTCATCATCCATGTGCTCCTTAAAATTGATCACTAGTGACTTCCTCTCTTCTCCCTTTCCCTGTCCTTACTTAATTCCTTTCCTGAATGACTTATCTTAGTACCAAGCTTTGTCCTCCTTCCCAAGTAGCCCAGTATGAAGAGAACATGAGGGAGACTCATTTAGTAGTGGGGAAAGTAACTACTGGGTGAAAATGACATTGAAGTTTTCCCAACGTCAGCAACACTGCTCAGACTACTACTCCGATAGTTAATCAAGCTGGACTTCTAATGTTAGGGACTGAGTTTTTTTGTCCCCCAGTATGTACTTTATCTTCTATAATAACAATGAAAATACAGACCACCCAATTTGGAAGTGGACAAAGAGCTTGAATAGATAATTTCTTCAAGGCAGATATACAAATGACCAACAAGCAAATGAAAAGATGCTCAACACCTCTAACGTTAGGGAACTGCAGCTTAACACCACAGTGGGATGCCACTGCACACCCATAGATGGCTATGCTTTTTTTTTTTTTTTAAAGGAAAATAGCAAGTGTTAGGATGTGGAGAAACTGCAATCCTTATACACTGATGGTGGGAATGTAAACAACTCAGTTGCTGTGGAAAACAGTTTGGTAGTTCCTCAAAAAGTTAAATATAGAATTACCATATTACCCAGCAATTCCACTCCCAGGTATATACTCCAGAAAACTGAAAACAAGTACTCAAATGCATGGACATACATGTTCATAGCAGCATTATTCACAATAGCAAGGTGGAGACAGTTCAGATGCCCACAATTGGATAAATGGATAAACACTGGTGGTGCATACATACAATAGAATATTACTCAGGAATAAAATGGAATGAACCACCGACACAGGCTACAACATGATGAACCTCAAAAACATTAAGCTAAGTGAAAGAAGTCAGATACGAAAAGGTCAAATATCACATGATTCCATTTATAGGGGCTATCCAGAATAAATAAATCCAGAGAGACAGAAAGTAGATCAGTGGTTGCCTGGGGCCCGGATGGGCATAGGGGAATGAGGAGTGACAGCTTAATGGGTATGCAGTTTCCTTTTGGGTTGATTAAATGTTTTGGAACTAGACAGAGGTGATGGTTGCACACCACTGTGAATGCACTAAATGCCACTGAATGGGTCACTTAAAATTAAACTGGTTTTATGTCATGTGAATTTCACCTCAGCTGAATTAAAAAACACAAAAAGCCATGGAACCCCAAAGCTATAGTAGGGTTGTTTGTTTCCAGAAAGACGCCCAGCAGTGCAGGGGTCTGCTTGGAACAAGAACCTGAGCCAGCTGAGCAACTAGGCCACTAATGAGCTCCCCTCCTTCCCAGAAGCAAATGTTTCTCCTCCTCCTCCTCCCAGCCATTCATTAGGCTCCAACCTGCTACTTGTCAGGTAGCATTAGTTGTACCAGTATCCTGGGGACTGGGGTACCCTTGCTGTCTTCCTGGTTCCTTATTTATTATGTTAATGAGAACATAACCAAGGTTCTGAGACAGAAACTCTGAGATGGATATTTGGGCTCTATTCAGTGAGCAGGTGGTCTCCACAGGGTGCTGTGGAAGGACTCCCACCAAGATGTCTGGTTTCAAACCCAACTGTGTCACACAATTGCTCTATATTCTTGAGCAAGTCAGTTCTGAGGCTGAGTTTTCTTACCTTAAAATGAGACTAAACAAAATTTTTCTTAATTAATTTCAATGTCCAGAAGCAGATTGCCTTGGCAACCCCTCACTTGCAATCTCTCTGGGTCTGAGCCACCATCATCTTTTCCTTGACAAATGCAATGGCCTCCTAACTGATCCCCCTGTGTCTGCCTGTGCCCTCTTCCCAGCATAAGACCAGCTCTTTCATACTTAAGGCAGACCACCACATTCCTCCTCGAAGCCCTCCAGAGAAGCCAGGCACGGTGGCTGAATGCCTGTAATCCCAGCACTTTAGGAGGCAGAGGCGGGCAGATCACTTGAGGTCAAGAGTTGGAGACCAGCTTGGCCAACATGGTGAAACCCTGTCTCTACTAAAAATACAAAAATTAGCCAGGCATGGTGGTGGGCACCTGTAATCCCAGAACTCGAGAGGCTGAGGCAGGAGAATCACTTGAACTAGGCGGAGGTTGCAGTGAGCAGAGACTGTGCCACTGCACTCCAGCCTGGGCGACAGAGCCAGACTCTGTCACAAAAAAAAACAAAACCAAACAAACAAAAACCAACCCTCCCAGAGCTCTCAGCTCACTCAGGGTAAAAGCCAGGTCGTGACACTGGCATTCATGGTCCCACACGAGAGCCTGCCTGCTGCTGCTTCAATCACACCTCTTAGCACCCATGGTCCCTTGCTCACTCCACTCGAAACCCGGAGGTCTCCTTTCTGTTTCTGCCTCACGGCCTTTGCACTTGCTGTTCTTCAACCTGAAAGGTTGTTTCTGCACTTAGTTCCTCCAGGTCTTAACACAAATGTCATCTTACTTTAAAGTCTTCTCACCTTGGCAGTTTTTATCCCTCTTTCTTGCTTAGTTTTTGTTTTATATTACATTGCAGTTAACACCATTCCACACATAATACCAAACAGTGTCTTCTTTATTTGTTTATTATCTGTCTCCCCCTAAAATGTAAGTTCCCTGAGATTTTTTTTTTCATTGCTATATCCAAAATGCCTAGAGTCGTTCCTGGAACATAGTAGGTGGTCTATAAACATGAACCAAATGAATTATTTTGAAGATCAAAGACAATGAATGTGAAGGTACTGTACAAATGTACAATGTTTGGTTATTCATATGAAAACGAAGTTTCCTCGATATACCAAAGTCTACACCAGTAGAATCGAATTTGTGATATTTGGAAAAAGCAAATAACAACAATAAAAATTTTCAGTTGGAAAACTGCTGTGAGCCTCAAAGGATATTTTAGGATCTGACAAAGCCTATTTCTAGACTCTCATCCCAAATGGCACTGTTCATTCAGCTTCCCAGAACTCATTTCATCAACCTTAACAGAACCGACTTCAGATGAGCAGGTTTCTGACGTGTGTAAGTTGAAAGAGCCTGGGTATTTCATAGCTGGTGAGGGATTGTATGGATATCAAATTGGCTTTTTATTTGCTACTCCAAAATTAAATTAGGAATGAAAGTAATTTGGTTCAATGAAAATAAAAAACTAAACTCAAAGTCGGGAAAAAAGGCCAAATCACACAGAGGTCAGGACTGCCAGGAAGGGTCCTTCTTAAAGTCTTATAAATAGAAGGTAATTTCTAAAATGTCAAGGGTTTCTCGGCTCAATTAAAATTATTTGTAGCACAAATGGCTGAGACCAGGGAGTGCTTTAAACCATGGAAGTGCAGTAACAAGAATAATAAGCAACTAGGTTATTGTTGTTCAGGAGACGTCTTATTTAAATGTTGAAGAATTTCAATCATGTCAGATGCCAGAAAGGGCCAGTTATAAAGGGAGTGAAGCTGTTGTCCTTCAGATTCTTTTCCTCCTGCTTTTGCTCAGAAATAGGAAACAGCCAAGAGCCATTTTGTGATCGAAACAACTTCATTTCCCATGTCCATTTGGAAGAAAGAGTCATAACTCAACGAATACACATTTAGGACGGGTTGGGGAATGGCTGTGATGCCGCAGCCCTGAGCTAAGAGCATATAACTTCTATCTAAATGTGTTTTGGACTCTGTGCCTGTCATCTACTAAAGGATGAATTTTGCAAATATTATGAACTTATCCATTAGGGAAGCGAAAACAAATATCTGATAGACTCAGCTTTTATCACAGATAAATAGTTCTTTACATAGCAAACCCAAGAGTGTTTGGCACAGCCTCGCAATGTCCAGTGAAGTGTCAATTCAAGCTAGAGATGTGATAGTTTATTGTCAACATAGACTGTCGTCACTTATGGCCATAATCGGGAAAACTGCTGATGATTGATACTGATGGCAATGATGATTACTCTTGCAATAAGCTTAATTAAAATAATGAAGTGCTACTGCATGTGACTTCGCTGTGGCACACGAAGGATGTTGTATAGGTGCCACAAACAAGTCACCAGACAGCATGGGGTTCATCTTTCAATCTGGACACACCTGGAAAGCCCCAAGGTATTGCGTGTGATTCTTGAGGTCCTCTGCCTTCTCTCCTGGGATCACAGTTCTTTATTCCTCTGCACACATAATTGCTGGAATAAGTGCAATGACAGAGGTCTGCTGGTTACTGGTTTCAGCTGCAAATCCAGCCCAGGAGATGGTTTGTCTCCTCCTGGTCAGTCTTCCCGCGGAGCTACTTATCGAACTCCATGGGGATGGTGATTTAACCTGGGTGCTATGAGTAGCTTCAATCTCCCCCCACCACTGGCAACAAACCCCATCAAAGGTGAGGGAAACCCTGTGGAGAGAAATGCTTCTGACCTCCTGGAACACCGGCTCAGAAATCGCACCCTCCATTGGCCTACACCATCCAGTTCATTTTTCTTCCCAGTTTCTTGCTGCTAACTTTTCCTCTGTTCTTCAGCACCTGGGGTGTAGGGGAGAGGGGAGGAGAAAGAATAAAAACCTTTGAGGGACATTTGAACCACCCAGAAGGCCAGCCTCCAACCCAGCCCTGAGACCATTTCCTATAATTGGTGAGGGCCTTAAAAACACAAACAGCCCTCATCCACGTCAGGAAGATCAAAGGAACATTTACCCACTCACTTAACTCAGAAAAAATAAAACACCAGCGCAAATTGTGGGCTTTTAACTATCTTGCGGGACCAAAAACCTAATCAGAGTGCAGAGGACTATAAACATCTAGGAAGGGAAGCAGACAGTCATTAAAATTTGATTATGAGACTAGCAGCTCTGATAGGACCTTGTAGACTCAGAGAAGAAAAATCCTGGACTGACAGGGCACCTTCCCTGTAGAGGGGTCTGCATGAGAGTGGAGAGAGTGAGTGAACAAAATCAGCCTGGAAAATCTTTCCTTCACATGTGTAAGAATTTGGAGCCACACAGGCCTCTGCAACTTGCCTCCTATTAAGAAGAGAAAAATTGGCCTCTGAAGTTCATGGAGTTTTTTTTCTTTTTTTTTTTCCTATCAGCTTGCTCATGAAACATTCATCATATGTCCATCACAGGAAAATACAAACCTTCACAGAGCTTACCATAGTGACATCTCTGGTTACTGGGAACTGGGATTTGTTTCATTCGTTCATTCACTCAGGCATTCAGCAAATATGTATTGAGCATCTGCTTTGTGCCAAGCTCTGTTCTGGGTGCTGAGGATGTAACAGTATGCAAAACAGAGATCCTTGCTCTGATGGATCTGAGGAAGTGCTTCCTGGACAAACTGGGATTGGAGTCAGAAGAAATATCAAGGCAAGTGATTGAAAGGAAAGAGGGACAGGAATGGCATTTCTGGAGGGCCGCCCTGTGACCGGCACAATGCTTGTGGCTTCCGGGTGTTCTCGCTTTCACAGTGCCAACCAGGAGTGGTGGCTCATGCCTGTAATCCCAGCACTTTGGGAGGCTGAGGTGGGCGGATCACTTGAGGTCAGGAGTTCCAGACCAGCCTGGCCAACATGATGAAACCTCATCTCTACTAAAAATACAAAAAATTAGCTGGGCTTGGTAGCCTACACCTGTAATCCCAGCTACTCGGGAGGCTGAGGCTGGAGAATCGCTTGAACTGGGAGGCAGAGGTTGTGGTGAGTCGAGATCATGCCACTGCACTCCAGCCTGGGCAACAGAGCAAGACTCCGTCTCCAAAAAAAAAAATAGTGCCTTCTGTTGACACTCACCTGATTGCAACAAGTTAATGCAGTTAATGTCAAAATTGCTGAGGTCAGAACCTCAGGCTGTTTGTCACCCCAACTCTAAAGTGCTCTCTGGAGTCTAAATGACTTCAAGAAGTCACTCTTGGATGAAGATCTTGCCTGCAGCAAAGTAAAACCATACATTTTCAGGGACCCACATCTAGTCTATTAATTAGTCCGTTAATTGTATCACTCTTGGTACTATTAACATCCTGGATTGAACAGTCCTCTGCTGTGGGTGGCTGTCCTGTGCATTGCAGGGTATGTAGCAGCCTCCCTGGCCTCTACCTATTAGATGCCAGTAGCATCACCCCAGCTGTGACAACCCAAAATGTATGTCTCCAGACGTTGCCCTAGATGACAAAATCACCATGGATTCTTGTTATTGTTGTTATTGTTTTGTTTTTTGAGATGGAGTCTTGCTGTATTGCCCAGGCTGAAATGCACTGGCATGGTTTCGACTCACTGCAACCTCCACATCCCAGGTTCAGGAGATTCTCCTGCCTCAGCCTCCCGAGTAGTTGGGATTACAGGCACATACCACCATGCCCGGCTAATTTTTGTATTTTTAGTAGAGACGGGGTTTCACCATGTTGATTAGACTGGTCTCAAACTCCTGACCTCAAGATCTGCCCGCCTCGGCCTCCCAAAGTGCTGGGATTACAGGCGTGAGCCACCGTGCCTGGCCTAAAATCACCATGTTGAGAACCAGTGACCTCATGTGCACTGAATTAACCTTAAATACATCTGTTTAAGAGAAACTCACAGAAACCTCAGCACTCATTAAGCACCACTGATTCAGCCACTTGTTGTGGAGCCACTGCTGTGTGCCAGGACAGGATGACGAGACTCTAGGTGAGATCACAGCTATCTCCCACCCCCTGGCCCATAACAAGACCCTCCCCTTTGGCTTTCTTGCCACCAGCCTGCTGCCTGCCACAGCCTCTCCATAATCTACACCATTTCTATAAAGAGATCTGAACTATTACTCCTCTCTTTAAGACCCTCAACAGCCTTAGAGGATAAAATCCCAATGCCTGTTAGGATACCCCAGACCCTTCACCATCTGGCCTCAGTCACCTGGGTAGCCCCTCTACCCCAGTCTCCGACTGAATGGTCTAGTCCCCTCCACCTTCTCTGTCTGTGCCCCAAATGGGATCATGCCCCCTCTGCCCTGACCACACCCCTGTCTCCACCCTTGCCTTGGCTCCAATTCCCCACTTTGTAAAAATTAATTTTTGTGGGTACATAGTAGGTATATATATTTATGGGGTATGTGAGATGTTTTGATACAGGCATGCAGTGTATAATAATCACATCAGAGTAAATGGGGTATTCATCACCTCAAGGATTTATACTTTGTGTTATAAACAATCCAATTATACTCTTTTAGTTATTTTTAAATGTACAATTAAATTATTATTGACTATAACCATCCTGTTGTACTATCAAATACTAGGCCTTATTCATTCTATTTTATGTACCCATTAACCATCCCCACCTCCCCCTCAAACCCCCTCTATTCCTTCCAGCCTCTGGTAGCCATCCTTTCATTCTCAATCTCCATGGGTTCAATTGATTTGATTTTTAAATCCCACAAATAAGTGAGAACATGTGATGATTGTTTTTCTGTGCCTGGCTTGTTTCACTTAACGTAATGATCTCCAGTTCCGTCCAAGTTGTTGCGAATGACAGGATCTCATTCTTTTTTTATGGCTGAATAGTACTCCATTCTGCATGTATCATGTTTTCTTTCTCCATCTGCTGATGGATCCTTAGGTTGCTTCCAAATCTTGGCTATTGTGCAGTTCCTCACCTTTAAGTCACAGAGGCTCATGAGCCTTTAAAGCTTAGATGCAATTCCAACTCTTCAGTTAAGTCTTTCTCAAGCCTTTAAAAACAAATGGCTTCTGGAACTATATCCCCATAGTACCCCGTCCACACATCTGCTGTGCGTCGTGCTTCAGCTGGCCTGTCCTTTCATCAGCAAGTGTGTGCTGAGGACCTCCTGTGCGCCAGGCACTCTTCTAGACCCCGGGAGAGAGAGGTGAACAAATCTGGCAAGATCTGCCTTTGCCAAGCTTACACTCTAGATAGGGAACTAGAAAAGAAAATAAATGACCAAACATAGTCATAGGGTCATGGTGCCTGGTACTCGGTTTTGGGAATAGAAATGAGCTAGGTCCAATCCCTGCTTTCAAGGAGCTTATGGTCCTGGGGATGGGAATAGAGGGGAGCATGAAATGAGGGAGTAGAAGTAGGGGGTTAGGGGAAGAGGAGGAAAGAGCATCTAAATACTGGGCCCAAGTGTGAGGAGTCCCCAAAGTCATGGAGAGGTCAATGAGCAATGGCCAGAAACCACAGGGAAGGCTGATTTAGAAACTACTGGAGAACCTTCTGAGAGGGTCAGGACATTGACAAGGTAGAATGCATTCTAGGGAGGCCCAGCCTGAGAGGGAAGAAGAAGAGACAGTTTCCAGAAATGCTTAGATGGAATCCCCATCCAAATTTACCTCAGTCCAGAATTTTCCCCTTTGCTTTAAGGCCACTTGACGATAGCGGTCAAGACAGAACTGGAAGCCCTAAGGTCACATCCCTGATTCATATCCTGTGCCTGAAACCCTGCTACATCCTGAATTCCTGTGCTCCTCGGGTAAGACTTCCTGGTGGAGATGGAGCTAAAGAAACTAAAAAACACTCCCACCCTTATTAGGACAGACGTCATTTGCACATAAGGTCAGACAAATTTCCATAATGCCACCTGCTATGGACTGAACATATTCCGACTGAACATATTCATGTGTTGAAAACTACTCCCCAATGTAATGGTATTAGATGAGGTTTGGGGAGGTGATTTGGTCATGAAGGTGGACCCCTCAAGAATGGGATTAGAGCCCTTACAAGTGGCCGAAGCAACCAGAGTATTCCTTTTCCATGCGAGGACATGGCAAGAAGGTCCCACCCAGAACCCATAAGCAAGCCCTCACCAGACATTCAATCTGCCTTCATTGTGGACTTCAAAGTCTGTGGGAACTGTGAGAAATAAATTTCTGTTGTATATAAGCCACTCAGCATATATAATTTTATTTTAGCTGTCAGGTCAAATGGACTAGATACTATGCTTGAGGGGACCTCCAGGAATAGATAAAGGCTGTACCCCATGTCTCCTGCAAAACAAGGGGTACAACAGAATATCTAAAATAAAAAGCCAAAATTCATCCCAAGAAGTTGACATTAAATCGTCATTAAGACCCTGTGGGTCTTTACTTGCCCTGTTTTCCACGGTTTGTCTGAATTCTCTCCCACCTTCTCACCATGCTAAGACTGCGAGGGTGTGTTGACTTTCATTGCCTTGAAATAGTTAATCTTTGCAACCAAGGTTCCAAATGGGAGGTTTAGACTGGGAATCGGCTCCCTCTGCGTGTAGGTCATTTAAGAGCTCAATCTCATCTTTGAAATATAGATTAACCAGGAGAGTATGAGTTCAGCATTTCTCTATAATGTTGTTTCATTGATCCTGCAGGCCAACTGGACATGGCTTCAGACGGATACCTAAAAATTAGTTTTAAAACTTTCCCATCTTTTAATATTTTATAACCTGTCAGAAAATCAATTATGGACTCTGCCCCCTTTCAACGCTTGGTTTCATAGGAGCTGATGTTTAACCAAAGCAAGGTTCTTTCCTCTCCTTTACAAAAAGCAATGGACAAGTTTAGAGTAAATGATGACTTCATGGAAATTCGTGGATTTGTAAAGATTTAGAGATGAATTGAATAGCTTTGACCTGCCATATCCACAGCTTGGGTTTCTCTCTCTCCCGAGCAATAGCCAGCAAATGGTTTCTCTAAACGCTGGGAGAGATCAGGGATCCAGAGGTCAGTATTGTGGGAACCCAACCATAATTTACACTTGTCAAATATCTTGATATAGTTCTTCAAGCCCAGTGAATCACAAAGGGCCTTTCCCCAAAATGTGTCCTTCCTCTTATGCACACACATGCACATGGAGCACAATCTTTCAGGTTAAAATTTTTTGTTTTCATTTTTTAGTTTAGAAGGATTTAAGGGACAAATAAAGATTAGGAGATATGCCAGAGCGATTTTTATTTTTTCTTTTTCTGTATTTCATAAAGTTTCTAATATGAACATATATTAATTTTGTAAGAGAAAATAAAGTTAAAAAAAAAGAACCTAGGTAAAGTCTAACTAACATAACGCTAAGAATCCATGTTGAAAGACAGTGGAATTAATTTTAGGTTAACAATAAAAATTTCAACTTCCATAGCATGCATACTCCAGTCACTTCTGAATGGCCATATTCATCAAAGTGAACTGTAGTTTGTCCCATGCAAATAGGTAGAAGTCAGGAACCGTAGTGCACATCTATAGTCCCAGCTACTTAAGAAGCTGAGTCTGGAGGATCCCTCAAGCCCAAGAGTTCAAGGCTGCAGTGAGCCATGATTGTGCCACTGAACTTCAGCCTGGGCAACAAAGGGAAACCCTGTTTCTATTAAAAAAGAAAAAGAAAGAAAATAGGTAGATTAAGTATTCATGTTTAAGAAATGGGTGAGGAAGAAAGAGAGAGAGGAAAGGAAGGAAGACAAGAGGGAGGAGAAAGAGATAAATCCTGGCCAGGATGAAAGGGGAGAAAAAGAAGGGGAGTTGTAGAATGAAAAAAGAAGGTGGATCGAGTCAGATGCTATTGAACTGATAAAGTGTTCTGTTCTGTTGGGGAAATTCCAGCTGGCCTCACACCCATGTTTATTGCAGTAGGTAGCAGCAGAAGTATAATACCTCTCATCCCTGAAAGTACCCATGGCACAACTGCACATTATGCTGTAAATGGATGCAGAACACTTGCTATCTTTATTAGGCTGACATTTAATAACTAGAAAAGGCCTAGGAGAGAGAGACCCACGAGATCCTGCCTTTGGCATGTTGGCCACAGCTCCCAGAATGGGGATGCCAGTTACTTGCCTCTCTTTATGCTTTTGAACAAACTAGCCACCAGCTGGGCTTTCCAGATCTCTCAGTGGTTAAAGAGCTGGGGGAGGTCTTGGGAAGAAGGTGGTATGTTTAGCCTGGGGCACAGGGAAAGTAACATGGCTGTTGGTAGCGGGCACAGTGGTGGGGGAAGCCTTACATGGATTACAGTGAAATGGAGTTTACCCAACAAATTAACAAATAATATGTTCAGTTTCTGCTTTCTGCCTACCTGCCTGGTTGGTTCTGAGAACTCAAGTTAGTTCTTCCTTATTTCATTTGCCGAATTGGACGAGTCCTTGAAATGCATCACTGGCAACTTAACCCAGTTTGTTTCTTCTACCAAATGCAAGGAACCAAAACATTTTCTTTTCTTATTCCCATTTGGCAATGACATTTTTACTTTGGATGGTGGGACGTGTCTAAACATCCTCCTACTTATTAGTTACGAAGGTGCCATAATGTAGGCCTCAATCTCAAATCCACCTCCCACATGCAGTGGAAACTTGGGCAAATTAATTTACCTCTCACTACCTTAGTTTCCTAACCTCTAAAATGCAGAGGGTAACAACAATACCTCCCTCATGGACTTGTTGCAAGGATTGCCCGTGTTCATGAATGTAAGGCATTTTGAACAGTGCCCAGTGTGAGTTTAATGCTCTGTGTTCCCTGTGATCATTTCAATCATCCATGCATATTTTTGAGTCCCTGTTATGTGCCAGGCACCTTCCTGAACACCACGAATAGAAAAGTGAGGATGTCTTTGGAGCTTATATTCCAGTGGAGCAATTGAGTCATAACAAAATTAACAATAATGACCACTAATACTTATTGGGATTATAATATGCATAGCCTTACATGATCTTCCTAATAATCCTAAGAGGTAAGTAAGAGTATTATTTCATAGGAGAGGAATCCACAGGCTTAAAGGGGTTTGATAACCTGATCACACAACACAGCTGCTAAGTCGCCCACCCCAGAGCTGGAATGGGACAACGTGGTTCCCAAGTTTTCAGTCTTAACCATGTCTTTCACTTTCATGGAATTGGGCTATTTTCAACTAACAACCATGGTTCTAGTAAACAACACAGCCACTTTGTCCCATTATGTTATTCTTAAAGAATCATTGCCCTGTCTCCCATTTCTTGTATGCCAGGCACTGAGATTTTGGTAGGCATTCACTGAACATGATCAAATTTAACCACGCAGTGTAAAAGATTTTACCCGCAGATCAGAGGAACAACTCAGCATTTGGAAGAACATTTAACACTGTACAGTGTTGGCCTTCATGCTGGGAGACAAGCGCACATCTCAAGGCCTACCCTGAGCCAATCACTGGAGAATGGTTTAATTGGTTAATCATATAAATTACAATCACTTAATCATTTTAAGCACCATCAGCCAATTAGCTCAGAATTATGGGCTCTGAGGTAACAGTTATGCAAATGTTTGTTCCACTGCAGGCTATTAACAGCCATATTTTCTCTATCAAGATGACAGAGACTGATGGGTGGGGGAAGAAAAGGAAAGAGAGCATTTGTTTAGTTTAAACTTCTTTCCTGTTGGGTTATAATGAAGCGTTCAGTGGGGAGGAGCGCCACGTCCGGTGATTTCTGTATCCTACTCAGTGTGAGTCTCCGAGTGGATTGGAGGGAGGCCCCTGAGCAAAGAACTGCAAGGAATGGCTTCGAAACTGCTGAATCAAGACTGCGCAGGAGTTTAGCCTGCTATTGCTGCCAAGTGCTGGCTTTGTTGACCACCTGGTGTGCTCAGCCATGATACAGATAAATTGAGGACTGGCTCGTCACAGTGGGTCACACTTATAATCCCAGCACTTTGGGAGGCTGAGGCTGGTGGATCACTTGAGCCCAGGAATTTGAGACTAGTCTGGGCAACATGGCAAAACCCCATCTCTACAAAAAAAAAAAAAAAAAAAAGCTGGCCATGGTGGCACACACTGTAGTCCTAGCTACTCGGGAGGTTGAGATGGGAGGATAGATTGAGCCCAGGAGGTCTAGGCTGCAGTGAGCTGTGATTGCGCCACTGTACTGTAGTCTGGGCAATAGCGCAAGACCCTGTCAAAAAATAAAAAAGAGAGAAAAGGAAAGAAACTGAGGACCAAAATGGGGACATGACTTTTGTGGCTGCCTTTTCTCCACCAAGCAACAAAGAGTGTCCACTAATTGTGCAGGAGAATTAGATCAAGTTCAGACAGAGTGTCCCCATCTACGATAACCATTACTATATACTAACAATGAAGAAAATAAAACAGCTCTGGAAAGCAAGGTGAGTTATCAGCCGACCAGAAACTGTGAACACCTGAACAGTTGCCAATGTGGGTGTAGAGGAGCTGTGTGTGCTCATCAGTCCCTGGTTTAGGGCCTGGCACATGGTAGCTTCCCAGTAAACTCTTGCGGATGAATTAATGACTAGTGGCCAAATGTGAACCTAAGAAGCAGGGAAATGGAGGAGCACTCATCTGTTTGATGTGGCTGAGCTCTGCCAGCATGCCTGTGTGAGTGTGTGTAAGACAGTTGGCCCCTGCAATGCAGTCTTTGCCGGCTTCTGCCTCCGGCAGCGCCTAGTATAACCGAGCTTTCTGTTGGATGCTCAGTTGAGTAGACTGGCTCATTTGCTAGCCTGCGACTGTAATATTTGCAAGCACTGTGATGGTAAGGAACATAAGAACTTCAAAGATAGAATTACTTTTGTCAGGAATGTGCAGGAAGCGACACGGTTTTGTGGTTCCCAGTCACTTTGTGACCACAGCACTGTGGTCTTCAGACTTCACCTGACTTGACTGATAAAAGTTGCAGTGGGACTGCTTCCAGCCTCCTACCATTTCTCAAACATGCACGCGCGCACAGACACACACACGCGCACGCACATGCAATGTATTTGTTACAAAACTTCATGCATTCATTAAATAATACATACTGGATTTCTATATGCCAGAGATCATGCAAGGGGCCAGGAAAAAACTGTAGAGAACACATAGCACTTGCTATGTGATGGCAAGGTATGGTCAAGTGCAGAGAGGAGAGGGAGACTCCTAAAGGCTAACAAAATCAAGGAGAACTTTCCGGAGGAGGTGGGGATTGATCTAGGGAGAAATTAGATAGACAAAGAGAGTAAAGTAGGGAACTTCATTGCACTTGTAATGTTGACCTAGACATAAAGCTTCAGGGAGAAACTTCAGGGAGAAAGTTTTCCAAATTAGGAGTTTTAATTTCCTTAAGGAAGTAACTGGCCTGGTTTTATCTTGTTTACACACGTCCTGGAGGTGCCTTGCCCGCAGGCGGCAGGAAAGAGTTCCTGGTAACTCCCTATCTGACCTAAGCCAAAGGCATTTCTCCCTCTCTGGTCTTGCTTTTTCTTCTTTGAACAGGGAAAAATGATATTGACCTACTGTTGTGAGGGAAAACTGATACAAATATGACAACACACTTCAGAGAGTGAGGCACTCTTCGGAAAAAAAAAAAAAAAAAAAAAAAAACCTAACAATAAGTATGCTGAGACACAGAAAACAATGGGTGGAAATGGAAAACTGGACTAAAATCATATAAAGAGGTTTTAAAGATTTTCTTCCTTCAGCATTTACAACACTCTATTATTGACTGTAGATTTTCTTGCACTTAATTAGTCAAAAACCAGGTGAACACTGTCTAAAATCCTTGTACAGGTCAGAAACTAGCAGAGTCCATATTCCTAAGGACCAAGCTATTGAGCCACTCCCATGTTTGATTGCTTCCCTTTTAGTTTTCATGCCCTCTCAGCTTGCACTGTGTTTATTTGCCCTTGAAAGTATGAAGTCATTTTGTTTGTCTCTGGGGATTCCTCACACTCCCCACCCCTGGCACTGCCTATGCCCCAAAATAGGTTCCTAACTTCCTGGGGGACGTGTTTAATGAGGATGCCTTGGCAAGACAACTCCCTTCAGAGATCTTATAACATCAGAGCTGAGTCTGACTCCAGCCCCGATGAGATGTGGTCAGCCCACATGTCCAGTGAGTTCCAATTCCTCCCACCTTTCGTGGTTCAGGATGGAGTTGAAACTCACCCTGGGAGTTCCCTGTACTCTAAGTCTGGCATGATTTATATAGCATAGAATAGTTTGTGTCTTGCGGTTTCCCCAGAAGTAGACTCAGAGACAAGGGTTCAAATGCAAATGATTTCTTTGGGCAGGGAAGGGAGCATCAGCAGGGGAGAGGGGAAACGGGACAGGGGAGGCAGCCAGTAAAAGGTACGTTGAGTAAGCCAGCTGCCCCAGTGGGCATCTGGAGCCAAGTCTAGGAAATGGACTAGGACATAGCCCATAATTAGACCTCCAGAGGTGAGCACACTGGGACATTTAGACACCAGCTCCTGTCAGTCATTGGTTGAAGGCATTGATGAAGGGTTGTTAATTCCGAGGAGAGGTACTGGCAGCTGAAAGTCATCTGTATTTTGGGGAGCACCCAGAAATGGTGGGGTGTGAGGGATGTGGATGGGACACAAAGAGTATCTGTTAGGATTTGCATCATAACATTTATACTTTATTGACCAAAGGTCCAAGTTCAGGGACATAGTAGCAGACTTATAGCACAATTACAAGCTTATAACATGATCGCAAATTTACACCAGGAGCCAGAGAATGATGAAAACAGCCCTTTGTTTCCCCTTTGGATCATTTATCATAGAAGGCTGGGCCCACCCACCCAGACCCTGGAGGGGAGGCTTGTTTGGTGATTTCATTCCTCTTGCTGAAGATTGGTGTCCACTTGGCCGTATGTCCAGGTCTCAGTCAATGAAACTTGAGAGAAAGTTGAGGGTGGATGTGTGAGGCGTCTGGAAAACAATGTTCTTGCTCATAAGAGAGATAATTGGATGAGAGCATCCCTCTTTTTTGCTAGACATCTTACAGTCGGCTTCTGATGCCTGGAACTTCTGCACCCACTTTGCCATCGTGTGGGATAATCACATCCAGAGGGCAGGATAATAGAAAGATGGAAAATGGGAAACCCTTGGGGTCTCTGTGAGCCTCTGAATTACAACCCTGGAGGCACCCACCTTTGGACTTCCTTGTTCTTTTAGTTCCAGACACTTTTGGTTAGGTTTCTGTCGGTTTAAGACACTTTTATATTCCTTGTGCCTAAAAGCATCCTAAATAATACAATGTCAGGTAACTGCCTGACTGGTGAGGAGAACTCTTACTATATATGAAAGCAAGTGAGTGTGGGACTGCATGGATAGAGTGAGTCAGGCTGGAAGCCTGCTCCCAGCTTGTGTGTGGCTGTTTCAGTCAGCGTGGACTGCCACAGCATAATACCACAGACTGGGTGGCTTGAACAATGGTAACTTATTTTCTTACAGTTTTGGAGGCTGGAAGTCCATGCTCAGCGTGTCAGCAGGGCAGGTTTCTGGTCAGGCCTCTCTTCCTGGATTTCAGAGGGCCACCTTCTCCCTGTGTCCTCACATGGCCTTTCCTCTGTGCCTGTATTCCTGCACAAAGCACTTATGCATGACAGTGTGACAGTTGTCTTGAGGAAAAGGACTGGTTGAATTGATGAAATTGGAGATAGCAGTAATGGATATAATTTTTAAATATCCTATAATAAAATGTTAAAAGTATATTTTCCACATGACCAATGTATGATGTTTCGAAATTGTGTCTGGGTAAGTGATCTCATCAAAGTGAAAGAGATACCAATACATTGTAATGTAACAGAGTATGAAAAGTTCATTGATAATGGTTTTAGATTCCACATTGCAACTAACAAGAAAGTGCTACTTTTCAAGTTTTGGTGTAATATCAAAGAAGAATTATCTGGAATTATCTGAAAAGCTAGTAATATTTATGTAAGAACAGATTTTCTTTATGTCAACCAAAGCAACAAAACATATTGCAACAGATTAAATTTAGAAGATATGAAAATTGAACTGACTTCTACTTATTCAGACATCAAATAGATTGGCAAAAATAAGAATTAATGTTATACTTCTCACTAATTTTTTTGTTTTAGAAACATTTTTCATAAAATTATATTATTTCTGTTGATGTGAAATAGGTTTATTATTGTTATTTGTAAAGGAATTACTAGATACATACTTTCTTAAATCTTAAGATAAAATATGGTAAATATCAATAAATATAGCCTATCTAAACAAAAACATTTCAGAGTTCATGATAATTTTTTTATTATTATTATTATACTTTAAGTTCTAGGGTACATGTGCATTCATGATAATTTTTTAAGCCAGTAAAGAGATCCTGAAACTAAAAAGTTTGAGCATCACTGACATAAATTAATGAAAACCGTCTGAATAGATAGCTCTGCCAGGGTTCTCAGTTGCAAACAACAGAAACCCCTCTAGCTAGCCAGTTCAAGCAGAAAAGGAATTTATTTAAGGATGTTAGTTAGCTCCCCAAAGCTCGATGTCTCCTCCAGCACCTTTCTGGAGGAGTTCTTACAGAACTCTCTTCCACATCAGAGCCTCGCGGGGGAACCTCCTACAGTGAGGGACACAGGCTTGGAGCTCCTAGAAAAGCAAGAGACTAGAAAAGTAAGTTCTGATGGCATCTCGGAGAGGTGTGGGAATTTCACAATATGTGAAATTCCCCAAACATAGGAAGGCTGTGCCAAAGATTGCTGGGCAGCCAGAAATGTCCACTAGAGTAATTATTAATAGTCCTGTTTTTTTTCAGGGCAAAACCAAGGTTGAGGTGAGAGCTGTAAGGGAAGGAAGAAGCCATCATTTAAACTCAATTATTGATGCTGGATCCACTTCTGAACCAATGCGTGGAGCCCAGAAATTTTTTAAGCTCCAAGACAGCTTCACTGCAGTTCATCCCGTAGGGGTCTCAGAGATTCCAGGGCTCAGGGAGAAGGACGATGTATTTTTTTAGATATGTTTTTTATTTTCCTTATGATAACAAGTGAACATGTAATCCTGATAAATAACCCTCATTACCCCATCATGCAGTGATAAACACTCATAACATTTTGATGTATTTCCCTCCAGATATTTTACATTTGTTATTTTAAACAAAAATGAGTTCATGCTGTACATCTTATTTTTAACCCCTGAGGCTTATATATCAGGATTATCTTCGTATGTTATTAAATATTAATATTTAATATTCTTAATTTAGTGACTATATAGTAGTCTACTGAATGGAGGAACACAGTTTATTAAATGGTGATACATTGCTCTAAAATATATCCCATAATACTTCTATTTCAGTGGCTCTCCGCTTTTTTTTGTTTTGTTTTGTCTTTTGAGGCAGAGTCTCGCTTTGTCACCGAGGCTGGAGTGCGATGGTGTGATCTTGGCTCACTGCAACCTCCGCTTCCCGGGTTCAAGCAATTCAGTTATCCTGCCTCAGCCTCCCAAATAGCTGGGATTACAGGCGCCCACAACCACGCCAAGCTAATTTTTGTATTTTTAGTAGAAATGGGGTTTCACCATGTTGGCCAGGCTGGTCTCAAACTCCTGACCTCGGGTGATCCACCCGCCTCGGCCTCCCAAAGTGCTGGGATTACAGGCCTGAGCCACTGTGCCCGGCCGGCTCTCTGCTTCTAAGACTAAAGACATCAAAGTCAATTTTTACTGCATTCCTAATTTATAAAGCTAATCCTTTTCTTATATCCACAGTGCCTAGCATATAGTAGACAATCCAAAAATACTTGATAAGTGATGAAAAGAGTGACACACATTCAACATGAAAAATATAGTGGATCAATTCAAGCCTCATGTTTCAGAGTTTCAAGATTTGTAATTTAATGTGGAAAAAAAGGAAAGGACATTTGGAAGTAAATTTTTCCTGTCTTGTGGTTGTCAGACACCCAACTGTTACAGAAGGAATATCCTGAGATAGCACAACTGAGAGTGGTCTATATTCTGTAGGAAACACAACTGTCACAGGCAGTGAGTCTTAAAGCCATGAAGCTGGGAAGCATTAAAAGCACGAAAGAGCCATTCTAATCTCCTGACTTAGACTTTTAATACAACTAAGATGTGGCATTGCTGCCAATAAGAATAATGACTGAAAATCATGCCTCTGTCCATTCTTACAGGTAGAGAGTGAGAGAGAGAGAGAAACAACTGAGGAAGAATGGATGAACAGAAAAATAATGGAGATATCTTAATTTTTAGCCAAAAGCAGTTAAGTTTCCAGCAACCAATAACCAAAAGATCCTATTCACCTTTGGTTCGAAGAGCAGTTCTTAGGCTAGTTTATTGCATACCCAGGCAGATAAGTTCCATGAGGACAGACACTGGGGCGCCTTGGTTGTTACTGTGCCCCTAGTGCCTACAACAATACTAGGCATGCCCACAAAATTAAAATTAAAATAAATTTAAAAGAAATAAAATACACAAAAATTACTGGGCACATCACAGGCACTCAGGAAACACCAGTCAAAGGATTGAATGAAAGAGACTTCCTTGCTTTCTTGTATACTCCAGCCACTCTACATTCTTCCATAGCCCCAACACTTTCAAAGGTGTGTGCCTTTGCATATAAACCACTCATTTTAATACAACAAATAACAACTGAGCTCCCACTAACTGTTCTGAGCGTGGGAGATACATGGACAAATGGACACAGAACCTGCTCTTGAGGAACTCTTGACTGATCAGTGTGTTTGCCAGTGCTTCCTAGACTTTAATGTGCATAGGAGTGCCCTGGGGATCTTGTTAAAATGTGAGTAGGCCTGGGGCAGGGCTTGAGACCCTGCATTTTGAAGAAGCTTCCAGGTGAGGCTGATGTGCTAGGAGGCACATTGAGGACAAAGTATTCCAGCACTTCTGATTGTAGTATGACAACTGGGAGGATGGTTCTATCAACAGATACTCATAGCCTGATTCCCTTACCACATATAGACTTAACTCTGGTCTTTTTAACCCAAGAGTTGTTTGAGGCCCAGAGTATGTATACCTCCTAGCACAGCTGGCCAGAGGGCAGGCAGGATTACCTTACAGTTCTTCTGAGGTATGAAAGAGACATGGTGGATACGGCCTGGATGCTGACAGCAGGTGAGGAACTCACATGTCTTGCATCAGTCATAGAATCAGGGTTTCTTTCTTTTTACCACTGGAGACAGTTGAGCACATTCTCATTGTCACATCTCATTGAAATATTTCATAAATCTGCAGGGTAGTCATTTAAAATTTAAGTCATTTCCTTCTAAAAAGTGTTCAGAGAGGATGTGAAACTTAGCAAAATGCAAAGACTTTTTTTTCCACATCATAAATGTGCTTCCTCAGCAACTAATAACTTTCAAATGATCTGTCACACTTTGCATAATTAAATCACAGTCTCAGTAGCAGCAAATCACTGCAGGGACAGTAAGAAAACACTAAGGGAAGATAGAATATGAAGGGGAGAAACTTTCTTGGTTAGTACATTTTTCTTACATCAGGCTAAATACTCCACACCAGTCAGTGAAGGTGGAGGAAAATTAACTCAATTATTTATTTATTTGTTTATTTGTTGAGACAGGGTCTTGCTCTGTCACTCAGCTGGAGGGCGGTGGTGTGATCATGGCTCACTGCAGCCGCCACTTGTCAGGTGCAAGCAGTCTTCCCACTGAGCCCACGCCTGGCTAATTTTTGTGTGTTTTGTAGAGATGAGGTTTCACCATGTTACCCAGGCTAGTCTTGAACTCCTGGCCTCAAGCAACTGCCCACCTCGGCCTTCCAAAGTGCTGGGATTGCAGGTGTGAGCTACCATGCCTGGCCTAAACTCTCCACTTAGATCCACCAACAGAACATTTATAGGGCACCAACTGGGGTGGTTCCTGCCCGCAGGAGCTTATAGTCTTACGAACACCAAAAAGTCAAACAGCAAAACAGAGTTAATCAATAGTGTTTCAGCAGAACTGTTCAGATAGTGATATAATTGCAGGTCAGTTATAAAAAGGATCATTTCATGGAGTCATGTGGATTCAAGCTTCTCATGTCCTCTTTCTTACTACCTCAGCCACCCAACAGCACAGGTCTTCATCCCTTAGACCTGCTCTCGCTCCAAGACTTTGAATTCAGAGATAGTTCCCACCATATCCCCGTTACTCCCTGATTTTCCTGTACCCCACTCTCTAAGCTTCACCAGGACTTTGTATATTTTGAGACAAGTATAGTGATTCAGAAGACAGGAACACAGATGCTGGAGCTTGACTGGGTTTGTGTGACCTTGGGCAAGTCACTTAACAACTCAGTTTCCTCATCTGAAGAATGGGGATCATAATACTAGTTCATAAGGTTGTGGGGGTGATACATGTAAGCACTGTGTAGGGGTTTGCTGTCCTTACCAGTACTCTCCTTATTCTCAGTCATCTCTGACCATGCGACTTCCCTCCCCTCCTGACTGATGATGGTCAGTCGGCCATGCCTGCCTTCACAATGTACAGTCCTGGAGATCCAGAAGTTGGATTCTGGATCCATTCCCACAACTAGGATCCCAAGTGTTATTAGTGGGCAATGAACCCTTCTTGGTGTGTTGGTCAGACTCACTGTGATCCCTGTTCTTTGGAACTGTCACCAGTACACAGAGATGGGCTGCCAGTGAGCCTTTGTGCCCTGGCTGTAGCTGATTGTCTAGGAGTGAACACGTAGCCTAGGCCGGGCCCATCATTCCATCTCCCAGGAACTTGACATCTGGAATGGAGGCCTTGACTCGATCCTGATCAATGGCAGAACTTGGGAGAAAGAATCTCTGACTTCTTGATGCCAAGTCCTCAAGCACTGCCCTGCCTCCCTCGCTTCTCCTGGCTTCTGCTGAAATACCCCCATGTCTTTCCAATAAATTCCTCTCTCCTCATATGCTGGCCAGAGTGCACCTCTACCTTTCACAAACCACAGGAACCTCAGCTGAGGCTGCCAAGAAACAATGACAGTGAGGTGTTGCACAGAGCCACACTGTGTGATCTCAGATGACTTGTCCGTCACTACAGCCCAGCACTTACTGAGCATCTCTTTTTGACTCCCTGGGACTTTCGCCACAGCAGCAGTGGTTTAACATTTTCTCCACTCGGGTCTCACCCGACCCTCCTCTACCTCTTCACCTACTCTTTAGGGCAGTGGTTCTCAACCCTGGCTGCACATTGGAATCACCCCCAGGGTGCCTGAAAAATCCAGGTGCCTGGGTCTCAGTGGGTCCTAATGGGGTGGAGATTGGCCTGGGTTATTCTCATGTGTACCCTGGATACAGTCTTCTCCCAGTCAGACCAAGACTGTTCTACACAAGCCCCTTCAGCCTTCCCTGCTCCCTCCAACAGTTTTTACTTTCTAAACCCGTTTTTCCTTCCATCCAGGGTTAGAGGATGGCATGCATCTGCACTTTGCCAAGACAAGGCCTAAACTGATGAAGGTGGCCAATCCTATCCCTGTCTTCAATCCCCACCACCACATTCCCTGGGAATCATGGCTTCTCCTCCGTCCATTTCTTTCCTCAGGCTCCTCAGAGGAGCATTCTGCAGCCTGAAGATTCTATTATGTGCTAAACCAGGTTAGGAAGCACTAAAGAATATATTTATACTCCTGGGCATCACTTGATTTAATCACTGTAATTAAGAGTTTTTAATGAGCAGAAAATGTAAATAATAAGAATAAGAATAGAAAACATGTAATAGAGCACTTACTATCTGTCAGGCACTGTCCTATGCACTTTTCATATATATCTTACCTAATTCTCAAAGCACCCTGTGAGACAGGAGCTGTTATTGCCACCTTACAGGTGAAGAAACTGAGTTATCGCAAGGCTAAGGAGCTTGTCCAAGGACATATAGCTGGAACGTGATGAAGCTGGGATGCAAGAAGATTATAATAAACATTTAGAAATAGGGCATTGTATTTTATTTAAGAAACATATACATAAATGTTTTGTTTTCAACTTAAATTGTTTTTACATATGGTTAACTCCAAGTTTGATTTTTTAAATGGCAGTATGGCCAGGATTTTAAAATGAGAGCAGAAATTAAACAGCTGCTGTCCCTTAGACTACAATCACTTATTTCTGTAGTAATAGCCTTTTTCTGAAAAACAAAATGAGAGAGAATGTAGGAGGGTAATTGACAGCATTTTATAGTCAGTGTGGAGGCCAAAAATTATCCAACCTAGCCATGTCATATGCTAATGTTGATTAAATTTAATACTGAGATTTTTCAGTAAGTGAAAAAAATTTCAATCTATTTGTTTCAACCTAAGAGAGATCATTTATGGAATTCTTGCTGTTTGTAATTGACCACTGTTAGAGCAGGTACTATGTCACGCAGCTGCCCTCTGTGATGATTTTCTGCTTTCCTTAATAAATTACAAGTTACAGTAGCACTCACTAGGAGCACTGTTTGCCACCCCAGTCTGCATGGGCAGACGGCAGAATCACCAAATGAGCACCAGCAAGGTTGAGATGAGGCCACCTCGTGCCCACCATCATAACCAAGTGACAACAAGCCGAAGCTACCACCTTGGCTACAAAAAGAAATTGACTGCTGCTCAATTAAGCAGAAATGAGACTGTCACTCACGGGGGTGGAGACTGAGAATTGCCTTATCTTGTGCTCAATAGCAATTTGGGTTTTTGGAAGTTATTTTACAGTTGTAATTACAAAGGGAAATGAAGTCCGCTTTTGCAGTGTTACCAGGTGCTCTTCCTTCCATTATAACCTTGATGAATAGCCCCCCAGAGCAAACACACTGGCTGCTCTGCTAACTGGTTTTATTATGCAAGTACGGGATTAAAAGGAATGCCATTCAGTTGAGGCAGCATCTTAAGACCTGGGGATGTCTGTCCCCATGTAAACCTTTTGGTGAATGATATAAACTATCTCTAATAGGCCAACAACATCCTTTTAAGCTAAGAAAACCACATTCTAATCCAGACATTTTATATAAAAATTAGATTTCATGAAATAGAATAAATGTATTGTCATTAGCTCTTCTCTGCCTTGGAATCACTGGAGACAAATGTGATCATGTGACAAGTTCCAGGTCCTGAGCTGGTGCAAGCATGGTACAGGCTCCACTTCTAACTTTCTATAGTCAGACCTCAGGGCACACCCTTTGCTTTTCTGTGCTCCACTTTTCCCTCCTATTAAATGGGGCTTTCTAAACAGAGTACTTGTAAGGAGGGCTTTTGAGAGAGATGCTGTGGAAGCGAGCACAGCAGAGTCACAGACTCCTAGAATGTTGGCGGGGACTTGAGCAGCCATCCTGTCCAGTCCCCTCTTTGACGGTGGAGGCAACTGAGGCCGGAAGGAGGAGTGATTGCCCAAGGCCACACAACCGCTTTCGTGTAGGGCCAGAGAGGGAAGCAGATCTCGGACTCACAGGCCAAGAGCCTCTCCAGGAAAACTTGGATGCTGAGTGGAATCCAATGCAAAAGTCCCAACTTCCACCTTAAATCTGACACACAGTGGGTTGCACAGCAATCACAGCCTCAATCTCAGCAAGAACACTAGCTGATGGCCAAATGATCAGGATATTCCCTCTTGAAATGGGCGTGATTGCTGTGCCTATGTTGAAGAGGGAACCAATGACAGGTCGTAATTATTAAGCATGTGCCATCTGTCAAGTGCTGCCCTGATCAGTAAGCTTGCAGATGGGATTCCCATCTCCCCCAAACAAATGAGGAGAATGAGATCCTTCCATTCCCTTCTGCCTAAAACGTTTCCTCTAAAGCTCAGACACAACAATGGAACTAACCAATGAATCTGTGTCTTCCAAGTATTTCAGAAACTCTACACCTCTGGTGGCCTGAGTGGAAACCACTTGCAAGAGTTGGGTTGGTGAGCTAAGAGCTAACCTTCTGACCCTGGCAATAAACAAATAGTAAAGTTGTCTTTTGCTAGTCAGTACAAAACTCCCTCTCACTGCTCTAAAAACCATTTGGAATTGGTCCAACTTGCATATCTGTTGGATGTTTAAGAAATAGATTAAGAGGTCAACAGAGAAAACAAGACATCTCCAGATGGTTGCTAAATGGACAATGGTAAGAAGAAAGAAGTGGAGGGGCTAGGGAGTTCGTTGTGGTGGAACAAAAAGGGGCTAATTAAGACCACAGAAGCGGAGAGAAGCCTAGAGTCACCAGTGGAGGGAGCCTGCGATTTTTAGAATTTGTTAAATCGAGAGTCATGGAAAATTCAAGTCAACAGGATTAAACTGTATTGGGGCAGTGCTGCTTGAACTTTAAAGTGCACATTAATTAACGGGATCTTGTTAAAATGCAAATTCTGACTCAGGAAGTCTAGGATGGGACCTGAGATTCTGCATTTCCACAAAACTCCCAGGTAATGCTGATGCTACTGGTCCTCAGACCACACTTATTGGAGTATTTAAGTCCATGTGACTGACAAGACAGCTGTAGGGGTGGGCTCCAGGTTACTGAGTCCAGAGGCTCGCCTCATCCTCGAGGACCCCGTTTCTTTCCATTTCTCTGCACTACTGGCTACAGCTTTGGCTACAGCCAAACAATGTTTCATCTAGTGCTCATGTAACAGCTTCCAATTGTAATCTGAGCTGCTGGCCTCTTCATTCTCATCCGGTGAGGGAATGCCAAGCAGAGCTCTGGGAATTCACCCTAACTGGACCAGCTTAGGTCATATGCCCACCCATGAGCCAGTCACTGTCAGGGGAATGGGCTATGTGAAGTTTGCTTATGCTCATCAGGCCCCATTCCTTGAGTTGGGCAAGGGAGGAGATTACCCCCAAGCACAAGGGCTTCGTGGGCAAGAGGTGGCTGCCAGATGAAAAAATTAGGTGCTGTAGGAAGTAGTATGGAAGAATGAACACTGGGTATTTTCTGTTAATGATCCTTTGGTTATAGTGGTTGGTAAAAAATGTGAGCATTAGGGACATCCTTTGCCAGTCTTGGGTCTTTGGATGCCCCAAAGCTTCACTTTGTGTCTGCAAGATCATATTAAGGACTTAATACCCACGAAGGTGTCTGCTAGTGTCACCCACCTACATCCACCCACACATACACACTTGTAGACCCCTGGTTAAAATGGATGAAAAGAGCTAAGGTCATCTGTGTTTCATTAATGAAGTCTGTTTGCCAGCATCCTCTGTACTGTGGATCTCCTTCCATGCCTCTACCATTTCCATTGTCCTGGTACAAGATCCAAATGTGTTCTTGGGACCCCAGTAAAATGTACTTACCCTGTGTTTCATTTTCCAGGGTGACAACTAGCTGATCTGATAACCTGCTTGATATCATGTGTGCCCAATGGTAAAATGTGTTACTTCTCCCAAAGCGACCATGCTTAGGTTTTTTAACTGGTGTCCTCTGCAGCCTCAGCATCTTGAATCAAAGGATTGAGCCCAATAATGGGAATTCAGGCATCATGACAGACTCTAGATGGGAAGACATTTGGGAGCAAAGGAGCTTTTGGAGCCCCTTAGGCCATAGCATGTTGGCAGCCATTTGTCCTTACCCAGAGAGAAGGGTAGCCCAAGACTGGAGATTAAATGCACTTCCAGTTTAAAGGCTGTTTTTCACAGGGGCGTGTTCTCTAATAGAAACACACACACACTGTGACATAAAAAAGCATGTTGCTCACGCCTCTATTTATTACTCTGTTACTTTCAGTGGCAAAAACTGTAAATGCTTTTGCACCAACCCAGTAGTATTTATTTTGTTCCATCTTGCTGATGTTTTTGTTTCTATTCACCATATTGCAAGTTCCTTGCAGGTAGAACCTTCATGATGTCAAGCGTGGCACAATGCAAAATTAAATAAATGTATAAGCAAGAGGAACTGACGTAGTCAGGACAGTCACAAGCCCCTACCAAGATTCCTGCAAAAAATCTTAATAGGGATATCCTGCAGCCCTACAATTACCCTACTCTAATAATAATTCACCAACAATTCACTTATATTGTTTTTGAAACTGTAAGATAGCTTTAGAAAGAGTGACCATGTCCAGCCATCAGAACATATTACTATACTCTAAAAAGGGAGAATAATAGTAGAATCGTTGATTGAGCACTTGGTATATACTACATGGCCATCAAATAATCTTATGTATAGATTTAATTAGTTTTCAATCTATGATTCTATTATTAATCATTAATATTATTCATATTATTGTCAATCTAAGCATAGATTTAATTAGTTTTCCCCAAATTTATAACATCTTTCTCAAAAAAGGAAGGAAGGGAGAGAACAGGGAGGAAGGAGGGAGGAAAGGGGGAAGAAATTGCTGGGCAGGGTGAACACTTTGGTTACTGAGCAATGGGGCTGAGTATTATTTTCTATTTCTGATAGAACCTCATAAGATAAAATCCAAATTGGCCAGGCGTGGTGGCTCATGCCTATAATCCCAGCACTTTGGGAGGCTGAGGCGGGTGGATCACCTGAGGTTGGGAGTTTGAGACCAACCTGACCAACATGGAGAAACCCCGTCACTACTAAAAATACAAAAATTAGCCAGGGGTAGTGGTGCGTGCCTGCAATCCCAGCTGCTCAGAAGGCTGAGACAGAAGAATTGCTTGAACCCAGGAGGCAGAGGTTACAGTGAACCGAGATCGCGCCATTGCATTCCAGCCTGGGCAACAAAAGCGAAACTCTGTATCAAAAAAAAAAAAAAAAAAAGATAAAGTCAAAATTAAAAATTTGAAGAGTCCTTTGAGATGACACCATTTTGTTTGTACATTCTGTCAGATATGCATTGAAGTAGGCAAGGTAACCAGCTGTATTAGGGCTGGGACCCTGCCAGGTCTCCCTAGAGAGGCCAGGAACAAGGATACTGAGGGTCTCCTGTGTAGTTACCTCATCAGCTCTGACATGGGATCCAGAAGGACCCCGTGCCAAGCAGGAGTTAGAATGATCTTTGTACCCCAAGTCATCTTGCATGTTTCATTGTCTCCCTAAGCTGGTGGGAAAACTATTGAGATTTCTGTTTTAAAATGTGCTAAGTTTTGCTTCACACTGGTTTGAATTATTGCATGTTAGACCAATAAGAGAAGAGTTTCAGATATAAGCTGAGATCCTAAAACATTCCCAGAATCTGCTTCCATAGTAAGCTGTCAAAGGTGTTATTTTGTTCAGAAAACTACTGGAGGTAATTTTCAGTTCTTAGATCTGGCTGAGGGCGTATTATAAAAGTTAAGAGTGGAAGGGGAGACAGTTTTGTTTTCTTTTCTCAAAATGGACAGGGTTCTATTGAAAAGACACAGGAGCTCATGTGATTCCCAAAACTCCAGTGAGTGTTAGTTTGGGGTCTTTCGGCCTCTGCCCTGGAGAACAGAAGGGAGGCCTGGAGCAGTGGGCCATAGGGAAGTTTCCTTTCTCATTCCAAGAAGTGCAGTCAGCTGCGCCTGCCAGGAAGCTGTAAGGATGGGGACTTTATCTTCAGGGAGTGCTTATACCTTTCTAGCTGTGGATACAACTGTACGTAACTCCCTATGAAAGAAAAAAATTTAAACATAAGAACTAAGAGATGGATACTGAATTGTTCCTAGATACATATTTTAAACTCTTGCTTTCATAAAACCAGATGCTAAAATGACATTTAATAAGGGAAGAGAGCTGCCTTAGAGGGCCAGAGGCTTGGGCTTTGGTGCCATTTCTGCGATTTACTGCTGTGTGCCTTTAGAAAGGCCACTTGACCCAGTAGAGTGACCAGCTCATCCTGATTTTTGTGTTGAAAGTCCCATGTGCCTGGAAACCCCTCAGTCCCAGGCAAATCACGGTGGGCCTTGCTGGATCTCCCTTTACTCATTGATAAAATATGCAAGTTGGATTAGATTGTTTCTATTTTTTTTCTTTTTCTTTTGAGACCAAGTCTTGCTCTGTCACCCAGGCTGGAGTGTAATGACGTGATCTCGGCTCACTCTGTAACCTCTACCTCCCAGGCTCAAGCGATTCTACTGCCTCAGCCTCCTGAGTGGCTGGGATTGCAGGCACCTGCCACTAAAACCGGGCTAATTTTTGTAGTTTTAGTAGAGACAGGGTTTCACCATGTTGGCCTGGCTGGTCTCGAACTCCTGACCTCAAATGATCCACCCGCCTCAGCCTCCCAAAGTGCTGGGATTACAAGTGTGAGCCACCACAGCCAGCCAGATTAGATTGTTTCTTAAGTCTCTGTTAGCTGCAGAAAAAACTGATTACCTTAAATTGTTTTATTATTTTGTTTATTTACATATAATGGACTATTTTTACTAAAGGATTTGAGGCAGCTTATAAAGAATGGGCAGTATAAAATAGAAAATAGATTTAAAAAACAGGGCCAGTAAAAAATTTAGAATAGAAGAACAAGGCCAAGGTTCAAGTAGAAGCAGAGAGATGCTGGACATTTGATCCAATAGCTATTACAATTGAGTGGCAAATGTGGCTGTGAGTTTCCTGGCAGTCAAAGCAAAAAAAAAGAAAGCCTAATCTATAATATGATTCATTGTCCATGAGGAAAAGTATTAATTTTTCAGGGGAATAAAGGATTTCCCTGGGATTTGGTCTGAAAGAAATTTTACACATGCATCTTTACATAGGGGACATTGAATATTTGTTCAGAAACACTGACTTAACAACATCTTAACAGTAAATGCAATAATGACCTCACATGGCTGTTTATTGGGAGTCCTTCAATATAAACAGAGGAGAGTACACCAGAACAAACTCAGTGGAAATAATCCTAGAGTCTGCCAAAATAATATTGTACAGGATGATATTTTTAAAATCTACGTAACTTAGAACACTTGGTATGCTGCATGGCCATCAGATAATCCTCTACAGATTAATATCTTTCAACCAGACATTTCCTTGGGATTATAAAAGGGTTACAAAGCAGGGAAGAAAAGGGTAAAACTGTACCTCAGATAGAACCACACTAGGAGTTCACTGGCAATGGCCCTTGCTGGAGGTGGCCCCTGGATCTCTTTCCTCACACCCCGGCCCCTCCCACTCCAGCCTCCATGTGGCAGGTCCTTTCTTCTCCCAGATGGAGTCCCTTCCACTTTCCCACAGATCAAATAAAATATCAATGCATAAGGTGTAGATACCTCTTCATATTACTGTCCAAAACTATTTATCATGAAACCTCCAATTTAGAATTTGATTTGGGTTTTATCTTTAAATAACAAATGTCTGTTGAAGTGTTTCATCCTAATTAAGAGCTCAAACTTTCAAGAAGGAACTCAAATCTCCACCTTGAACTACAAAGGAATTTTAAGGCCTTGGTTAGTGCTGCAGAGTCCAGGTCAAAGCCTTTGAAAATGAAAACATTTTCCCCCAAGTGCTTATGGCACCCACCATTCCCTGGGGAATGTGGCTGGGGTTTTTGGAAGAGATCTTTATTTTCCATGGCAAATGCCAACAACTCTGAACTTTTCTTTGTTATACTCATAACACAGATGTAAAGACAGAGGGAAATTAAGAAATTAGATCCAGGTGAAGGTAAATGAACATCTTGCAGAAGCAGGGTCCTTTTACAAATTAATTTTGGAGGGGTTTATTTTGTTTTATTGTTATAAAGTCAATACGTGCTTACAATAAAACTCAAATAAAAAAGAGTAAAAGGAATACTTCTTTCCCTCCAGACCTACTATTCAGAGGACATAGGCAAGATGCACAGCTTGTGTATTTTTCTAGATATGTTCTTTTGAGCCGTATTTCTGATCAAAGATGATCTGTCAAGGATCTGAAAGCTGACTTAACAAATAACTGGCTATTTTTTTTTAAAAGTACAAGATACTGATTGACTATAAAAGTCATGGTTCTTAATTGAATCTCAAATCAGAGCAAGTACCTTATCATTTGTTCAGTGTTTTTCATAACCGAGATCCTTACTCACCTAACATAGGCTACCTACCATAGGTAGCCTAGTATGACAACAGGCAAAATGTTGCAGAAGAAACACATGTGTCTGGAACAGTTAGCAAACACAAAGTTTCATTAAGGATCCTGTGAAACTCAAAAGCATATTTTATCATCTATAGAAATTTAGATATCCTAAGATGTAACTTGAGACACTGTGGCATGAGATGGTAGATCTGTTAGATTCAGGTTTTTTAAGATGGTGGGATTCTGCAGGTGGTCATATAGTTCTAAAACTGATTCACCGTTAAGGTTATTGAGTATTGGACACTAGAGCATAAGTGGTACCAAATTCAGGAAGAAGAAGGAACAATTTTTTAAAATTTTTTTTTATTATACTTTAAGTTCTAGGGTACATGTGCATAACGTGCAGGTTTGTTACATATGTATACTTGTGCCATGTTGGTGTGCTGTACCCATCAACTCATCAGCACCCATCAATTCGTCATTTATATCAGGTATAACTCCCAATGCAATCCCTCCCCCC